>NC_088643.1:70856014-70866014 GCF_964019385.1 Sycon ciliatum
TGAGCTCGCACCCGCCCAACAGCAAATATTTACAACGCTATGTTCAGCAACGCCGTACAGGATGTGTGTAATAACTGTTGAGCTGGTCATGGACATTGCCGACTGCCTAGCCCGATCGACGTCAAACATCACATGACTGCTGCATTATGTGTAGTACGTATTGTACAAGAGTTTTAAGACAGCTCATCCAAGTCGTCCCATTGACTCTTGCAGTCCGGCGTTCCATCCGTGCGGCATGCCACATTCTGGTGTCAATATAGGCTGTCGCCTGCGAAGATAAACCTTCTGCGAGGAGTAAAAATTGGTCTTTTCATAATAAAAATTGAGAAGGCAAGAGCAAAGACCATGGCCAGCGCAGGAAGCGGCGGAAACTCTCTGCGCATTGTCGTTGGTCTTGATTTTTTTTCGATTTGTGAGAACAACTTCAACTTACAAAAAGGTACATTTTACTGAATCAATGAGCTTAGTACATGCTGGTTGCATACTTACGTGTTTCACAGTTCTTGCCTGTATATCCAGCAGGACATATACACGCATAGTCATTCAGCAAGTCCACACAGGTACCACGGATACAAGGACTTGAGTCGCATGGCTTTGGAGGCTCTTCAGCTGCAAGAAGGGAATAAAATAGTGCAAGTTGACTTCCCCTATCCGGTGCTCTTTTATCTGGTTTCTCTGGCAGCAGGTGGATAATCTATCACATTTCCATTGGATTGGCAGCAAACACGCGCCACCTAGTGCAGCACACTTTCTCAGTTTACTGTAAAAGATGACATAAAAAAGGTAGATTTTATTTTTTCCACTTTATAGCGAGCACAAAGTTTAGCAATTTCTGCCCTCACCCACATGTATTCAATTTCTCACCAGCAGACAGAATGAACAGTTTTAAGTAATGTTTCTTCAACTCATACAGTATCATGCTCCCATCGTGTATCAAGGGGGGGGGGGGCTTACTGTCTTTTAAAAAGTACAGACTGGTTGCATACTTACGTGTGTCACAGTTCTTGCCTGTAAATCCAGCAGGACAAATACACGCGTAGTCATTCAGCAAGTCCACACAGGTACCACGGACACAAGGACCTGAGTCGCACGGCTTTGGAGGCTCTTCAGCTGCAAGAAGGGAATTAAATAGTGCAAGTTGACCTCCCGGGATCCCTTATTCAGTGCTCTTTTATCTGGTTGCTCTGGCAGCAAGAAGACAATCTATCACAATGGATTGGCAACAAACACGCGCCAGCCAGTGCAGCACGTTTTCTTTTACTGTAAGAGATGAACATTTTTTAATTTTTAAAAGATTGATTTTATTTTTTTCCACTTTAATGGCGAGCACAAAGTTCAGCAATTTTGGCCCTCACCCACCTGTATTCGATATCTCTACAGCAGGCAGAATGAACAGTTTTAAGTAATTTTTCTTCAACTCTTACGGTATCAGGTGTCCCGTCACTTCGGAGCGTGACGTCTCGTCGCGCGACATTTCGAAGCGGTCATTTCGAAGACAGTCAGTTAGGAACCGGGGGACACTTCGGAGTGTGTCAAATTCGGCGCCAGACGATTCGACGAGAACCAGTTCGGAGAATGGCCACGACATCGCCTGTTCATTTCGTCGTCACACCCGCTTTTGCTGGGAGAAAAATCGCACTTCTTTTCGCCTGTTGATTTCACGACTCCCTGGTTTGAACTTTTCGCCTGTTCATTTCACGACTCCCTGGTTATAACTCTACACCTCCTATACGGTGTTCATACATGCCTTCAACTTTAGTCTCCCTCTCTCTCTCTCTCTCTCTCTCTCTCTCTCTCTCTCTCTCTCTCTCTCTCTCTCTCTCTCTCTCTCTCTCTCTCTCTCTCTCTCTCTCTCTCTCTCTCTCACACTGGTGTTTGGTTTACATGCCTTCTTACTTAAAGGGGCACTCCGGGAATATTTTTGGTGGTGTGTTGCCCCCAGGGAATGGGGAATCGCGAAAACTAGACCCAAAAAGTCGATATATGAAGCTAGGGAGGGCCAAGTTTGTCTCCTCTTTTGATGGTTTTGATGACGTCACGTGTGATTAGTATTCAAATTCTCTGCATTTGAAGATCTTAGTTGTTTGAATTTTCTGGCGATGAAGAACGATGTTTGGTCGACATTCCCAAGCTTTACAACTGCGGAGATACTCTAAGGAACCTGAAGGACCCCCTGAGTAGCCCCTGGTAGAAGCGCAGCCTGACGAGGGCCAGGAGATTGGAGCGGACGACTTCACTGGTCCGAGTACGAGGATCCCGAAATTCTCTATACGCCGTGAGGCATATGGTCAATTTAGACAAGCTGATGTGAAGTCGGGGTGATGTGTAACGCATGTCAAAGGGCTGCCAATGCTAACAGCTGCAGCGCTCTCTCGACAGCGAAGGTAATCGACTGCCCTCTGCATCACCCCACATTTCTGGCAGGAACACCAATCGTTATTTCCTTTGTCGACCAGTGAAGTCGTCCGCTCCAATTTCCTAGCCCTCATCAGGCTGCGCTTCTACCAGGGGCACCTCAGGAAGTCCTTCAGGTTCCTTAGAGTATGGTCGCAGTTGTGAAGCTTGGAAATGTTGACCAAACATCGTTCTTCATCACCAGAAAATTCAAACAACTAAGATCTTCAAATGCAGAGAATTGGAATACTAATCACACATGACGTCATCAAAACCATCAAAAGAGGAGACAAACTTGGCCCTCCCTAGCTTCATATATCGACTTTTTGGGTCTAGTTTTCGCGATTCCCCATTCCTTGGGGGCCATATAAGGCCCCCATGAAGAGAACACACCACCGAAAATATTCCCGGAGTGCCCCTTTAACAGCTTCTTCTAGATACTGACACTGAGACTAGCACTCTCTCTCTCTCTCTCTCTCTCTCTCTCTCTCTCTCTCTCTCTCTCTCTCTCTCTCTCTCTCTCTCTCTCTCTCTCTCTCTCTCTCTCTCTCTCTCTCTCTTCGCCGAAAGTGGAACTGCAACTCCCCGTGATACAGAACTGCCATTGTTATAATAATTTGGTTTGACTGTGAGTCTGTCACTGCATTGATGTACAAAATACCTATACAATACTACACTATACTGTATTGTACTTTGAAGCAGTCGGTCTGTAGCTGTTCAGCTGTGGGAACATTGCAATGGCGCTTCGAAACGTCGGGGGTCCGAACATCCCGGGTCCCAGTTCACGTGCGATGAATTGTCGTGGCAGCGAAGTGACGGGTTTCGAAATGTGTCCGCGACGAGACGGTTCTCGACGATATGACCTCTTCGAACTGACGCTCGTCGAAATGTCCCGCTCCTAAGTGACGTAGAACCTCATGCTCCCATCGTGGTATCAAGGGAGGACCTTACTATCTTTTCAAAGTACAGGCTGGTTGCATACTTACGTGTGTCACAGTTCTTGCCTGTAAATCCAGCAGGACAAATACACATGTAGTCATTCAGCAAGTCCACACAGGTACCACGGGCACAAGGACCTGAGTCGCACGGCTTTGGAGGCTCTTCAGCTGCAAGAAGGGAATAAAATAGTGCAAGATGACTTCCCTTATCCGGTGCTCTTTTATCTGGTTGATCTGGCAACAGGTGGATAATCTACTTCGAGTATCACATTGCCATTGGATTGGCAACAAACACCCGCCATCTAGTGCAGCACACTTTCTTTTACTGTAAGAGATGACATTAAAAAAAAATTAAAGATGGATTTTAATTTTTCACTTTGTAGCGAGCACAAAGTTTAGCAATTTCTGCCCTCACCCACATGTATTCAATTTCTCACCAGCAGACAGAATGAACAGTTTTAAGTAATGTTTCTTCAACTCTTACGGTATCATGCTCCCATCGTGTATCAAGGGGGGGGGGGGCTTACTATCTTTTAAAAAGTACAGGCTGGTTGCATACTTACGTGTGTCACAGTTCTTGCCTGTAAATCCAGCAGGACAAATACACGCGTAGTCATTCAGCAAGTCCACACAGGTACCACGGACACAAGGACCTGAGTCGCACGGCTTTGGAGGCTCTTCAGCTGCAAGAAGGGAATAAAATAGGGCAAGTTGACCTCCCGGGATCCCTTATTCAGTGCTCTTTTATCTGGTTGCTCTGCCAGCAAGAAGACAATCTATCACAATGGATTGGCAACAAACACGTGCCAACCAGTGCAGCACGTTTTCTTTTACTGTAAGAGATGAACATTTTTTAATTTTTAAAAGATTGATTTTATTTTTTTCCACTTTAATGGCGAGCACAAAGTTCAGCAATTTCTGCCCTCACCCACCTGTATTCGATATCTCTACAGCAGGCAGAATGAACAGTTTTAAGTAATGTTTCTTCAACTCATACAGTATCATGCTCCCATCGTGTATCAAGGGGGGGGGGGGCTTACTATCTTTTAAAAAGTACAGACTGGTTGCATACTTACGTGTGTCACAGTTCTTGCCTGTAAATCCAGCAGGACATATACACATGTAGTCATTCAGCAAGTCCACACAGGTACCACGGGCACAAGGACCTGAGTCGCACGGCTTTGGAGGCTCTTCAGCTGCAAGAATAAAATAGAACAACTGACCTTGCTTATTCACGCCTCCTTTATTTGGTTGCCCTTCCAACAGGGAATATCTTGCGGAACGAATTTGCAATCAACATCCGGCCGCCAGTGTAGCATGTTTTCATAAATTTCATTTACTGACTAGTCCCTCATCTCCCCGGTTTTTTTTGTGGCCGAAACAGGCTTGTTTTGTAGCCGAAACAGGCTTGCACAAGTAACGAGAAACTGTAGGGACTGAATCAACACTTTCGTCCTTGTGGTTTTCTGTGCGGTGAGTCAAACGATGTTGGTTAGGAGGAAGCTATGGCACTCCATTTGTCCTATGTCACCAATCAAATTCGCGAGCCTCTGCCGAAATGGGAAGCGTGTTCCCCAGTACAAATGTTCTATAGTGGAATTCGAGCGGACAGTTTCACTTGGAACGCTACTTCCTGCTTTATAAAGGTAATTAGAGGCCACATGCCACGTACTGCTCTTTTCTCTCCGAAACTCAACACTTGCAAGCCAGATATGAAAGAAAGAAAAATCATCAGTCACACCACCGGGACTCGAACCAGGGACCTTGCTATTCGCAAGCAATGCTCTAGCCAACTGAGCTACAGTATGACTCTTATCCACAGTGATGGTAAATCTTTCCTTCTTCGATCAATCCATATCTGGCTTGCATCACACTGGCAACTCACACCAATCAAGAGGGCCCTCGGCCATTCGCTTGATATCATGGGGAGCGCATCAAACTATGTCCACTGCGAGCAAATACAAATTGCAATTTCAAATTTGGACTTCAAGGAGAATTTCAAAGTTTTAGGAAATTAGAGGCCACATGCCACGTACTGCTCTTTTCTCTCCGAAACTCAACACTTGCAAGCCAGATATGAAAGAAAAGAAAAAAGAAAAGAGCAGTACGTGGCATGTAGCCTCTAATTTCCTAAAACTTTGAAATTCTCCGTGAAGTCCAAATTTGAAATTGCAATTTGTATTTGCTCGCAGTGGACATAGTTTGATGCGCTCCCCATGATATCAAGCGAATGGCCGAGGGCCCTCTTGATTGGTGTGAGTTGCTAGTATGATGCAAGCCAGATACGGATTGATCGAAGAAGGATAGATTTACCATCACTGTGGATAAGAGTCATACTGTAGCTCAGTTGGTTAGAGCATTGCTCGCGAATAGCAAGGTCCCTGGTTCGAGTCCCGGTGGTGTGACTGATGATTTTTTTTCTTTCTTTTAGGCCATCATTTTTTATATCTATGTTTCGCGTCAGTTCAACTTCCAGAATCATATGCGAGAGGTGGAAAAAAATAAAAAGTTGCAAAAAAAAAAAAAAAGGCTCATCAGAGGTGTATGCACTGTACATAGCACAATAGCTCGTGCATGGTGTACATTCGAAAGAAAATCGTACATCGAAGCACAACATCTGGGTTATCAGAATGAGTAAATATTCACATTGGACAGAGGAGGCAACCGTTGGTCATGGTGCCTATGCTTCGCTGGAATATTGTACTCAGACTTCAGCAGCGGTGCAAAGAGCTCCGGAACGACGCATCCTCTCAGCATAGGCGATCAATGCGGTCTGGTGTAAGCTCATAGAATATTGCTCCCATATGCCGAACAAACGATTTACCAACGCTGGCCTAGGCTAGAGACCATTTCTGAATCCCAGCTTCGCCGTATGCAACCTGTCCACACTGATGACTCGCACGATCGTACCCTCACTGTGCATGTTTGATTTTTTATTTTTTTCCGAAAAAAATCAAAACGTATGCGTGCGGACATAGCTATAAAAAATGATGGCCTTATATCTGGCTTGCAAGTGTTGAGTTTCGGAGAGAAAAGAGCAGTACGTGGCATGTGGCCTCTAATTTCCTAAAACTTTGAAATTCTCCGTCAAGTCCAAATTTGAAATTGCAACTTATAAAGGTAAGGAAGAATACTAGTGAAGCTTTCATACTCTGTTGTCTTCAGGACATCGAGACAGATCGGTTTGGTCCAAGGAGGCAGCAATACATCATTTCAACCCTTACTTCCAATCAGTTGCTGATCAGCTCATGATCAGCTGGTGATGTACTTGTAAGCTACATACGACACCTGTAAAAAGATCACTTTACCGATCCAAGAGGCAATTGTGCAAAAAACATGGTAGAACTGAGTTTTGGTTATTACACTTTACCAGAACAAAATTGCACTTCGAGTGTATTATAGAAACCCACAGGGCTATAACAGGTGAAGTCTGAGTAAATTAAAGAAAGAGAAGCAGGAAGTATGCATATTGTAGTAGTGCAGAACATTATGAGTACAGTGGTGCTGGTTGCATACTTACGTGTGTCACAGTTCTTGCCTGTAAATCCAGCAGGACAAATACACGCGTAGTCATTCAGCAAGTCCACACAGGTACCACGGACACAAGGACCTGAGTCGCACGGCTTTGGAGGTTCAGCTGCAAGAAGGGAATAGAACAATGCAAGTTGACCTCCCTTATCCTGTGCTCTTTTATCTGGTTGCTCTGGCAGCAGGTGGATAATCTATCACACTACCATTGGATTGGCAACAAACACGTACAGCCAGTGCAGCATGCTTTCTTTTACTGTAAGAGATGAAAAAATAAAAAAAAATAAAAGATGGATTTCATTGTTTCCACTTGATTGCGAGCACAAAGTTTAGCAATTTCTGCCATCACCCACATGTATTCAGTTTCTCTAAGGCGAACAGAATTAACAGCTTTAGGTTATGTTTCGTCAACTCTTACAGTACATATCATGTTCCCATCGTGTATCAAGGAAGGGCCTTACAATCTTAAGTACAGGCTGGTTGCATACTTACGTGTGTCACAGTTCTTGCCTGTAAATCCAGCAGGACATATACACATGTAGTCATTCAGCAAGTCCACACAGGTACCACGGACACAAGGATCTGAGTCGCATGGCCTTGGAGGCTGTTCAGCTGCAAGAAGAGAATCAAACAATGCAACTTGACCTCGTTCATTCAGTGGTCTTTACCCGGGTGCCCTGGCAACATGCGGATACTAGTAATCTATCACATTGGATTGGCAACAAATATGCGCCAGCCAGTGTAGCACGTTTTCTTTTTCCTGTAAGAGACGAAAGTTTTTATTTTTTTTACAAAGTTTGATTTTTTCTACTTAGCAACACACACAAACAAAGTTTTGCGATTTATGCCATTATCAACGCGTATTCTATTCTCTACAGCGGACAGAATGAACAGTTTTAAAAGTAATGTTTCGTCAACTCATACAGTACATATCATGCTCCCATCGTGTATCAAGGGAGGGCCTTACTATCTTTTCAAAGTACAGGCTGGTTGCATACTTACGTGTGTCACAGTTCTTGCCTGTAAATCCAGCAGGACATATACACATGTAGTCATTCAGCAAGTCCACACAGGTACCACGGACACAAGGACCTGAGTCGCACAGCTTTGGAACTAGAAACCAAACACAAGAAGAGAATAGAACCGGCAATACATAACACTGTTTCAGGGCTGCTGGGGCTCATGTCATGTCACATAATGCATATTTTTGTTAATGGTATATGAACGTCGAGTAGGTACAGTAAGGTGCCTTACATATACCAGGGCATCGGAAGTAGGACGGACAGTGTTGGCGATGTCATATTTTAGGTAATTGTTGTGGTGAGAAGGTAGGTTACCATCGCATTCCTCACCAACATGCAATATCCTGATACAAGAAGACCCTGTCATGGTAAGGGTCTGCGACGGATTGCCAAAACTAATTCACCAAAATGACAGCTCACGTGGCAACACTAAATTATTTTGAACGACCCTTCACGTGACGTTCCACAGACAAGCACGCTGCACCGAAAAGATTATTCACCCAAACCATGTTTACAGACAGCCTCCTAAAACAGAAAGACAATTTTCTCACAGCAGTATCTCTGACCGAATAATCGGTTCACTGAATACAATCCCAACAGGTGTAGTCCCCCCGCACTGCCATCACATCAGAATAATCTGTGTGTTTCATGCCACATGTGTAAATGGAATACTGCGATGGAAGGTCATATTACTGATGACCGCTGAACCTGAACAATGTTCAACGGCGCGCATTAGTTATAAAGAAAGCAAATGGCACTTACTTCGGATGCATATCGGCGGATCTACAGACCATCTGCCGTCCACTTGACAAGTGGCTTCCACCTCTCCCTCAAGGCGATATCCCTGTGAGCATTCATACCGGACTCTACTTCCAATGGTGTATGTTCTCCGCCCAGTCAGTATGATACCATTGTCGATCAGTTGAGGAGGAGGACATTGGATTGCTGCAGTAGTAGAAGATTGGAGAAATGGCTGGGGGTAATCAAACAGTAATACTTATCATACACCATCTTTAATACTTGATGCGTACATGATGGCCCTCCCGTCATGCAATAACCTATAATTAGAACAACAACCCGAAGAAAAGGAACTGGAAGAGAGTGTGCTTATCAAAAGATGTCCTACATGCAGTATGCCTTACGGATGCAGACTGGTGCTTCAGGAGACCAATCAAATGTTGTGTCACGACAGTTTAGAAGATCTTCACCTTCCAGCACAAAACCTGCATTACAAATGTATGTTGCCTGTATGCACAGACACAGGGTACGAAATACACATTCATCCAATGTGTAATGCACAACAAGACAAAGAACAAGAAGATACCACAAGTCTGATAATTATGTAATGTGTTTCAGCTTTTCTAATGTGTGGCCTCTGGCACACTGTAAGACCACTTTCACCGACGAACATTTTAATTAGACCATTGCATTTTGAATCTGCTATCTGTATTATCTGTAAACACGATGTACATACAGTCGCTTGCTGGTTTTGACAATCAGAATTCTAAGAATTCCAAATGGCGTTAAACTAATGTGGTTTCACAGTGCCTTGCGACCCTCATCGGTCTCTAGCACACTTGAAAATGGCTACGGGATGCATGCAACTTTGACATCGTCACCAAATTCCTACTTGTACTAAGACCTTGGAGGAAATCAACACTAATGCCTGTAATTGAACACTGGGCTTCTCTCTACACTGGACTTGCACTGCAGCCTGCTCCTCTACCTTAACCCCCCCTGTCTTCTTAAAGCTCACCGTATCTCCTGCATTATATCCTGTCCATGTTCTAGTACCGTTTGCTATGGTTGGTGGGTCAAAGCACTGGTTTCCTGTCGGACACGGTAAAACAAACAAAGCGAAATAACAGCGTTACTTATAAACTTAGTAGACATTCAGTGCCATTCAGCTCCACATTCAAGTTTCCACAGCGGCTTCATAGATTCACAGCTCACTGCAGCGATGAAAGCGAAGAACTCCACATTGTCGGAAGCGAAGAGCTCCATATTGAGCATACACAGCAATCACAAAGAAAGTCCATATTAAGCATACACAGCGATCACACAATATGGCGACAGCTTCCAGTGAGAGTGTTGACTAACACACCTACACTTGTAGCC
>NC_088643.1:70871014-70948514 GCF_964019385.1 Sycon ciliatum
ATGTAGAATGAACAAAATGAGATAAAAGATGAATTACCGTAAAAGCCCGTGATAAGGGCCTGGGCGGAAACTCTAGTGGAGGTGCAGAACATGGGCGTCAATTTGGGCCTGGGCGTTAATGTGGGCCCGGGCGTTATTTCGGATAAGTGAAATCAGACTGATTTTCACATCATGCTGTGCTACGGTGCATGTACAAATGAGGTTAGCACAGTGTATTGTACACTAAGTTATACTACAGTACCGTACATGCACATGGAGCTGTGCATGCACTGCACTGTGTAATGGACCTGTGCTTTCGCCCATGGGCGTTTACACGGAGGTGGACTAGAAAACGGACAAACGCGTGGACACTGGGCACCTGGGCATGTAAACGGGTAGTGGTGTTATACTGTGTGGGCGTTTATACGGGCTTTTATGGTAATGGACACAAGCATGTCACCGGTGTATAATTTCAAATACTCAAATAGCACATAATCGGTAAGTAGCACCTCAATAATTTACGCTGAATGAAGGAAAAGATGCTCACCTATGCATGTTGGAAGTTCAGGAGACCAGCTACCATCAGCTTGGCACACGCGCTCACGCTCGCCAATCAGGTTAAATCCAGCGTTACATTGATAGAAGGCAGAGCTTCCCACCGTCGTCTCCAAATACACCACGCCGCCATTGACAATGCTTTCTGGTATCGGGCATCCAGTTGCTGGATTTAACGTGGAAAGAAAAAACGATATGCAAAACTTCCTAGGAGACGAGAAACTTACAACTACAACTTTCGGAAAGAATTTGGTGTGAGGAATTTCATTAGCCAGCTTTCGTGCTTTCTCTTCAAGTGAAATACAAGCAACCAAGACGAATGAAACAAGCCGGTGCATGTGGCATCACAATAGTGTAAGTTACTGCTTGTAAGTCATAACTTTATGAAGACTGAACCGTGTGCAAAAGCAGAGGCGAGAAATGAGACACCAAGGGCAAAGAATAACACATCCACAGTGCAACCGAAAATAAAATACCGTTGAAACATTTACAACTCACTCAACAAAGATTTAAAATTAATGTGGAGATAAGGGTGTCAGTGAAAAGCCTGAGGGATGACATGCCCTTTCTGCATGGCAAGGGCTGTGTGTTTCTGCATGGCAAGGGCTGTGTGGTGCATGGCAAGGGCTGTGTGGTGCATGGCAAGGGCTGTGTGGTGCATGGCAAGGGCTGTGTGGTGCATGGCAAGGGCTGTGTGGCGCATGGCAAGGGCTGTGTGGTGCATGGCAAGGGCTGTGTGGTGCATGGCAAGGGCTGTGTGGTGCATGGCAAGGGCTGTGTGGTGCATGGCAAGGGCTGTGTGTTTCTGCATGGCAAGGGCTGTGTGGTGCATGGCAAGGGCTGTGTGGTGCATGGCAAGGGCTGTGTGGTGCATGGCAAGGGCTGTGTGGTGCATGGCAAGGGCTGTGTGGTGCATGGCAAGGGCTGTGTGGTGCATGGCAAGGGCTGTGTGGTGCATGGCAAGGGCTGTGTGGTGCATGGCAAGGGCTGTGTGGTGCATGGCAAGGGCTGTGTGGTGCATGGCAAGGGCTGTGTGGTGCATGGCAAGGGCTGTGTGGTGCATGGCAAGGGCTGTGTGGTGCATGGCAAGGGCTGTGTGGTGCATGGCAAGGGCTGTGTGGTGCATGGCAAGGGCTGTGTGGTGCATGGCAAGGGCTGTGTGGTGCATGGCAAGGGCTGTGTGGTGCATGGCAAGGGCTGTGTGGTGCATGGCAAGGGCTGTGTGGTGCATGGCAAGGGCTGTGTGGTGCATATTCACCAATGAGTAGCCGCCCTGCTCACCTCTGCATGTTGGTGGTTGATTTGACCATTCTCCACTGTTCTGGCAGATTGCTGCCACGTTGCCCACCAATTCAAATCCTGCGTTGCATCGATACGTTATACGAGTACCAACAATAAGGCTGGACGATGTCACTGTGTACTGACCATCCTCAATACTTGGTTGCGGGCATGTAGTTTCTGTAGGGAAAAGCAGTCGGGCACATCGCAAAGATGATTAGTTTTTGCTATACAAAGCAATACAGTAAGCTCTTTCCCTATAATGTAGCATTTGCATTCGTAGTACATGGCTGCATGTGGACATTTAGTTCCTGCAGGACTAACGTACAATGGATAATTGCTCTACATGATGATTTTGTTCGTCAGTTTTAGGGAAAGTTGCAAACGGGAAAAGCCTGAAGAAAAGATTGACTATCAAACCAGGGCTTCGCCTAGGCCAGCGATGCTCTACCACTAAGCTTTGGTGTAGTCATTATCCAAGCAGCGACTGTTCAACATTTCTTCAGACTTTGAAACTCACGCTGGCTGTGAATCCACACGGGCTGATGGGACACAGCCCTCACTGTAACTTCACGTGCCAACTAGCACGCAGGGAGCCCCAGCACATTAAATATTCATCAGTTAGAGGGGCAGTTGCAAACCGGAAAAAGGTCTGAGGAATAAATTGGCTATTACCACCAGGACTCGAACCAGGGACCCTCGCTTATGACCAGTGAATCTCTACCACTAAGCTATGGTGTAGTCGTCATCCAATCAGCGACCGTGCAACATTTTCTTCAGACTTCGAGATCGAGTAGTGTAGAGTTGTCTATCTACAATTCTCTGATGGGTACATGCATCAGTACACATGCGTGTGGCAGCATTGCTGCTCAGTGGGCTTACGTATGCATGACGGCACCTCTGGAAACCATGTCTTATCCGGCTGACACTCCAGTGTAGCCTGGCCAACTAGAGTGTATCCTGGGAAACAGCGATATGTCACTGTATTACCAACTGTCGGGTCCGGCACCGGGAAACCTGCGTTAGGTATGCGTGTTGGATCTGGGCAGCGGATACCTGAGCACAACAGAGCAGCCATGCCAGAAACACGTTGTAATGATGTGAAATATGACAGTGGAGTGAATTCTCTCAACGTAATTGTGGTAGCGACCTCGGCGATTGCACAGGAATTATAAGCAAAGTTGCTAGTAAATACTTGCACACGTGCTCGACACCGCGAGGGCCTAGTCAAAGGACACAAGTTTGCCGAGTAACCAGCCGCTAAAATGCGTTGTAATTCTTGAGCATCATGGATATTTGGCCAATCATTGGAGAACAAGCGTGTTGTCTGATGATTACGCTAATGGTCATGGAAGTTTTTGAACGGAAACTCAACTTGTTGCCTAATATACTGTAATAGCCACCAGAACTCCGGAGTAACAAAACAGTTTTATTTAGCTTTTATCCATTGCAAACTTGTGTGGAGGAATCATTGACTTGACAGTTGGCCGCAGGACCGCTAGAAACAGTTTTTGATTTTTTCGGCCATAGCATAGCCTTTCCTAACTAGTGACTGCCATCCAGAGCACACGCAAAGTCCATCACACCTTCCACTCGGCAAATTCGAAACAATGCACTACTCCCTGCTCAGCGCACAAAACGTTCGATGGTTCTGGCGTATACTGGATGACAGTCGTGTATCAGTCAAGTTTCAAGACACGTCGGCAGGAAAAGCGCGAGCTCCCACGGCCACGAAGGGGAGCAACACACAAATCGTTTCTATCATTATTATAATTATTATTATGAAAGCGATAAGCTTATCCCCTTGGCCCTTACGTTGACACTCTGGTGCTAGGCTGGACCAGGATCCATCCTGCAGACACGTTGCCTGCGCCTCACGGACCAGCTCATAGTTAGCGAAACATTCGTAGGTCACCGTGCTTCCTACACTCCGACCTGTTGTGGTATAACGGCCATTCCGGATCTGTGCGGGTATTGGACAGGTGTTTACTGAACAAGCAAAGGAAGAGCAAACATCGAACACGATCAATGAGCACACTGCATGTTTGAACTTACTTGTACACTCCCGTAGACATAGTGGTTGGGTGGGGGAGGGGTAGGGCATGGGTGGGGGAGGTGGACTGGGTGAGTGTGCAGAGGGTGGGTGATATGAGTGAGACTGGAAGGTTGTGTGCTGTGGGGCATTACTACTACTACTACTACTAGCCTAGGTGTAGGTGTAAAGCTTAGCACGATCAACGTCCAAGTCTACGTGATTACCATGATTGTTCAGCAGGAAGCCCTAAAGGGGAAGTATACCCTAAAATCAAATTTTCACCAGTTGTAGTCTTCGGGGTGCTGAGTCGAATGGTCCTGGTCCGAGGAAGCTCAGACGCTCCCTTCCTCCTTTATTCCCAATCGAACTCGCGCACTTCCACTGAAACTGGGTGACTCCGCCCTACTAGATGGGGATTTGTATGCAAAATGTCACTAAAAGCGCCATTTCGTTCTTATAAAAGCACGGATGACCGCGATTGGCCCATATGTTGTAGTCTTTTGGACACTGAGTCGACTGGTTTTGGTCCGAAAAGGCTGCGATGCAGCGTTCCTCCTTTATTCCCAATCGAACATGGTTGAACAAGCGGTCACGTGCTCCTGCGTACACCAGTCACCTGGTCACCGTGCCTGCAGGGTACAACTTACTAGCCTGTTTGACCTTTTTTGGGTGCAGTCCTGTCACTCGAGTTGAACTCGAGTTGAACCTTGGTGTGAAAGTTGTCGCCTGCTGGCGCGGTGACCAGGTGATTTGGGCACCCAGGAGCACGTGACCGCTTGTTCAACCATGTTCGATTGGGAATAAAGGAGGAACGCTGCATCGCAGGCTTTTCGGACCAAAACCAGTCGACTCAGCGTCCAAAAGACTACAACATATGGGCCAATGGCGGTCATCCGTGCTTTTATAAGAACGAAATGGCGCTTTTAGTGACATTTTGCATACAAATCCCCATTTAGTAGGGCGCAGTCACCCAGTTTCAGTGGAAGTGCGCGAGTTCGATTGGGATTTAAGTAGGAAGGGAGCGTCGCAGCTTCCTCGGACCAAGACCATTCGACTCAGCACCCAGAAGACTACAGCTGGTGAAAATTTGATTTTAGGGTATACTTCCACGGTATACTTCCACGGTATACTTCCACGGTATACTTCCACGTAGGAGCAACCAACTTCTTTTTACAGTGACAAGACTTCAAGAGTGACGAAACGCTTGCTCCACAGAAGGAGTCCAGTACCTTCGACTTCGTGTGCTACCGTATAGTCTGCTGCATGTAGCCTTTGTACAGGAGGTGTTCCCACCCTGCGAAGCTGTGAAAGTGTCTCCATGGAGTAGTGGAACTGGTAAATATGACTAGTCTAGACTAAAGGCAGTAAAGACATGTACATGTGCATGTACATGTAGATCTACCGCAGTGCACATCATCATGATCATAGAACCCTCTAAAAGATCTTTCTTACCTCTGAAATCCTGCCCATAGCCCACCTTCGACATTGCCAGTACGCCGCAGAGTACAGCAATTGCCATGGTGACGGACGACGCCATGTATAATGCCTCAAAACAGCGGTCTACTGTAGCCAGTGCAAGTCGAAGCAGATCGGAAGGATTCCGCCGCAAAGCTAGCCTCAAGTATGCCTGGAAGGCGTCAATTCACGGGTGAAGCAGATTCGCTTAGGCTAGTTCTAGGTTGTTGAAGGCCCTTGTCAACTGAAGTTGAACAGCTGGGAAGGTTGTCTTGAACTGAAGTTGGGCACCTGGGAAAGTTGCCTTTTATAGTCCGACGAAGCCTTCAAAGGCTCCCAAAGTCTGCAGCGAAGCTCGCCACTGTTGACTAGGTGTGATGGGATCAACAACTCAGTACATCATGTACACGTAGTCATACAGTGGTAGTGTAGCCAGGAAACGGGACATGCAAGCATGTGTACATAACTGTACAACTAGTGGAGATTGAGTATCTGCCTAAACTACGTGTGGTATGATAATTACTACTCTTGGGCTTGATTATCTACACTCGGCTGGAGGTAGTTGTAAATTTACCTTCACGCAGCGTCCGGGTTAAAGTTAGACAATGTGTGTTGACACGCTGAGAAGTGGCACTGGGAATCTAAGTCGCATACGGGCACATTCACACAATAGAACAGACCTTCAGCGTGTAGTAGCTAGTTTTGTAGCAAGTGGTTTCTGATTGCAGCTTCACGCGTCCGCCTCGCCTAATTATCAAGGTATCTTTTTGTGAGGGCAGTTAGTGTTTGCTTGGTCTGTTTTGTCCAGAGAAGGTATGTACATGTACTCTAATTGGCTGGAACGTGCAGGATCACGTGTGGTGTAGACCAACTTCTCCAAAGTATTCAGTGGTATTAGTGGATTGTGCACAACATCGTGTGAAATAACATGACTTTCAACTGATACTCATCACTACGTAAGTACACGCATTTGTATTTAAGTACATGTACATGCAAGCATCACCTGCTGTGGTAAAGACGCATTTTCTCTCCTCGCGCCTGTCAGATCGACTCGACTCCATGTCAAAACTCAAACCATTGGCAGATAAAAGAGCCCGCAGGGGATTGCATGAAGTGGAACAAACCAGTCTTAAGAATATGATACATTAATAAAAATAATAAAAAGACCAAAGAACTACCAGTTACGCTATTGTCCACTAACACCACCAGTTACTGGACAATCAGCGCATGATAAAATGGAGATTATTGGCAGATGACCACGATTGCCTGCAGAGGACAAAGTGCCTCACCTGGGTGGCTCGTGCGTACACGAACAAGGTCTCTACGTCTTATCTGTACCTCTTGTGCACGAACAAGGTCATATTGTACTAGTCATACAATTGTATACTCGTGTATTGGTGTGCAGTTCGCCCACTCCGTAGCGTAGTAACTGACCTAAGATCAGACTCTTGAACACCCTACCTTGTAAAAGTGGACTTTGTTCTGATTTGCATGAGAGTCGTGTTTCAGGACTCCGACATGGTTTGTATTGTCACATTGTCCACCAAGCGGAGAGGTACATGATTGGATACTGTCATAACTAAATCTAGGTTATAGTCCCTAATTATTCGTCTAAACGCGCGTACCACTGAATACCACTGGCTGTCGTCTATTCAATACCTCCTACCTGACGGGACAGTCTTTAAATCTTACGTGTTATACACTTTCGTGAATAGGGCGCTTTTAAACAATACTACTAGTAACATCTAAGTCTTATAATTATAGCCTGTGGCCAATCCACAAAAGATAACATACTTGGAGCGTGTGTAAAAGATAACAATCATACTGTCTTGGAGTGTGCATAAAATATAACATACTTGAACCAAGTCACACAAGAGCGCCTACTGGTATTTCAAGTTTACCCATACACGAAGTAGGAATATCATGTACATGTACATACATTTGTTAGATTGACAGCATGAAACAAGGTGGAGGACACTGTGTTCGGAAACAGTGACCTTACTACAACCTTCCGCGGTTGGCAGAGCCCCGGTCCCTGCGGACCATTTGAACCATATGGGTATCGCACCCGGTTCTGACCCTCATTATGCTAGGGGTTAGGAGACTACTCCTGATGTCGTCTTGTTTTCTTCGCTCTTTTCTTTAACTTGTATAGAGACTTCTTTTTCTTTTTCTTTTTTCTTCCAACTTCTGCCCATGGCGTCCTTCTCTCAGCTCGTCAACTGTCAACAGTTTTTTTGTCATCACCATGACACTGTCGCGAGAAGGTGCTCTCTGTAGACGGGGTTGGTGATGTCCCGACGTGGCCATGGGTAGGCCTTCACCACGTCGGAACACCCCGGCTACATGTTGGTTACCTCCACTCGTTAACCTGCCTGCTGTTGATGCTGCCACGCAAACTAGTACTGTCAATCTAACAATTGCGTGAACTATAACAAGGTTTATCTAATACTGGTTTTTAACCAGTGTTAGGTTATAATCATGTACATACATGTACATGATTGTACATGTTTCCTCACCTATCCGGATATGTTTTGTGGAAAACGGATGTGTGCGGCGAGGTCTGACTGTATACTCCTTTTAGGGCCAGGGGGTGACATGTACATGTATGTGCATCTGCTAGCTGGCCAAGATAACACCTACCTACATTGTACATGACTGTACATGCATTCACTTTCCAATGCTCGATGACCATTCAACAAATACGTGATTGTACACGTTCGGTGACGCTAATGGTGATGTGTTTGACCTCAGCGTGACATACAGCCTCTTTGGAGGCTAATGACTTGCAGCTTGAGTTATCTCAGAATATCTGACACTCAGTGCAGTCATGTCCACCTCTTCAACTTACTTGGCACATTTTTGCATTTAGGAATGTACTTACTTGAAGTAGTAGTTGGTCAAATGGGCCCTATCAAATCGCAGTATTAAACTTCAGAGTGTGGACGTATTCCGTGTAGAGTTCCTAGCCAGCACCGCCAAGTATGAGACACGAAAACCGGACTTGAGCGTATGTAGAAAGAATTCTGTAGCATAGCCACTCTAGTCATGGTCGTCTTGAGCATGAAGACAGAAGGGCAGGCACTGTGCTAGGCTTGAGCTCATTTCCAGAAGCAATTTTAATTTTACGTTCCATCTAAGCCTTCTTAGACTCAATAACAATAAAAAAGGTATCAATAGCATAAGCTATGTTGTCACGTCTCCTGTTATTCTAACACACACATAATCTTAATATAGCTATGAATAGGATGAAGGCCGCAGACATCACGCAACTACGTTACTTGTTTGACATGTATTACTGTGTATTTTATAACAAAAATATTATTGAAAACCCAGAATCGATTTTCTCGTTCCTATCATCAGTGGGAAAAACGGAACTAAGGATACAACCAAAGAAACTGAAGTTAAGTACTGTAAATAGAAAGGTGTTAGAAATAACATCAAGATACAAGTGCAATAAAACCACTAGAGGAAACGCAAAAAAGGGCAACAAGATTACATAACCAAAGGCGAGAAGGCACTGAACGAAGTGTCAACCTACGAATACAACTTCAGTGCAACAATGTGCTCTTTCTGCTTACACAAAACAGGCTTATGAATACGTATACAAACTGCCTCTAGGACTTTCAACTGTTGGACATAACGCGCACGACACAGTACAGAAAAATGAGAGTCATCATACATACGCCTGTTTTGTGTAAGCAGAAAGAGCACATTGTTGCACTGAAGTTGTATTCGTAGGTTGACACTTCGTTCAGTGCCTTCTCGCCTTTGGTTATGTAATCTTGTTACCCTTTTTTGCGTTTCCTCTAGTGGTTTTATTGCACTTGTATCTTGATGTTATTTTTAACACCTTTCTATTTACAGTACTTATTAACTTCAGTTTCTTTGGTTGTATCCTTAGTTCCGTTTTTCCCACTGATGATAGGAACGAGAAAATCGATTCTGGGTTTTCAATAATATTTTTGTTATAAAATACACAGTAATACATGTCAAACAAGTAACGTAGTTGCGTGATGTCTGCGGCCTTCATCCTATTCATAGCTATATTAAAATTATTATCTCCACGTAGGTTATTTACACACATAATCATTCCAACTAAGTCCAACTTGGGTTTCTCAGAATAATCTCTTGTGACTATCATCGTCAGTGAATTTCCGAACTCATGGGATTTTTACAGTAAAAAAAGACCAAGGAACTACAAGTTGCGCTATGATGTCCAATTGTCCACTATTAAACACCACCAGTTACTACTAGTAAACAATCAGCTCATGCGATAACATTGCACGACACTAGCCGACGGTACTGATGTTCTACAATTAACTGGCTACTAGCTAAAGCAAGTCTTGGATTAGGATGCGCCCTCCAACAGCCTTCCAACTGGGAACGTTCTAAGTTTTATAATTGCACACAACGTAGGAGGGAAGGTGAGCGCAACCAAGACAAGCACCTACTTCGAAGCCTAGCCTTAACCCAAACCTAACTCTAACCCTAACCATTAGCCTGACACGAACTCTAAGCGTAAGTCCAGGCTTAGGCTTAGGTCGAGGGTTAGTTTTAAGGTTAGGGTTAGAGGTAGGCTTAGGCTTCCGCTTCGGCTTAGGCTTCAGCTTCTGCTTAGGCTTCGGTTTAGGGCAAGGCTTATGCCTAGGGCTAGGGTAGGGATTAGGCGGAACCTTAGGCCTAGGCTTAGGCTTATGCTTAGGCTTAGGCTTGGGCTTAGGCTTGGAGTTGGAGTTCAGGTCAGGCTAATGGTTAGGGTCAGGGTTAGACTAAGGCTTAGGCTTAGGCTTAGTCTTATGCTTAGGCTTAGGGTTAGCGTTAGGGTTAGAGCTAGGGTCAAGATTAGGGTTAGGACGAGGGTTAGGGTTATGGTTTGGGTTAGGGGTAGGGTTAGGTTTACAGTTAGGGTTAGCTTTAGGGTTAGGATCAGGGTAGGGTTAGGGTCAATGTTTGTATTAGCACGAGGGATAGGATCAGGGATAGAGTTTGGATTTGGGGTTAGGCTTATGCCTAGGCTTAGGCTTAGGCTTAGGCTAAGGCTTAGGCTAAGGCTTAGGCCTAGGGTTAGGCTTAGATTAAGTTTTAGTTTTGCCAGGGTCAGGGTTTGGGGTAGGCTTAGGCTTCGGCTCAGGGTAAGGGTTAGGGTTAGGGTTAGGATTGGGGTCAGGGTTAGGCTTAGGCTTGGGCTTAGACTTAGAGTTAGAGTTCGGGTCAGGCTAATGCATGGTTAGGGTTAGAGTTCGAATTAAGGTTAGAGTTAGGGTTAGGGTTAGGGTTAGCGTCTTGGTTATGGTTAGGCTTAGGCTTAGACTTAGGTTTAGACTTAGGCTCAGGCTTAGGCTTAGCCTTAGAGTTCGGGTCAGCGTATTGGTTAGGGTTAGAGTTTGAGTTTGGGTTAGGGTTATGGTAGGGGTAGGGGTAGGGTCAGGGTTAGGGTTAGAGTTTGAGTTTGGGTTAGGGTTATGGTAGGGGTAGGGGTAGGGTCAGGGTTAGGGTTATGCTTAGGCTTTGGCTTGGTCCCATTCCTAGGCTTAGGCTTAGGGTTAGCGTTGTTGCTAGGGCTAGGGTTAGGGTTAAGGTTAGGGATAGGGGTAGGGTTAGGTATTGTCGTGATTACATCACGAAGTTGTACATAATATCACGTGTATGTTTGTGTGACGTTATCGTCCACGTAGCATTAGCCCTTTTGTTTGTTTTGATGGCTTTATGGTTTTACCTAGCTTCTTGATGATCAGAGATCAGAGTAAGTCATGTAGTACTGAATGAGAATTAATCCCAGTCCTTATGAAGTTAGTTATGTTGTGGAACTAAGAGAGTCTAGACTCTAGTCACAACATAAATTGGTGCCGAAACCATGTCCGAGTATCCAGGGAGTCTCCGAGTTTTAGCAAATAAAATTAGTGCATTGTATTCTACTGTCCACGATGACGATACGAAGTGCCAACGTTTAGTTTCAGAAAGTTGTCCATCTGACGACGCAGACCAGTGGGTCGGGATTCGGACCCAGTTTTGTGAACAGCATAGAGATGCCCTCACGAAGTTGGATGCTGACCTAGATAAGTACGGCGCTGCGTTATACGATTTCGTGGCTAGTGGAGCAACTCAAAAAAAGAAAAAGAAAGAAGATGAAGAGTATGAAAATATGGCCAGTACGTTACCGTCGTACACGTACTTCAAAAATCTGTCCCTGCTGAGTGCTCAAGCCAAAAGAGCCACAGCCAGCGCCAGTGCCCAGAACACCAGTACCAGCAGTCAAGCACCTGGAATTGACGTCCAGCAGCTGCTGACAATGCACACCGCAACTCAGCAACAAACACAGCAGTTGCTGTCAGCCATTGGGAAGCACACCAGCACGGTTGGCCAGCTGGCGGCCAACTCGGCACAGCCTGCACAGAGTGCTCATGGATCTGTGAAATTGCCCGTGCTCACAATCAGGAAGTTTGATGGTGACATACTTCATTTCACTGAGTTCATTGACATGTTTCAATCTGCGATCGGTACAAATCAAAGCCTGTCTGCCGTACAGAAACTGTCGTATTTGAGAAGTCATTTGACAGGCATGGCCCTGGATGTTATTGCCGGTATTCCCACCACCGATTCAAATTACCCCGTGGCGTTAGGATTATTGAAGGATCGCTTTGGCAAGAAGGATGCCATCATCGCAGCCCGATACCGCGCAATTACCGAAATGCCAGCGCCATCAAATAAACCTCACATGTTGCGGAGATTTTACAACGAGGTGGAGGCTAATTTGCGCTGTTTGCAAGCGGAAGGTCAAAGTGTGCAACAGGAACTGCTGATTCCTGTCATCACTTCCAAGTTACCAAAGTGCGTCATCGTACAACTTGAGACACAGAAACCCCACAATCAGAGTTGGACTGTTGATGAGCTGCGGAAACAGCTGGGAATCTACCTGGAGGTCCGTGAATCGGCTGAGCGACTGGCAGGAGACACAGCCAGCAAACCAGAGAGCACTCTGCCACGACCACCGCCTGTTTCCGCACAGCCTCATGCTGCCTACTCCCAACCTCCGGCCACGGCAGCCACGTTAGTTAGCTCTGTGCGGCGCGCCACTCCGAGATGCTTCTTCTGCAAGTTGCAACACTTCTCGGACACCTGCCCAACGTTCAACACGGTTTCTACCAGACAGCAGCAGCTACAAGACCACTGCTTTGTATGCTTACGGAAGGGACATTGGGCAAAGGACTGTACTGCTAGAAGACCCTGCTATCACTGCAATCTGTTGACCCATCACCGTGCCCTGTGCCCTCAGAAATTTGGCTCATCACCAGTGTCAGCTGCCGCAAGTAGAGGAGACGGCTCGATACCGGAACGTTTTGACAGCCAAATTTGTATAGACCCAAAACGATCATCAACGTTGATTTTTCACTCGAAATATGTTTGTGGAAGGAAACTGGCATGTTGAAGTTTGCTCTGGGGCCAGAGTCAATCGAACTGAGCCACTCCTTTGTGTTGACCCATTGCCTCCAAGTTGCCCAATTTTTCGCTTCAAAAAAGTTCAAATCAGAGGTGGCTCCAAACCGGACACGTTTTAGAGTGCCCGTCAAATTCACTCTGGGTCTGAAATTAGGTAATTGCTATCGCTCCACGACGGCCAGTACAGAGTAACAATAAGCCTTGTGTGTGCTTCCATTAGTTTTGATTGGTATGCGGTGCTTTATTGTCGAGAGGCGAGCCGCTGTTTACCTGCGACAAGAAGTTGATTTTTCGAAAGTCGTAAAACTCAAGTCGCAGTGCGAAGCAACACGTCAAAAACTCACCTGCTTGATATGGCGCTTCTGGTCATCGCAGAGCCATGAAATTTTGGCTCGGAGTATAACACATCGTAGTCTCACTGTGACATATGTTTTCTAATCAAAATACCAAGAGAGAAAGTGAATATTGAGTCCGTTCCGGTTTGCAACCTATTTCCTATTTGAAACCGTCGCCTCTACCTTCTATCCTACTCAGCAGCAGCAAGGGCCACAGAAACATACTACCGCTACGGTGCACGTCCAGTCCAAAGGTGTGAATCTCCCAACCGCCATCGCAACTGTCGCCGGGCAAGGCAACATCTCAGACTGCCGACTGTTGTTTGACACCGGCTCAACTCGCACATTTATTCATGAATCGTTAGCTGCCTCTGTCAACGCAGCTGTTGTCGGTGAAGACGTGTTGTCCATCGCTAGTTTTGGATCTGCGTCCCGGCGAACGGTCACCCTGCCGAGAGTGGAGTTTTCCCTCCTATGTCGAGATGCCGGATCAGCCTTGCCCGTAACCGCCAAAGTTATGCCGTGGATTTGTTGTCCTGTTGTCAAATCCCCAATTGACATCGACCAGTACCCTGAAGTCAAGAACATCCAACTAGCTGACACCATTGTCACCAAGCGTGAGGAGGTAGAAATTGACCTCCTTATCGGCACGGATTTCTACTTCTCCACCATGGGTAACGGTCACATCCAACTCAACAATGGCCTGGTCTTGCTGAACTCCAAATTGGGATTTGTCCCAGCAGGCCCTACTGACACAGAGACAGATGACACTGCGGGCCACATAATGCTCACAGATGCTACCACCTTGCCAGACCCAGTATTTGATCTCCAACGTTTCTGGCGACTTGAAGATATTGGTATCACCGATGACATCAGTGATCCGCAGACAGCGGACGACATTGCCCTGGAACACTTTCGCAGCTCCTTGCAACTGATCAACGGCCGATATATGGTATCTTGGCCATGGAAAGATAGCCATACTCCACAACCTAATCTACCAGAGAACTACGAGCTCGCCTTCGGCCGTCTCAAATCCTTAGTCAAACGACTCCAGCAGACACCACACGTGCTAGAGAAGTATCATTGTACCATCACAGAGCAGTTAGCCAATGGCATTATCGAGGAAGTGAACCTTGATCACCAGGATGGGCCGATTCACTACATCCCCCACCACTGTGTTGTTCGCCCCAGCAGTACCACAACAAAGGTTCGTGTGGTATATGATGCTTCCGCCAGAACTCGCGCAGAACACAACAGCCTGAACGACTGCCTTCACCGAGGTCCGATACTTCTGCCGGATCTGTGTGGTATCCTGGTGAGATTTCGGCTACACCCCATTGGCATTGTCAGCGATGTTGAGAAGGCCTTCCTTCAGCTAGGTCTATCTATGACAGATCGCAATGTAACACGGTTCCTATGGCTTCGCGATCCTACAAAACCCGTCACCACAGCCAACCTAGTGATCTACCGCTTTTGCCGAGTTCCATTTGGCATTGTCGCTAGCCCGTTTCTTCTCGCCGCCACAGTCGACCACCATCTCCAACAGCAACAGACAGGGACATGCGATGATGTACGTCGCAGTATCTATGTTGACAACGTTGTCACCGGGCAGAGCAGCGTCCAGGATGCTACTGCATACTACAGAGAGGCAAAGGACGCCTTTGCCAGTGCCACCATGAACTTGCGTGAATGGGGTACCAACGATCCTGACTTCAGAGATGCTCTAGCTCCTGAAGACAAGCCTAGCTGTGATGTAATGAAGGTACTGGGTATGTCATGGGATACCAATCGCGATACTCTGTCGACGGCAAAGTCAACCACAAACCAGTACTCCGTCATTACCAAAAGAGATGTCCTCCGCAGCATAGCCCAATTCTATGATCCGATGGGCCTGTTCTCCTCGGTCATCATGCGTGCGAAGATCCTAGTACAGAGTATATGGAAGCTACATGTAGACTGGGACTCTCCGCTGCCTGACGCTCTCGTTCATGAATGGAAGGATATCCTGTCCGATCTGTCCTGCGCAAGTGACGTTGCCATTCCTCGCTTCATTGGACCAAAAATCCACGTCGACAAGGTCACCTATGAACTCCACGTCTTCTGTGATGCGTCTCGAGTCAAGATGGTTACGGTGCAGCCGCGTACCTGTGTGTGAGACAAGTTGACGGTGCCTATTCGTCAGTTGACCTGATCTACAGCCGAACACGAGTCTCGCCCATCAAGGCTACAAGTACACCACGTCTAGAGCTCCTAGCAGCACTCATCGGCGCCAGGATCATCAAATTTCTGAAGAAAGAGCTTCTGGGCGCAGTTCACATCTCAGCTACCCACCTGTGGTCTGACTCACAGTGCGTGCTTGGCTGGATTAAGAATACTGAGAAATCGTACCCTGTCTTCATCGCCAATCGGTTGAAGGAAATCCGTGCAGACCAGAGTGTGTGCTTCAATTATATCCGTACAGCCGACAACCCAGCCGACCTACCATCCCGTGGAGCATCGCTAGCCACACTGACAGACAGTACAGCTTGGTGGTGTGGTTCAGAATGGCTTCGAGATCCTCCTGTACACTGGCCCAAAGACGTCATCGATGCTCCTTCCACAGTACTATTCGCGGCGGAGGGTCCTGCGGAAACCGAGACCAGCATGCAGCAAGCCATCACCGCTGAGTATAGATGAGAGCAAGTATACTTCGTTTGAGAAGCTAGCCCGTGTAACAGCATACGGTATCAAGTTTGTCAAGAGATGCCGTCAACAGACCACATGCGGCACTCATTTGTCTGCTGCTGAAATCGACAACGCCAAACATCTGTGGATTCAACATGTTCAAGCAACACACTATACACCGGAGATTGAGGCTATCAAAAGCAACGCCAAGAACAAGCTGGTCCAAAACCTTGCGCTCTTTCTAGATGAACATAACCTCATCCGCTGCAAGGGTCGATTGGAGAATTCATCCCTACCATACTCAGCGAAGTATCCCATCCTTCTACCTCGTTCACATCCAGTAACCACAGCTATCATCAATGACTGTCACCGCATGGTGCTGCACAGTGGAACTAACCATACCCTATCGCGAGTCAGGTATGACTATTGGGTCCCCAGAGGACGACAAACCGTCAAGACTGTACTCAAGAAATGTGGTGTATGCAAGAGGTTGAATGGTCGGCCGTACTCGCTACCGAAAATGGCACCCTACCCTCCAGAGCGCGTAGCTGAGTCTAAACCGTTCACACGTCGGCGTCGACTACTTTGGCCCAATAGAGAGGTTTCGACCCGCGTGATTTGTGCTCTTACGTGAACGTCAATTTTTTGCGTCGACGCGAGCTCAGAAAGAGCTTTCGTTTCACGTCGTTGCTTGTGCACATGTGAAGCACGTCGTTTCGCTGACGACAGGAGCGAAAACTGGGAGCGAAAACTTCAAAAAGTGAAAAAGTGATTTTTGGTGAGGCCGAAGTCGCACAAATATTATTTATAGCTAGTTTAGGCAAAATCGACAAATCGAGTCAATAATCCCAACCTGATAGCAAGGCTAAATTTGCAAAAACTCGCGTTCACGTCGAACGTGAGTTGACCTCAGCTCACGTCATGAACGGGAGTTTCGACGCCAAAATTTGCCACACCGCGTACCGACGTGAAATTTCACGGTGTAGTGCAGAACAACGTGAGGCGAAACCTCTCTAATGACAGTCAGAGAACATGGACTCATCCACAAGGTATGGGTGTGCCTATTTACGTGCATGGTCACACGTGCCATCCACCTCGAGCTTGTTGCTGACATGACCACAGAACAGTTCCTGATGGCATTGCGCAGATTTGTGGCAAGAAGAGGAGTACCGCGCAAGATCTTCTCTGACAACGCTTAGCAATTCCTGCTTTCGAAATCGACTCTACAGCTTGCTTGGGAAGCCATTGTGAAGGATGATCACACTCTTAATTATGCTGCTTCCCATGGAATCGAATGGATTTGCATTGTGCAACTCTCCCCATGGATGGGCGGGTTCTATGAACGGTTGATTGGAATCGTGAAGAAAGCCCTCCGTAAGTCTATTGGCAGACTAGTTCTCGGAACAACGGAGCTGTCAACCATTCTCGTCGAAGTTGAAGCAGTAGTAAATTCACGACCGCTGGTGTACGTAAGCGATGAGATCTATACGGTCTTGACACCTGCCCACTTCTTATCATTATCAGCCGAAATCAGTCTACCCCAAGGGCATGTAGAAGAGGACCCTGATTTCGCCCCAACAATGTCGTCAGCGGAACTGCTACTTTCTACGTGGAAGAAAGGTCAGAAGCGATTGAATGAGTTTTGGAACTGTTGGAGATCTGAATACCTAACCAGTCTACGAGAACGGCAACAATCGCAGTTGAAACAGGTTGCTCATTCTACCGTGAAGCCAAGGATTGGACATGTGTGCCTCATCAAGGACGACGCGCCCAGAGGTATGTGGAAACTGGGTATCATCAGCGAACTTCACGCTAGTCGTGATGGAGAAACGCGTTCCGCCACTGTGAGGACGCCCAATAACAAGCTCCTACGGCGCTCACTACAGCACCTATATCCGTTGGAGTGTGAGTCTGCTCGACCTGCTGACCACTCGTCGAATGAACCACAGCCTCCCGCTGTAACCAACGACGCACACGTCCCTGCAACAGCTTCTCGACCGGTAAGACGAGCTGCTATCGAAGGCTTAGGACGTGTCCTGGATTTGCACGAGGCAGACTTGGTTTAGTTCACCATGCTGGTGTCTGTCTCAATCAGCTATCATCCACTCAAGCTGTATAATTATGTTCACCCCCCTTTTTATTCGAGTTTTCTTTTCCTCTGCCAACTTGCTCTCCCACTCACTACTTTGGCACTAGGGTGTAGTATGGGCTCCATGACTTATGTGTCCTTGCTCTTCAGTACCTTCGCAATTTGGTTCACAAGATATGTCACATCATTAGCGTAGCCTGTCAGGAGACATGCGTCTGTGGGGACTGCCCTAGTTAACATTAACAATACCCAAATAATAATAATCACCTAAATACGCGGTTCTTATGCGCTATTATAATCTTTCTCCCTTTGGTCACCAGGTCTTTTGTGATTGATCTCTCCACCTGTGTGTTGGAATGTCGTGATTACATCACGAAGTTGTACATAATATCACGTGTATGTTTGTGTGACGATATCGTCCACGTAGCATTAGCCCTTTTGTTTGTTTTGATGGCTTTATGGTTTTACCTAGCTTCTTGATGATCAGAGATCAGAGTAAGTCATGTAGTACTGAATGAGAATTAATCCCAGTCCTTATGAAGTTAGTTATGTTGTGGGACTAAGAGAGTCTAGACTCTAGTCACAACAGGTATAGGGTCAGGGTTACGCCTAGAACCAGGGGTAGGGTTATGGTCAGTGCTTGTATCAGGGTTAGGAAAAAAGGTTTTCAGAGCAGACTCGCTCTCTTCCCATTCACTCTGCAAAACTCGAACTCATTTCTCATTCAGTTTTTACAACGTTTCGGCAAAATTGCCCTCATCAGGTATGCAACATACCTTATGAGGGTAATGTTGCGGAAACGTTTTAAAAAATGGATTGAGAAATGAGTTCGAGTTATGCAGAGTGAATGGGAAGAGAGCGAGTCTGCTCTGAAACCTTTTTTTCCTATGAATGAAGCCGCAGGAAGCCTCACCACTGCTACTAATTAGGGTTAGGGTTAGGGTCAGGGTTAGTGTTAGAGAAAGGATTAGGGTTAGGTTTAGGGTTAGGGGTTAGGGTCAGGGTCAGGGTCAGGGTTAGGGTTTGCGTTAGGGTTAGGGTTAGGGGTAAGGTCAGGGTCAGGGTTAGGATCAGGGGTAGGGTCAGGTATAGGGTCAGGGTTAGGGTTAGGACCAGGGGTAGGGTTAGGGTCAGTGCTTGTATCAGGGTTAGGACAAAAGGTTTTCAGAGCAGACTCGCTCTTTTCCCGTTCACTCTGCAAAACTCATTTCTCATTCAGTATTTTATAACGTTTCGGCAAAATTTCCCTTATCAGGTATGCAACATACCCTATGAGGGTAATGTTGCGGAAACGTTGTAAAAAATTGATTGAGAATGAGTTCGAGTTATGCAGATTGAATGGGAAGACAGCGAGTCTGCTCTGAAACCTTTTTCTTCCTATGAATGAAGCCGCAGGAAGCCTCACCACTGCTACTAATTATGGTTAGGGTTTGGGAAAGGGTTAGGGTTAGGGTTAGGGTTAGGGTTAGGGTTAGGGTTAGGGTTAAGGTCAGGGTCAGGGTTAGGGTTAGGGTTAGGGTTAGGGTTAGGGTTAGGGTTAGGTTTAGGGTTAGGGTTAGGGTTAGGGTTAGGGCTAGGGCTAGGGTTAGGGTTAGGGTTAGGGTTAAGGTTAGGGTTAGGATCAGGGGTAGGGTGTGCGGATTCGGCTCGAAAAGGTGGCAGATTCTGCTCAAAAAGGAGTGAAATTGGCAGAACCATACAAACCTTATGGCGGGCAATTCCTCGAATTCTGCTCCATTTCTTTATCCACATCACGAACATGCATGAAACTTACCAGAAAAAGTACCGAATTCTGCCAATTGTTCTGCATATGCATAATCAGGGGTAGGGTCAGGGTCCGTGCTTGTATTAGTACTAGGGTTAGGGTTAGGATTAGGCGTAGGCTTAGGCTTAGGTCTAGGCTTAGGCTTACAGTTAGAATTAGAGTAAGGTTAGCGTCAGGGTCAAGGTTTGAGGTAGGCTTAGGCTTCGGCTCAGGGTTAGGGTTAGGGTTAGGATTGGGATCAGGGTTAGGGTTAGGGTTTGGGTTAATCTTAGTGTCAGGGTTAGGCTTAGGCTTAGACTTAGGTTTAGGCTTAGGGTTAGAGTTCGGGTCAGGGTAATAAATGGTTAGGGTCAGAGTTAGAGTTAGGGTTAGGGTTAGGGTTAGGGGTAGGGTTAGAGTTAGAGTTAGAGTTGGGGTTAGGGTTAGGGTCATGGTTATAGTTATGGTTAGGCTTAGGCTTATGCTTAGGCTTATAGTTAGAGTTCGGGTCAGGCTAATGGTTAGGGTTAGAGTTAGAGTTTGGGTTAAGATTAGGGTTAGGGGTAGGGTAGAGGTAGGGTCAGGGTTAGGGTTAGGGTTAGGGTCATGGTTAGGGTTATGCTTAGGCTTTGGCTTAGGCTTACGCCTAGGCTTAGGCTTAGGGTTAGCGTTAGGGCTAAGGGTATGGTTAGGGTTAGGTTTAGAGTAAGGGGTAGGGGTAGGGGTAGGGTTAGGGTTAGGTATAGGGTCAGGGTTAGGGTTAGGACCAGGAGGTAAGGTTATGGTCAGTGTTTGTATTAGGGTTAGGGTTAGGGTTAGGGTTAGGGTTAGGGTTAGGGTTAGGGTCAGGGTTGGGGTCAGGGTCAGGTTTAGGGTTAGGGTTAGGGTCAGAGTTAGGGTTAGGGTAAGTGTTCGGGTTAGGGTCAGGGTTAGGGTTAGGGCTAGGGCTAGGGCTAGGGTTAGTGTTAGGGTTAGGGTTAGGGTTAGGGTTAGGGTTAGGGTTAGGGTTAGGGTTAGGGTTAGGTATAGGGTTAGGCTTTGGCTTAGCTTTAGGTTTCGGCTTCGGTTTCGGCTTCGGCTTAGACTTCGGCTTCGGCTTCGGCTTCGTCTTCGGCTTCGGCTTAGCCTTAGGCTTAGGTTTAGTCCTAGGCTCAGACTTAGGGTTAGGGTTATGGTTAGGGTTAGAGTTAGGGTTAGGGTTAGGCTTAGGGTTAGGGTTAGGGTTAGGATTGTGCTGGTAATATTCTTTGGGATGGCGCAGCAGGAGGCGGAATTCCCCTAAGGAAAGTGCTGGCTGAAGAGTTCCAAAATGGTTTACAAAATCTCAGTACCTTTTTCCAGTCGAAACCCCTAACCTATGTGTAGTACAGCGGACCGATTTCAATGATATACTCCAGAGAAAAGGTACATCGCCTCATTGGCCAGTGGAATAGCCTTCGGCGCCTCAAAGTGATCATCTTTCCTGGTGTCACTGGTCACACCAGCTACTGTAGCTGGGTCGGCATGTTTAAGAAAAATCACGAGCCTTCACCACTCCTTGTACAGGTCAAGTGGCTATGGCAGACAAGATAACATCATGGCGTCATATTAATCTGATACTAGGCATCGATTTATTTCTCTTTGCTGCGTTTCAATAGTTTTGCTTTCAAGTGTCAAATTCCTGGATTCCACCGGCATATGTATGGTACATTCGAATGAAAGGTTAAAATAGCTGATGAAGATGTAGCGAAGCAACACGCCATAGAATCTTAGTAGGATACCAAGAGGACATGATAACTGCTCTGAAAAACAAATTATCATGTAAGTTTTCTATAAATGTTTCAGATTTTGGTTGGATGAACACCGGAAGTGTTTTTCTATAGGTTTAAATACTTCAAATAGAACCATGATTATGGGAAAGAGTAAAAAATCACCCTACAAAATGCAGTAATTTGCTATTGAAACTCGTCATGCTCTGATGTGTGCTCTTTATGAATAATTAATTAAGAAAGATTCAATTTAGTCTTCACTGCTGCTACTGCTGCTGCTGCTGCTACCGTTCCTATTGTTGCTGCTCTTGAAAGAGTTGTCATCGTCACTGGAGCTACGGGAGCTGATGCGACGACACGTGGCTGCAGCTGCAGTCCATCTTCCATTGGACAAACAGGTGACTCTCGCGCTGCCAATCAACCTAAATCCACGGCTGCAGCGGTATATAATCTGATGAACAGAGAGAAGCAGAGAAAGAAGAGGCAGACGGATTTTCACACATTGCAACACATTCTTAAAATACATTATACTTGACGTACATGTGTACACGCACTTTGAAATAGGAACTTCAAGCACATGTAGAACAATTTAGGTGGTGGACAATGGCAGAAAGACAATGAGACAAACCCTTAACTGAAGCCTAAAGAGGAAACCTGTAATGGATTTCTTAGTCCACATTTTATCCGTAGTACACATGTATTGCACACTATTTAGATGGACACAGTTGAGAAACATACTCGCACGCAATACACAACGCGCGGGTTGTAAGAGTGGGCACCATTTCTAGGAAAGGATCCATGTCAGCATGAAAGGGCAAGAGCAAGATGGAGGCGGAACAATGGCAACTCACCCTGCTTCCCACTGCAGTGCCTGTATACATGTACGTCACACGTCCATTGGCTATACCTCTGGGCAGGGCACAGTTCATCGATGCTGCTGCCATAAAACAGAAAAGACACAAGGGCGAGGAGAACACAGTTTAGAAAACAGTTGATTGGCGCGAGTGTCAGGGCAGACCGCAACATAGTAAGAGAGCAGGAATCTTAAATATGCCACAACCAAAATTCGCAAAGTTGAAATGGATATTTGTTATCCTGTACCTCGTAAGGGTTTGCAGAGCAAGACTGCTTTGAAGTCATTTAAACTTACAAAAAATACATGTCTCTCAAGGAAGGGACATGTGCCGCTAACGTGTTTGTGCTTCGCAATGGCTAAAAGGACATCATGTGCATGTACCGACTCGTTCCATTCGTTCTTGATTAGGGAAGTCCTTGGCAAAAATGATTTCTTCGTCCAGAGGATGAAGTGATAAGAATTGAAAGAAGTTCGGTACATGCATATCACTTCTCAGTCAGGTTACCCTCACCTCTGGCTGCACATGATGGCTGCTGAGACCAATGTCCAGTGGTCTGGCAGATCGCCTCGCGACCACCCACCATCTCATATCCCTTGTCACAAGTGTGCACAGCCTTACTTCCCAGTGTGGTGGAAGTGTAGTCAATCACACAATTATCAACGCTGCCTGGGTCTGAACAGCTGATCACTGAAGGGGAAGACGCGAACAATAACAACAGGTATAGGAAACAGAGGCCTTATAAGAATAAAAGACTGGATGAAAGAATCTGTAGCTCAAACCTGGTGCGCTATGTGCTGCCCCATGTTGCTCAGTGAAGGTCATTTCAGTAAGTATCTGAACATGTGTATCCATGCTTCAGCCTGGCTCTACATATTGTGGCATTTGTGCCATGGTGAAGCCAAGGCACAAGTTGAATCTTTAGGATGTCATGATATGGCAGCTGCATCTGTAAGCACTTCTAAGGGAATCATGCGACCTGTAATTAACTAAGCTATACGTAAGGAGCAAGCTAGAGAGGAGTATTCCGGCATTGGGAGCGCAAACGTCTCCAGTACTAGTACTCACGTCTTTCACAGTTCTTCCCTGTATAGCCAGTAGGACATACACACATGTAGTCATCCAGCAGGTCCACACAGACACCATGGTAACAGGGATCCGATTGGCAGGGAAGTGCAAGCTCCTCAACTGCATGTCAGAATAAAAGGAAACAGATTACTGGCAATCAGTCTTCTAAAAGAAAACCCGCATTCTTGTACATTTGATTATCATCCTACACCATGATATAGTGGAGCGGGGCGTCACAGTCTTGCTTGATAGGAACTTATTCACGGTGAAAGGAGGGGCAGGTTGATAGTACGGGGATGCGAAATGGACGCTCATGATTTGCTGTAATTACAAAATCGAATGAGCAGGAGGTAATGACTCACGAATGCATACTGGCGGCTCAGTCGACCACTTTCCATCGTCTTGGCAGATAGCATCCGATTGTCCCTCGAGACGATGACCTTGTCTGCATGTATAATGTACTTTACTACCGACTGTGTACGTGGAGGAGCGAAGAATGCCGTTCTCAATTCGGCGAGGACGAGGACAATGCGTAGCTGCAGGATAACGAACACAAAAGGAATGGTGCGTACCTTATTAGAGATGGTGTGCACAATCTAACACATACCCACTCAATAGGAGCATACAATCATAAGGGCCGGTGATTCTCTCTCTGTCTACTGAGGCACCGTTGGAAGCAGCTCATTTGGATCAAGTATATGCTGAGGATCGAGTGTATTGAGTGTATTAAGGCACCTACAGGGGCCAACGGAAGTACAATGTGCTCAATCTCTCACTCTGCAGCTGGTAGTCATTCTTTGCAATGCCATCACGAGGTTGTACGATCTAGTGATAAGTATGTATGCTGAAATCCTTACCTCTACATGTGGGTGGCTCGGACCATGTTCCATCAACCAGGCACAATGAGGTTTCCTTCTCGGCGATCTCAAATCCTTCATCGCACGTATAGTATGCACGGCTACCCACTGAAACACCGTCGTACGTATACTGGGCGTTACTGATGGTGGGTGGGAGAGGACAAGTGCTACTGCCTGGAGACAAACCAGAATGGAACAAACACGTAGTACACAACGCTAGTTGATTTTCTGTATGTTTCAGAAGAGTGGAAGGAAGAGGTTCATTGGAGCAAAGTTTCCGGGAGTGCCGCAAACTGAAGAGTGACTACACACAAAATAATGATGAAGAAAACACCTTTGGTTACAAGTGGCAGTGAGAACACAATGGGTCGCAAGTATTTATCAGCAAAGTGCAGTGAGACATACTAGTAGTAGGAAGGGTACTTACGCACACAAGTCGGAGTCACAGAGGACCAAGTTCTAGAAGCTTGACAGAAAGCCTGGGCATCACCCACAAGTCTGTAGCCATCAGTACACTGATAGTCAACACGACTTCCCACTGTAGTTCCCGTCACCCTGAAACCACCATTGACAACATCAGCTGGCTGAGGACAACTAGCGACTGCACACAAGACAAAATACAGGAAACGGATGAGAATCAGAAAGACAAGAGACAACTTACGACAAGACGTTCCTTCTCCATCACGTGGCTTCTGTCTGTGTCAGATTGTCGAAGTTACGTTACTGTGAATAATTATGGATCTGTGATGCAATACAATAGAGCATAAGACTAGTGTATACGTTTTCTCTCCAGAAATAATTGGACATCCGTTCTTCTTACCTCTGCATGTAGGACGTTCAGGAGACCAGGCACCATCAGCTTGACATACGCGCTCACTTCCACCGATCAGCTCAAATCCAGTGTTGCAATGATAATTGGCACGACTTCCAACAAGTGTGTTCGGATAGACAACGCCGCCATTGGCAATGGATGTGGGAGGTGAGCATCCAGTTGCTGGACACGACAAAAATATGCAAAATGAACGAGGGAATTAGTTAGAATTGAATCTTCCCTTTAAAACTCGTCTGCATAACTTAACGTTATGACATAATTATTATGTTCTGTAGTTAATTTAAGAAAGCATTCATTGTATGGTTAAAAGTGTAGTTGAGTGATTCCCAGTCAACGTTATTTAGTTGACCTGGCTTACTCACCTCTGCATGTTGGTGGTTGACTAGACCAGGTGCCCTTGGTCTGACACGTAGCTTCTACATTGCCCACTAATTCATATCCCACGCTGCACTGATACGTTACACGAGCACCAACAGTAAGGCTGGAGGATGTTGCTGTGTACTGACCATTCTCAATACGTGGTTGTGGACATGTGGTTTCTGTGGGGAAAAAGGAGTACAATGTACATGTAGGTATACCACAAAATATGAAATACAGTTAGATTTTTGAATCACAATGTGGGACTAGATATTCATCCTGTCATATTGTGGTTGAACAGGTTGGGATAATATACATGTAGTGCGTTCTCCTTTACAACGAAGTGGAACATTTCCAGGAGGGTCAACACGACATGTTCAACATTTTGCGGTAATTCACTATACTTACTTGTGCATGATGGTAACTGTGGAAACCATGTCTTATCCGGCTGACACTCCAGTGTGGCCTGACCATTGAGCGTGTATCCTGGGAAACAGCGATATGTCACTGTATTCCCAACTGTCGGGTCAGGCACTGGGAAACCTCCGTTAGGTATGCGTGTTGGATCTGGGCAGCGGATACCTGCAAAACACATTAAAAAATGGACAAAGAAAACGATTTTGAAAAGAATAATGCACTATGTAAACCAGGAACTTGTGACTCGTGAATCAGGTTTCATGTTTTGGGATTTGTAGTTTAATACTTTCCACAGCTTGAACCCAACCTAGAGGAGAGAGAATTTAACACGATTTTTTAAACTGCGGAAAATGCAATGCACTATTGATGTATCACATGAATCTGGTGCCTTTTAGAAGAATTATCACTGCAAGTGTTAGACGTACTGTAATTTCACAAATTTTCGGTGTACTTTTATTTTCGGTACTTTCGGTGCGTCTGTTTCATACCTAAAATTTCAATACACCGAACAAACACTTAAACACATAATCCAATAGGGAACTGCTTCTGTGTACCGAAAATTTCTGTTCACCTAACCTAGCCTGTTGCCCTCATACCGAAAATATTGAGCACCGAAAATTTCTGAAATTAGAGTATTTTGGTTTCTTACGTTGACATTCTGGTGCTAAGCTAGACCATGATCCATCCTGCAGACACGTGGCTTGTTTCTCACGGATCAGCTCGTAGTTAGCGAAACATTCGTAGGTCACCGTGCTTCCTACACTCCGACCCGTTGTGGTATAACGGCCATTCCGGATCTGTGCGGGTATTGGGCAGTTGATTCCTGAGCAAGGTAGTGAGAGACAAAAAAAATAGCACACATGAATCACTCACGCAGGCGCCGTAGAGTGCATCACACAAGATTTATTCACGCCATGGAGTGTGGTCAGCTTCAAGATAACTATCACAATCAGAATAGTAAACGAGCAAGTGCGGAGTCCAGAAGTCGAATGCATCACAACATACATGTACGTCTACAGGCCACAGAACAGTGAGCGTATATGCAATGTATGTATGAGTAGCTGTGCAAGTATTTACATCCTAAGACCTTACCTCCGCCATCCTGTCCAGATACCCTGTTGGTTAATGCCATCATTGCAAATAATACAACGATCGCCATAGTGCCGAACGACTCCATGTTGACTGCCTGACACGGCGATTAGGGCAACAGAACTTAAAACAATTATACTGTATTGGTATAAGTATGATCTCCAATGGCTGAATTTGATAAAATAATTGTATTGAGAGGTTTTAGGATTTCTCTGCGAATGTACAGCAACAGGTAGCCTGAAAAGAAGCTAACAGAGGTAAAGCGAGTTGCTCCTGCCGAACTAATTTGCTTTCTCAGTCTGGGTTGCTGGAGACTCTTTTTTTGAACTGATGTTGGAGATCTTGGAGGTCTCTTTTATAGCGAGAGCGTCTGCCCGAGTCCGCAGGTGTTGCATTTGTTTTGTGATGACTGTGTTGATCAGCCATAGGAGAACGAACATGGGACATGAAAGGATGACCCTCAGTGGTGTTCAGTTTTCTCTTCTTGCTCTTGATCCTTCCCACTCGTTCGTACCCCAAATGGTGGCGTGTTGGATACTAGTAGTATGCATTACATGGGTTCATGCAGATGTTCTGTTGGCTCAAACCACCACGTAGGGTGTAGGTAGCTTTGTAGCATATGTCTTCCCGGAAACTCTGCAGGGCCAAGGATAAGACTGATGATACGTCGCGCATTGGGCTATTGAGTATTCTATCTTTTCAAGAATGTATGATGATTGTATACACGCACCGTATCTCACAGTCTTATTGACATAATTATGCGCACGGGTGGGATGGAGTGCTCTCGACTCGAGTCTCATTGAACCCATAGTACACCACAGTACACGCGGCTGTTGCAGGTAAAGTAACACGGTAAATCTATTTTATTATTTATTTACTCAGTTGCACGCGTTGGATTCCGGGTACACGCGGGGACATCACACACGTCACAACTGTAACCGATCCGCGGTCCTGGCCCTGGCCTGATCTTACCTGGGACAGAGCAATGGACACAGCTAGCTTAGCTACCCTACAACCGCATTAGATCTTGCCAGCTAGGCCTAGGGTCGCGGGGGTGTAGGGCCAAGTCGAGTGGCTTGCTCTGATCTGATCGGCCTCTTAGATGTAGAATGTCATGTGAGATACGGACGAACCTGGTATGTCCACCCACACGGCTATGCATGCATGACGCCTGCATGCGTGGAGGACACGTACTTTACTGTTTATATAACAGTGTTCACACTGTACGAGTTGTTTACTTCTTGTCTTGACTTGAGAAGGAAGTTGAGTGCATCTCCAGGATCACTACACCAAACGCAGTATACCAACGTCAATAGCATGTACATGTACATGTACATGTAACCTCCCCGTGAGCCTACATGTACATGTACATGTATGTACTCTTGAGTCTTGGTGTAGTAATTATTCTAATGAGCCGGGGCTCAAGAAGATATTACCTGACTACATGTATACAGGTACCAGGCCTCTGCACTGCAGTCAGCGCAGGCAACACTATTATCACTAATGACAGGACACGTGATTGTTTAAGATCACTTGCATTGTGGCTTTAAAGCTTTGTTGAATGTCATTCAAACGTTGAACAGGTTGTACAATCATGTAAATGTACATGCACATGACTGTAGAACGACAGTAGAACAATCAGGGTACAGTTTGAATGTTAATCATGTGTATCTACCCACTCAATATTAGACAATAAATACAATCATGATGTTTTCTCTCCGATAGTGGAGCTATCACTATCCGGTACAACGTAGTACATCTACCAAGTCACAGTCAACAGGAGCCCATACAACCTTGTTACTGTACACAGTAACAGCCAGTACCCACATTACATGTACGTAAACACTTTACACAGTTCCTCTTGCAATGTCGACTTTACGGACGGTTCCTGATTGCTCTCAATCGGCCTAAAAACCAGTATCATAATTATCGTGATTTAAAGAACCTTTAGCCGGAGGCAGCGTGCGAGAAGTACTGGATTTGAGGGCACTAATAAGCCACAAGACGGGCGTGGCACATCTTTACAATGCCCTCTTATCCCATAAAACAAGGTAGTGCTATACACGCACACCATACATGACTGTACAATGTCGTGTACATGTACATAATGACGATAATGACAAGTGCAGTACATGTACATGTACATGCATAATGTGGCTCAGTGGTAGGTCGCTGCCATTATCATGTCTTCAAACTAATGAATACTACATGTTACTATTATAGTGACCTACAACCAGCCCTTCGACATACTGTTGATAGCCTACACCAGGCTAGGCACTTTGTCAGATGCTTTTTTGTGTTTTGGGGGCATTGGGGCCATGTGGATAATGTGGCGGAACAGAACTTTTATTTGTTTGTTTTGAAAGGTTTCTGACACGCCAATACTACAATACCTGACAGTAGTTTGTCGTGATACACTTGTGTTTGTACAGACATCTTCTTCACATGCATAGTACATGATTACATGAAGTAAATGTACTCAGCAAGGAGTATGTGTCCATCCGTGACATTCCTGTTAATTGCTTCTGGCCGCAATTTCACCACGAACATGACAATACGCGTCCAACCATGGCCGCCTTGTCTCTCTCTCTTCGATCTTGTTACAGTCGTGGGTAGTTGCTGCATAACTCGTTCTCATGTGTTTCTTCTCTTTTTTGCATTTACTACTGGCTCAGTATCCGAGTTAAAACAATAACCGTGGCAGACAGCAGGCAATGAAAGAAGTTGGACCAACAACGGAATATTTCAGAACGCGATGCATCGATTGGCAAGATGCGCTTTGGATTTGCACGAGTTTGTTTTTACCACCACTGGTGCAGAATGGCTGAAAGTGGCTGAATCCATTCAGCGCTCCACTCAGCGCTTCGAAAACGGCTGACTGCTGAGAACGGCTGAAGCCGAAAATTCAGCCGTTTCTGTAGCAACGATGACATTAAAAAGCGCTTTTTTCCGCTGAATGGCTGAATCGCGCTTGGTGTGACCGCGGCCTTAGGCTTAGGGTTAGGGTTAGGGTCAGGCTTAGGCTTAGGCTGAGGCATAGAGTTAGAGTTAGGGTTAAGCTTATGGTTATGGTTAGAGTTAGGGTAATGGTTAGGGTTAGGGGCAGGGTAGGAGTTAACGTAAGGCTTATGCTTAGGTCTCACCTCTAGGTCTAGGGTTAGGGTTAGTGTAAGGTTAAAAACTCGGATGTTGAGCCAATAGTAATGTGGCTTGGCTTCCCCTCTTCATGTGTTGAGCCTCCCAAGTTGGGTGGTATGTTGCCTTGCGTTTTGGAGTTGTAGTTAGACCGGTTTGTCCAATGGTCTCACTAGTCTCGTCATCATCATCATTCTCATAACGTTCGACATTCTTTGTTGCCGAGGGACATAGCTTGTGCACATCTTCGTGGCCCATCCCTTCCCCTCATTGGAACTTTCCGCATCTGAGCTTTCCTATTGGGAAGGTTGTTGGTTTGCGCTTTGTAGATGTGTTGGAGCTGGGTATCAGGCCGTCGAATGTCTCAATATCCTTGTTAGTTTTGTGCCTTGTTGTCGCACTATCTGACTGTATTATTGTCTCGTTACCTTGGTGGACTGTTAGTCATAACTCGTAACTTATAGGTTCTTTTCTCTTTCCATGTTAGTGTAAGGGTTAGGTTTAGGCTTAACTTAGGCCTAGACTTAGGCTTAGGGCTAGGGTTAATGTTAGGGTTAGGTTTAGGGTTAGGGTTAGATTTGGGGTTAGGGTTGGGGTTAGCGTTAGGGTTTGGGTAGGGCTAAGTTAGGGTTAGGCTTAGGATTGGGCTTAGGCGTGGGGATTAGGGATTAGGGTTAGGCTTCGGCATAGGCTTAAGCTTCGGTTTGGGCCAAGGTTTATGTACGTCTTGGGTTGGGATTAGTGCAAGGATTAGGGTTAGGGTTAGTGTTAGGGTTTGGCTTGGGCTTGGACTTAGGCGTAGGATGAGGGTAAGTGTTAGGGCCAGAGTAAGGGTAAAGGTTAGATTTAGGTTTACGGTTAGGATTATCCGGGTTAGGCTTAGGTTTAGGTTTAGGCCTAGGCTTGGGCTAAGTCTTAGTCTTAAGGTTAGGGTTAGGGTTAGGGTTAGGGTTAGGGTTAGGATTAGGGTTAGGGTTAGGGTTAGGGTTAGGGTTAGGGTTAGGGTTAGGGTTAGGGTTAGCGTTAGGGTTAGGGTTAGGATTAGGGTTAGGGTTAGGGTTAGGGTTAGGGGGAAGGTTAGGGCTAGTGTTAGGTTTAGGGTGAGGGTTACGGTTAGGGTAAGGGTTAGGGTTATGGTTTTGTTTAAGGTTAGGCTTAGGCTGGGGCTGAGGCTTAGGGTTAGGCTTAGGATTAGGGCTAGCGTTAGTGTTTGGGTTAGAGTTAGAGTTAGGCCTAACTTAGGGTTAGGTTTGTGCCGGTAACACACTTTGGGATGGTGCAGCAGCCTGCCAGCAGGAGGTGGAAAGTGCTTGCCGGAGAGGTCCGACATGGTTTACACAATCTCAGTTTTTCAGGTGAAACTCCTACCCTATGTGTAGAACAGCGGACCGATTTCATTGATGTCATGCACCAGAGGAAAGGTTCGTCGTCTCAATGGCCAGTAGAATAGCCTTCAGCTGAGCGCCTCAAAGTGAACATCTGTCCTGATTTCACTGGTCACATCCGCTACTGTAGCTGGATCAGCATGATTTAAAACACTCACAAGCCTTCACCACACCTTGTACAGGTCAAGTGGCTATGGCAGACAAGGTTATATCAAGGTGTGGTATGGATCTGATACTACCATCGATTTATTCTATTTTCTGCGTTTCAATAGTTTTGTTTTCAAGTGTCAAATTCCTGGATTCCACCGGCATATGTATGGTACTGTACATTCGAATGAAAGGTTAAAATAGTTTTAATGAAGATGTAACGAAGCAACACGCCGTAGAATCTTAGTAGGATACCAGAGGACCTGATCACTGCTCTGAGAAACAAATTATCATGTAAGGTTTCTATTAATGTTGTAGTTCTTTGGTTTGATGTACATACTAAGTGTATTTATATAGGTTTAAATACTTCCAATAGAACCATGATTATTGGAAAGAGTAAAAAAGATCACCGTACAAAATGCAGTAATTTGCTATTGAAACTCGTCATGCTCTGATGTGTGCTCTTTATTAATAATTAATTAAGAAAGATTCAATTTAGTCTTCACTGCTGCTACTGCTGCTACTTCTGCTGCTGCTGCTGCCGTTCATATTGTTGCTGCTCCTGTGAGAGTTGTCATCGTCACTGGAGCTACCGGAGCTGATGCGACTACACGTGGCTGCAGCTGCAGTCCATCTTCCATTGGACAAACAGGTGACTTTTGCGCTGCCAATCAGCCTAAATCCACGGCTGCAGCGGTATATAATCTGATGAACAGAGTGAGCAGGGAAAGAAGAGGCCGAAGGATTTGCACACATTGCAACACATTCTTAAAATACATTATACTTGACGTACATGTGTACCCGCACTTTGAAATAGGAACTTCAAACACATGTAGAACAATTTAGGTGGTGGACAATGGCAGAAAGACAATGAGACAAACCCTTAACCGAAGCCAAAAGAGGATACACTGTACCTGTAATGGATTTCTTAGTCCGCATTTTATCCGTAGTACACATGCATTGCACACTATTTAGATGGACACAGTTGAGAAACATACTTTCACGCAATAACGCGCGGCTTGTAAGAATGGGCACCATTTCTAGGAAAAGATCCTTTTCAGCATGAAAAGACGAGAGCAAGATGGAGGCGGAACAATGACAACTCACCCTGCTTCCCACTGCAGTGCCTGTATACGTCACACGTCCATTGGCTATACCTCTGGGCAGGGCACAGTTCATCGATGCTGCTGCCATAAAATAGAAAGACACAAGGGCGAGGAGAACACAGTTTAGAGGACAGTTGATTGGCGCAAGTGTCAGGGCAGACTGCATCATAGTAAGAGAGCAGGAATCTCAAATATGCCACAACCAAAATTCGCAAAGTCGAAATGGATTTTTTTTATCCTGTACCTCGTAAGGGTTTACAGAGCAAGACTGCTTTGAAGTCATTTACAATTACAAGAATGCATGTCTGTCAAGGAAGGTACATGTGCAACTAACGTGTTTGTGCTTCGCAGTGGCTAAAAGGACATCATGTGCATGTACTGACTCGTTCCATTCGTTCTTGATAAGGGAAGTCCATGGCAAAAATGATTTCTTCGTCCAGAGGATGAAGTGATAAGAATTGAAAGAAGTTCGGTACATGCACATCACTTCTCAGTCAGGTTACCCTCACCTCTGGCTGCACATGATGGCTGCTGAGACCATTGTCCAGTGGTCTGGCAGACCGCCTCGCGACCACCCACCATCTCATAGCCCTTGTCACAAGTGTGCACAGCCTTACTTCCCAGTGTTGTGGAAGTGTAGTCAATCACACAATTATCAACGCTGCCTGGGTCTGAACAGCTGATCACTGAAGGAGAAGACGCAAACAATAACAACAGGTATAGGAAACAGAGGCTTTATAAGAATAAAAGACTGGATGAAAGAATCTGTAGCTCAAATCTGGTGCACTATGTGCTGCCCCATGTTGCTCAGTGAAGGTCATTTCAGAAGTATCTGAACGTGTGTATGCATGCTTCAGCCTGGCTCTACATATTGTGGCATTTGTACTATGGTAAAGCCAGTACTACTAGTACTCACGTCTTTCACAGTTCTTCCCTGTATAGCCAGTAGGACATACACACATGTAGTCATCCAGCAGGTCCACACAGACACCATGGTAACAGGGATCCGATTCGCAGGGCAGTGAAGGCTCCTCAACTGCATGTCAGAAAGGAAACAGATTAATCAATCAATCTTCTAAAAGTACACCAGCATTCTTGTACTTTTGATTATCATCCTACACCGTGATATAGCGGGGCGGGGTGTTCTTGCTTGATAGGAACTTATTCCTGGTGAAGGGAAGAGCAGGTTGATAATACAGAGATGCGAAATGGACGCTCATAATTTGCTGAAATTACAAACTTGCATAGGCAGGAGGTAATGACTCACGAATGCATGCTGGCGGCTCAGTCGACCACTTTCCATCGTCTTGGCAGATAGCATCCGATTGTCCCTCGAGACGATGACCTTGTCTGCATGAATAATGTACTTTACTACCGACTGTGTACGTGGAGGAGCGAAGAATTGCGTTCTCAATTCGGCGAGGACGAGGACAATGCGTAGCTGCAGGAGAAAGAACACAAAGGAATGGTGCGTACCTTGTTGGAAATGGTGGTCAGAATCTAACACATACCCTCACAATAGGAGCATATAATCATATGGCCTGGGATTCTCTCTCTGTCTACTGAGGCCTGTTGGAAGCAGCTCATTTGGATCAAGTATTATGCTGAGCATCGAGTGTCCTTAAAATCAGTCACTGTATTGAGGTACCTACAGGGGCCAACGGAAGTACAATGTGCCCAATCTCTCACTCTGCAGCTGGTAGTCATTCTTTGCAATACCATCACGAGTTTGCACGATCTAGTGATGAGTATGTATGCTTAAATCCGTACCTCTACATGTGGGTGGTTCGGACCATGTTCCATCAACCAGGCACAATGAGGTTTCCTTCTCGGCGATCTCAAATCCTTCGTCGCACGTATAGTATGCACGGCTACCCACTGAAACACCGTCGTACGTATACTGGGCGTTACTGATGGTGGGTGGGAGAGGACAAGTACTAATGCCTGGAGACAAACCAGAATGAAAACACACACGTAGTACATAACGCTAGTTGATTTTATGTAAGTTTCAGAAGAGTGGAAGGAAGAGGTTCATTGGAGCAAAGTTTCCGGGAGTACCGCAAACTGAACAGTGACTACACCCAAAATAATGATGATGAAAACACCTTTGGTTACAAGTGGCAGTGAGAACACAATGGGTCGCAAGTATTTATCAGCAAAGTGCAGTGAGAGATACTAGTTGTAGGAAGGGTACTTACGCACACAAGTCGGAGTCACAGAGGACCAAGTTCTAGAAGCTTGACAGAAAGCCTGGGCATCACCCACAAGTCTGTAGCCATCAGTACACCGATAGTCAACACGACTTCCCACTGTAGTTCCCGTCACCCTGAAACCGCCATTGACAATATCAGCTGGCTGAGGACAACTAGCGACTGCATACAGGAAAAAAAGACCGGAAACGGATGAGAATCAGAAAGACAAGAGACAACTTACGACAAGACCTTCTTTCTTCATCACATGGCATCTGTCTGTGCCAGATTGTCGAAGTAACGTTACTGTGAATATGGATCTGTGATGCAATGTAATAGAGCCTAAGTGTATGCGTGTTCTCTCCAGAAATAATTGGACACCCGTTCTTCTCACCTCTGCATGTAGGAAGTTCAGGAGACCAGGCACCATCAGCTTGACATACGCGCTCACTTCCACCGATCAGCTCAAATCCAGTGTTGCAATGATAATTTGCATGACTTCCAACAAGTGTGTTCGGATAGACAACGCCGCCATTGGCAATGGATGTGGGAGGTGAGCATCCAGTTGCTGGACATAATAAAAAATATGCAAAATGAACGAGGGAATTAGTTAGAATTGAATCTTACCTTTAAAACTAGTCTTCATAACATAACGTAATGACATAATTAGTTAGTTTAAGAAAGCATTCATTGTATGGTTAAAAGTGTAGTTAAGTGATTCCCAGTCAACGTGATAAGTTGACCTGGCTTACTCACCTTTGCATGTTGGTGGTTGACTAGACCAGGTGCCCTTGGTCTGACACGTAGCTTCTACATTGCCCACTAATTCATATCCCACGCTGCACTGATATGTTACACGAGCACCAACAGTAAGGCTGGATGATGTCGCTGTGTACTGACCATTCTCTATACGTGGTTGTGGACATGTGGTTTCTGTGGGGTAACAGGAATACATGTAGGTATACCACAAGTATATGAGTTTCTATAAAATACAGTTAGATTTTTGAATCACAATGTGGGACTAGATGTTCATCCTGTCATGTTGTGGTTGAACAGGTTGGGACAGTATAGTGCGTTCTCCTCTACAACGAAGTGGAACATTTCCAGGAGGGTCTACCGGACATGTTCAACATGTTGCGGTAATTCACTATACTTACTTGTGCATGATGGTAACTGTGGAAACCATGTCTTATCCGGCTGACACTCCAGTGTGGCCTGACCATTGAGAGTGTATCCTGGGAAACAGCGATATGTCACTGTATTACCAACTGTCGGGTCAGGCACTGGGAAACCTCCGTTAGGTATGCGTGTTGGATCTGGGCAGCGGATACCTGCAAAACACATGAAAAATGGACAAAAAACGATTTTGAAAAGAATAATGCACTATGTAAACCAGGAACTTGTGACTCGTGAATCAGGTTTCATGTTGTAGGATTTTTAGTTTAATTTTTAAAATACTGTCCACAGCTTGAACCCAACCTAGAGGAGAGAGAATTTAACAGTATTTTTTTAAACTGAGGAAAATGCAATGCACTATTGTTGTATCACATGAATCTGGTGCCTTTTAGAACAATTATCACTGCAAGAGTTAGACGTATTGGTTTCTTACGTTGACATTCTGGTGCTAAGCTAGACCATGATCCATCCTGCAGACACGTGGCTTGTTTCTCACGGATCAGCTCGTAGTCAGCGAAACATTCGTAGGTCACCGTGCTTCCTACACTCCGACCCGTTGTGGTATAACGGCCATTCCGGATCTGTGCGGGTATTGGACAGTTGATTCCTGAGCAAGGTAGTGAGAGACAAAAAAAAAGATCACACATGAATCACTCACGCAGGCGCCGTAGAGTGCATCACACAAGATTCATTCACGCCATGGAGTGTGGTCAGCTTCAAGATAACTATCACAATCAGAATAGTAAACCAGCAAGTGCGGAGTCCAGAAATCGAATGCATCACAACATACATCACAACATACATGTTAGTCTACAGGCCACAGAACAGTGAGCGTATATGCAATGTATGTATGAGTAGCTGTGCAAGTATTAACATCCTAAGACCTTACCTCCGCCATCCTGTCCAGATACCCTGTTGGTTAATACCATCATTGCAAATAATACAACGATCGCCATAGTGCCGAACGACTCCATGTTGACTGCCTGACACGGCGATTAGGGCAACAGAACTTAAAACAATAATTATATTGGTATAAGTATGAACTTCAGGGCACTGGATTTGATAAAATAATTGTTTTGAGAGGTTCTAGGATTTCTCTGCGAATATACAGCAACAGGTAGCCTGAATAGAAGCTAACAGAGGTAAAGCGAGTTGCTCCCGCCGAACTAATTTGCTTTCTCAGTCTGGGTTGCTGAAGACGCTTTTTTTGAACTGATGTTGGAGATCTTGGAGGTCTCCTTTATAGCGAGAGCGTCTGCCCGAGTCCGCAGGTGTTGCATTTGTTTTGTGATGACTGTGTTGATCAGCCATAGGAGAACGAACATGGGACATGAAAGGATGACCCTCAGTGGTGTTCAGTTTTCTCTTCTTGCTCTTGATCCTTCCCACTCGTTCGTACCCCAAATGGTGGCGTGTTGGATACTAGTAGTATACATTACATGGGTTCATGCAGATGGACTGTTGGCCAAAACCACCACGTAGTCGTAGGGTGTAGGTAGCTTTGTAGCATATGTCTTCCCGGAAACTTTGCAGGGCCAAGGATAAGACTGATGGCACGTCGCGCATTGGGCTATTGAGTATTCTATCTGTTCAAGAATGTATGATGATTGTATACACGCACCGTATCTCACAGTCATATTGACATATGCGCACGGGTGGGATGGAGTGCTCTCGAGTCTCATTGAACCCACAGTACACCACAGTACACGCGGCTGTTGCAGGTAAAGTAACACGGTAAATCTATTTTATAATTATTTATTTACTCAGTTGCACGCCTTGCGTTCCGGGTACACGCGGAGTCGCGGACATCACACACGTCACAACTGAAACCGATCCTCGGTCCTGCAGCCTGGGACTCCTGGCCTTATACTACTGTAGTATTCATTATTATTATTATCTTACCTGGAACAGAGCAATGGACACAGCTAGCTACCCTACAAACGCATGGGATCTTGCCAGCTGGGGGCGTAGGGCCAAGTCGAGTGGGGTGCTCTGATCTGGTCGGCCTCTTAAATAATTATGTAGTTGTGAGATACCTGCGAACCTGGTGTGTCCACCCACGCTGTTAGTGTTATGCATGCATGACGCCTGCATGTATGGCGGACATGCGGCTGATTCCTTACTTCACTGGTCACATTGTACATGTACTACGAGGTGTTTACCTAAGACTAAGAGTACATACATGACTGTACACGTACATGTACATGTAACGTCCCCGGGAGCCTACATGTACATGTACAATCATGTACACGTATGTCCTCTTGGTACAATAATAATATTATTCTAATGAGCTGCAGCTGAAGGAGATGATACCTGACTATACCATGCCTCTGCACTGCAGTCAGCTCAGGAATAAACAGGCAAAACTAAATGACAGGACACGTGATTGTTTACGATCACTTGTGGCTTTCTTGAATGTCATTCAACAAAGACCAAAAGAGATGTCATTCAACAAAGACCGTGGTCGGTGGTCCATGGACCAATGTCATACTACCAGTGATAGCGCGGCCTAGAACACTCAACAGGATGTAAATGTACACACATGTACGTGCACATGGACATGATGAATATGACTGTTGAACCATAGTAGAACAATCAGAGTACAGTTTGAATGTTTATCTACCCACTCAACAATTACAATCATGATGTTTTGTCTCCGATAGTGGAGCTATCACAATCAGGTACAACGTAGTAGTACAATGTACCAAGTTAACAGGAGCCCATACACCCTTGTACAGCCAGTAAAAGCCACTACCCACATAATGTAAACACCTTACAAATTTCCTCTTGCAATGCCGACTTTACGGACGGTTCCTTATTGCTCTCGATCGACCTAACAACCAGTATCATAATTATCGTGATTTAATAGCACCTTTAGCCGGAGGCAGTGTCCAAGAAGTACTCAATTTCAGGACATTAGTAAGCCACAAGACGGGCGTGGCACATTTTTACACTGCCCTCTTTAGTCTTTGTCCCATAAAACAAGGTAGTGCTACACACGCCCACCATACAATGTACAGTCATGTACATGTACAATGTAGCTTATTAGTGGTAGAGCGCTGCCATTTTTATGTCTTCAAGCTAATGACTACTATAATCTACAATGTACATGTAGGAGCTGCAACCAGCCCTTCGGCATACTGTCGCTAGCCTACTTTGCCTAGCTAGGTACTTTGTAAGATGCTTTTTGTGTGTTTTTGGGGGGGGGGCATTAGGGCCATTTGCGTAAAGTGACTGAACACAACTTTTATTCATTTGTTTTGAAAGGTTTCTGACACGCCTGGACTACAATACCTGACAGCCGTTTGTCGTGATACACTTGTGTTTGTACAGACATCTTCTTCACATGCATAGTACATGATTACATGAAGTAAATGTACTCAGCAAGGAGTATGTGTCCGTGACATTCCTGAGAATTGCTTCTGGCCGCAATTTCACCACGAACATGACAATAAGTGTCCAATCATGGCCGCCTAGTTGATATAATTATCCTGAGAACAAACTGTGACTGTTAGTACGAGATGGGAAAAAACATGCCTTCTCCAAGGACACGCAGCATTGACTATTTTGTTGCGTTTTCATGGATAGGTACTGTCAACACATGATTGCAGCACCTGAACTACACAAAAAGTGGGGATGTTTATATTGTTACCCTGCCAAATTTCTTTAAATTTCTTCTTTACAGTATACTCGATCGAAGTCAAATATTTTTTGTAAGGATTGGGAGAACTTCACTTCCTCGACTGATCCTTGATATGTCATGTGCATGTACATGTAAGATGATCTAACTACACCCACGAGACTGGCCACAACAGCCGTAGCGCTTCCCACATCGATGCACCTCCGAGCGTCCTTGGCTCATGGTGCTGCTCATTGAGTATGGATGACCATTGCGGTGAGAATGTGGGTCGGCGATGTTAACCTTCATTAGTTCATGTCAAGTACATGTATACACGCAGGATATGACCATCAACCCTGTCCACTCCAGTCGCTGAGTTTATCGCATATCGATATCGTTCAGTAGTTCAGTAGTTCATGCTCACCGATTCTTGGTCTTGAGCTGTGTTTTATTGTGCCTTGCTTGTACATAATGTAGGTGATGTGCATGATCAGGCTTGCGTCTCTCTATCGTAATGAACGCAGAGTTCTCCCAGTTCTGCACGCCCCCGCAACTTACAGGTGTGATGTTCATGTGCATACTTGTACAATGTACATGCAGCTCATAAAGTGTGTGCACTACCCGGAATCCCGGAACAAGTTGCATGTAGTTACCAATTACCCCAGTTCAACTGTGGTGTGTACCCGCGTGGTCAGAATGGGTGATTGCGACAGCACTCCATGGCACATTGCTGTTGCACATGTATGATGTACAATGACTATGTACATACAATACCCATACATGCCTTTACAAGTGCATGCTAGAACATACGTGTAAGTATTATAAGAATTCATGAATTCCGGCCACCATACTGACTGTGAATGGTACATTGCGATCGATTTGGCCAGTTAAGTGACTCCAGCTCCGCTCAGGAGACCTCACAAAGTCGAAACAACTAGCTGTCCGGAGATTGAGTCAATGGTACATGCATTTACATTGTATTATGTTGTTCTTGAAAATATGCAGTATGGTGTTGTAATTTGGTCGAGGGATCATGGTCCAGCAGCCGGTAAAACACTTGCGACAAAACAAGCTACACCCTACGCAGAGCCTAGAGAAGGTTAGCGAAACAGTCCGCATGAACCATGAACCCGTGTTGGATTTCCAGTACCAACACACCACATGCATACTGGAATATGTGGGTTCTACTCACGCACGTCAAGTATTTAAATCGGTAAGAAAAGCGCGAGCTCCAGTGTTGCAAGCAAACAACCTTCTCCCCACATTGCTTGACTCGATTCAGACATTGGGGTACATTGAAGAAAAGGCAATTGTACCTGAGAGTGTGGGAGTGATCAAACCTACATTGTATAACCAAGCAGTTATCAGTGGTCATGTCCAATTCTCGTCTTTACTCTCACTTAGCTGTAGAACACCGACTCATTACAGGCAGCACTGTATTCCTCTGGCAACGGCGTGGAGCAACATGTATAAAAGAGACACCTTTCAAGACTTCAGCCATCAGTTCAAAAGCACCTTCGGAAAATCCGTAGAAGGATAACCAAAGAAGTCCAGCGGAAATTTCACTGTTTTGTTTCAGAAGATTGCATAGTTCTATCAGTATAAGGAAGAAGGTTGGAATTTGCGAATACTTGCACTGGTATCCTCAGCGCACAGAAAATTAGGTCAGGATAAGTTCATAGACTGGTTCATACATGTAGCTATCGCAAGCTTTCAAAGATGGCGACCACTGTCACAATGGTAGTCGCTATCCTCGGCGGAGTTCTGTCATTGTCCAGCGTCATCTATGGACAGGATGTAAGAGGTAAGTTCTACAGTAAGAAAATCAACATGATTAGGACAGTTCTTTTGTTGTTACCTTTAATTAGAAAGAGAACCAACGTTGTATCGCACCACACTGATGATTTCGCAGCACAGTGCTAATGGATTTCCGACGTGAAATGTTTGTCTCTTCTTTTCTGGCTTTTATACTCAGAAATCAACTGTCCCGTGCCTGAACTAATCCGGAATGGACGTTTCTTGACCACGGGGTTATATGTAGGCAGCACAGTGACTTACGAATGTTTCGCAGACTACGAACTTGTCGGCGAGAATCAAGCAACTTGCCTGAAGGATGGATCCTGGTCTAACATCAAGACAACCTGCGAACGTAAGGCAACAATAATAAAATAAAATAAAAAGTAATAGTTTAGGTATGTAAGTTTTACAGGCATTAGCCTAGTTGTAAAACCATTTTCGTAAGTGCATGGCTCACGGGGACTCCCCATGACATCATTCGTGCTATAACTTTAGGCGATCCTTTTTTCTCTCCTCGTATGCTGTACTCAGTAGGTCAGATCTCAGTCTAGGCTGAACCCACAGAACGTCTTGTCAAGCAATGTACGCAACCTTAGTTGCCTTAATTGCCAAATAATTATAAATTGAAATTGGTATGAAGAATTGAAGATCAATTAAGTTTCGCTGTGATACTGTGTTCCTGTTCTCAGGTATCAGGTGTCCAGACCCTACACGCATACCCAATGCTGGATTCCCAGTGCCCGACCCGGTGGTTGGAAATACAGTGACATATCACTGTTTCCCAGGATACACTCTCAACGGTCAGGCCACACTGGAGTGTAAAGCAGATAAGATATGGTTTCCAGAGCTGCCCTCATGCACTAGTAAGTACAATGTCATGTACATGTACTAGCACTTCAAAGACAAGTAATAGAGTGTCAATGAAACAATCGATAATATCCAAGGGCAAGGACATGATGTCGTGCATGCACTTGCAGAACATTGACAGAGTCACTGAAAAATAATTATTTCAAATGAAACGAGGAAGTAGTTTCCCCTCAATCCTGATGAAGGCTCCTGGCCGAAATTTGATTGAGATAATAGAAATTTGCAGCAAATAGGGGAAAGTACTCCTGAGCTATTGTGTAAATCATGCTGAAGCCACACGAGTACTGTATGTGACATTGGTGAGCTAATTCTAACCGTAGCTTGTTATGGTATTACCATATCCACTGACTGTACTTCTCCAGAAACTAGATGTCCACAGCCACGTATTGAGAATGGTCAGTACACAGCGACATCCTCCAGCCTTACTGTTGGTGCTCGTGTAACGTATCAGTGCAATGTGGGACATGAATTAGTGGGCAATGTGGGAGCTACCTGTCAGACCAAGGGAACCTGGTCCAGTCAACCACCAACATGCAAAGGTGAGCAAGGAAGGTGACCATTAGCACCGTGAAGTCATGTCTGTTTCCAATAACATTATTAAGTCCCTTAGAAAGTATAATGTATTGCACTTCTTCCAAGTAATTACCATCATTTGAGGGAACTATTCGATATTACATGATGAAACCTAGTCTCCAGAACTCCCACCACGAAGAGGTGAGCATGTTGTCCTCAACATTTTGGCCGATCACATAATGCAGTATGCAGCCCTGTTTGCTGACGTCATTTCGTCAAGATACCGTTTGAACGTACATACACATGTCTGGAGTACTCGAAGCACATGTACATGTACAATGTACATGTACGCCTGTGACTTGCAAGTGTGCAGTGATGCAATGAGGAAATGCCCTTGTTTGCGATCCTGTCCATTTCCTGTGCGCAGCAATCAGATGCCCTCGACCTCTTGCAATTGCCAATGGTGGTGTCAGCGTCACCGGAGCAACGGCCGGCAGTCGTGTCAACTATGCTTGTGACGATGGTTTCAGACTTGTGGGTAATAGCCAGGCTTCCTGTCTGACGTCCGGGACGTGGTCTTCCAAGGCTCCGACTTGCGAGCCTAATTACTTGCCCCGTAAGTCCTTACCAAACAAATCCCAGAGCACGTACTGGCTACTGTGTTGATTTCCTGACCACGTTTGTGCTGAGCAGTGACAATTGGACTGGTGATGGTGTAATAGTTGAGAGCAAACCAAGCATTGGCCGCAATAGAAAATAACTAGTTCCTATCTGCCGACAGTATCCTGATAAAACACTGCTTTTTCCATTCTCCCTTCAGGTACTATCGCGTGTCCTCTGCCACCCAATATCCCCAACGGCCGATACACGCACGGCGGTAATACGGTGGGTAGCCGGGCATACTACACGTGTGATGAAGGCTTTGAGATCTTCGACAAGGAAACTTCAATGTGCCAGATTGATGGCACATGGTCAGATTCACCAACATGTAGAGGTAAGGAGACATACCCTACCTACAGTTATGTCTAGTCTCTCTTTAGGTCTGCATGTACATGTATATGGGTATTGCAAAAAGCCTTCCAGCTGTAGATTGAGAGATGCGGCAGTTTGGATGTTTCTATCATTCATCATAATCATTAAATCTACACTGTCTCTACACCACATCACTCGCGAGGTCCAACATACATGTACATGTACATGTACATCTGATCTCCCTCAAATATGACTTGTCTATACTAGTACATGTACAGGTACATGATATACCCCCATTCCCTCTCTATACATTTCCTTCTCCAGCCACGCATTGCCCTCGCCCTCGTCCCATTGCGAATGGTGATGTGACCTATACAATGTACACAATCGGCAGTGAAGTACGGTTTACATGCACGCAGGGTCATCGTCTCCAGGGACAGTCAAAGGCGACCTGCCAAGCTGATGGAAAGTGGTCTGCTGCATTCCCAGTTTGCATTCGTAAGTGATAAGAACCTGGCTATATCATAGTATCAATACTCTGTGGCTGATCAACCTTTCTGCGCTTACCTGTACAATCATGCTAAAGCTGAAACCAATGGACAGTGGAGTGCCTCCAGACTCACCATCACGACTACCCTGTAGAACCCACCCTCCCATTGTTCTCTATTGTCCTTTTCCCTTCCCTGATGAGGCAGTGTTATTGAAGTAAAAAAAACTTCAGTGATGGAACAAAATTTAACGCATTTCTATCATAGTTCGCAAGAGTTACAGAAAAGGAAAATAAAATAAGGCTGTCTTTCCCTCAAACCAGTGAAAATAAGGCTGTTTCGCTGCTACTCAAAGCATGCTTGCAGTGCACTCGCTTATTCGCGAATACATGTATCTGCAGAAACTTGCTGTACGAACCTACTTGCAGTACACCGTGCTGTAGACAGCTACTAGTACTTAGTAGCTGTGAGTTCGACCATCTACATGTAAGCCTGAGCAGTAGAGCTACGACTACGAGTAGCTAGCTACAGCACATCGCGCTCAAACATAGACAGTAACAGTAAACATGCCATCCAAAGTTAGTTTATATCGTTATGTTTTCACTACTCCCTCTCTTTACGAATTCGTTGTGAATACGCGTTAGAATATTATGACTGTGTGTGTGTCCACCTTCAGCGATCAGCTGTTCAGTTCCAGCCACCGTTGAGAATTGTGTGATTGACTACACTTCCACAACACTGGGAAGTAGGGCTGTGCACACTTGTGAGAAGGGCTATCAGATGGTGGGTGGTCGCGAGGCGGTCTGCCAGACAACTGGACAATGGTCTCAGCAGCCATCATGCGCAGCTAGAGGTACGTGGGTAGGGAATACCAGATTGTCAAGGATAACTGCAATAGAACGAAGAATCTGTAGAAGTCCTTTCAATATGGTGCTCCCAGTCACGTGCATGTACTTTGTTGACTTTGCAGATACCGGGTATCGCATTTAGACCAAAAAATCCGTACTAAGTTGTTTCCAGAAAACTAATACACGTCGCTACCACTATTAAAAATTAAAATGTTGTGTTCGTACGTTCTGTTTGCCTCGTGTGCAGCACCGGTCAACTGTGCCTTGCCTAGAGGCATAGCGTATGGACGTGTTGAATACACTGGCACCTCAGTAGGAAGCAAGGTAGGATAACTTTTACTTGTCAGACCTGTAGCTGTGTGTCGATTTGAGCGTCATTGTCTTGTCGGATATGATGACTAGTGATGGATACCATGCCATTGTATTGCATCGTAACTTCCCTCCTACCATGCATGGTTTTCAAACCAACGTATTCTGGATGTTCGGTCCAGAAAGTATTCCACCCGGAAGAGCAGTGTTTAATGCAACCATACTGACTATAAGCTCTGTCTTTCTTTTCTCTACGTCCATCAGATCATGTACAGATGTGTTCGCGGATTCAGGCTGATTGGCAGGGCACAAGTTACCTGTTTGTCCAATGGAAGATGGACTGCAGCTGCAGCCACGTGTCGTCGCATCAACTCCGGTAGCTCCAGTGACGATGGCAACTGGTACAACAGGAGGAACAGGAACGGCGAGAGCAGTAGCAGCAGCGAAGACTAAACACATTACAAAAATAATAATATCTCTAAAAAAAGCTAGAATACTATGCTCTTGAAGGCACATGTAGAAGCAAGCATCCAAAATCTCTACAATGAGTTTGATCAGGATTACATCGCTCTCAATACCGTATATGTACATGTAGCTAATCAGGATGACATTTTGCTTATCGGTGTCTTTTCGAATAGCTTTCCCAGTGATGGCTGTATTTTAATCTACTTCCATACGTTAATACCTGTGCATGTGGCCGATCTCTCTTTCAATATTCACTATAAGTATTGTTCAGCTGCACTGATGCTGAGCTTCTATCACCTCAGTGGCTGTAACATGATCTGATTTCAGAAGTAAATTATACTTAGTGGCAAGTTATTGCCCATCGAAGGCATGCAGGATGATTTCATGATAAACGTACCGGTACAGTGCACCTCTAGCCGTATTACTATAGTAATGACCGGCTACTTCTCGCCTATCCCTATCAACAGCTATTTATCTCTCTTTCTACAACCCAGTGCTACGACACATGATTTCCTATGGGATGGTAACTTGTGATTGTGAAGAAACATGCGGTGATTTGGAAGGCCACCAGGTGGCGTAAACTTTGACTTGGTACGGTACATACATGTACATACATGTATAATGTAGGTTTACAGTAATGCTTGGCTTAGGTTGGTTTGTTCAGGGAATTGTATAATGTATACGTCCCTGATTTAGTTGTTTTATTTTATTTGAAAGTAAGTCGACCAACCGTGAAAGGATAAGACTGATAATGAAGTCATTGAAGAAGGGTTTGTGAAAATACGATCTCAAGATCTGTATGAATGAAGACAATTCTGCATGTACTGAGATTGCGCTCTGTGTATCACGTTGAGGAAAAGGCAATGCACAGAATGGGTTTGTGTTTTCAAGAACTTTAAAGCTCTATTGTAGCCTTGTAGTCTTTTCACTTCATCTCCAACCCGCAACGCACTAACAGTGACAGTCGCCGGGAGCCAATCACGTCAATCTCGTTATTATAAACAATAAGTTTCTCCAGTATGATACTACATGTACATGTTTTGTACTTGCTCAGGGTTGACTGCCATTACTGTGGATATCGTAATGCTACTTGTAAAAGCATACCGGCATGGTATGCTTTTCTCTAAAACAGCTGTTGTTTTGAAAAAAAGGGTACTCTCCCTCAACTACATGAACAGTGATATGAGCTGCCAAGATTTACACCTTCCATACGTATATGTACTCCTTGTATGACTGTGTGACTGGAAATGTCTACAAATTGGCCTCAACTCAATGGAACAACCAAAGTTTTATATGTGACTGCAAGAAAAAGAACAAATCCCATACTCTTCACCACCATCTTCAGCACTCAAGCTAGCACTCGTCGGGACCTGCACCTCGGCTAGATCCGCCCAGCCCAGCAATCAGTTCTGCGTTTGACGAGGTTGTACATTGGAGGAAGAGATTTTTCAAGATTCCAACAGGGTCCGTTGGAAAGGATTTTGTCAACCTCATTGCCGCACAACTTCGCAGTTTCGTTGACTCGGCAGGCACCAATGCGAGTGCTATGTATAATCTGTCGGTCTTGCCATCGTTGATGTTGCAGGTGACTCACAGTAAGAGCAAAGCTAAGGCTAACGCTGACCATCTTCAGAGGCGGATGGCTTTGTGGCGGGGCGGTGATTTGGATGCACTGCTTGCGGAGGGCCGTTGCCTGCAGGACACCTTGTTTCGCTCTAGGCCGGGTGGCAAGAGGCAAGGAGAGAGTGACAGAGCCCGCATGTTTGCTGAACACATGAGGAAGGGAAGAGTACACGATGCACTGCGCTCATTGGATAGCGGGAATGATGACAGTGGAGTGCTCAAAATAGACGACATGGTCACTCTAAAGGACGGCACCCGAAGCTCTGTCAGGGACCTTCTTCAGGAGAAGCACCCAGAGAGGCTGGCTGCCAGCCCGGAAGTCTTGTTGAGTGGACAGCCCCCCGAGGTGGACGGCATTCGATTTGACCCATTGACCCCGGATCTCCTCAAGTCTATCGCCGAGCACACAGAAGGCTCCGCTGGCCCTTCCGGTCTGGATGCTGCTGCCTGGCGCCGCATGTGTTTGGCGTTCAAAGGAGCCTCAACACTCCTTTGCGAAGCAATGGCTGATTGCGCCCGCTTGCTTGCGACCCGTGTCATACCATCGGAGGGCCTCATTCCATTTCTTGCTGGTCGGCTAATTGCACTGGACAAGAAGCCTGGGGTCCGCCCAATCGGGGTTGGCGAGGTGCTGAGGCGCATTGGTGCTAAGGCGGTACTTCGTGTCGCAGCCCCGGATATTGAGAAAGCCTGCGGATTTATCCAGAAGTGTGCGGGCCAACCAGCTGGGATAGAGGCGGCCGTGCATGCGGTGCAGCAGATTTACAATGACGAGGAGACAGATGGAGTGCTGTTGGTGGATGCTCGCAATGCATTTAACAGCTTGAACAGAGAAGCGGCGCTACATAATGTCCAGCGGCTATGTCCTGCCCTCTCCAGCGTCATCATGAACTCCTATCAAACGGCTGCACGTTTATTTGTTGCAGGTGGAGGGGAAGTCAAGTCGAGTGAGGGAACCACTCAGGGCGACCCCCTCTCCATGGCCTTTTACGCAGTTGCCACCATACCGATCATCACTCGTCTCCAGGAGCAGCACACATCAGTCCGGCAGAGCTGGTATGCGGGTGATTCCAGCGGAGCAGGTAGGCTGAGACAGATCCGGTTGTGGTGGGGCGAGCTGCAGGCAATTGGACGGCGATACGGATACTTCACGAACTCCGAAAAGACCCAGCTCCTTGTCAAGCCAGAGCTGGAGCAGGAAGCACGCCAAGTGTTTGCCGAGACAGGGATCCGGATTGTCACGGGGAGCTTGCGTTATCTCGGCTCCGAGATTGGATCGGAAGAGGCGGTCGCGGAAAGTGTGCAGCAACGGGTGGCGAAGTGGAAGGAAGAGCTGAAGAAGCTTACAGAGATTGCAAAAACGGAGCCACATGCTGCCTATGCTGCAATATCTCATGGTTTACGTGGTAGGTGGACCTACCTATTGCGTACAGTACCTTTCCCTGCACAATGCCTTACCGACCTTGACAAGGTGATCACGGAGGAGCTTCTACCTGCTCTAGCGGGCCGTGATTCCTTCCTACCAGAAGAATTGAACCTTCTCCGCCTGCCCTGTCGACTGGGGGGGGGGGGGGATGGCCCTGCCGTGTTTTCAGCAAATGGGTACGGCAGAGCTCCCTGCGTCGAGAGCTGTAACGGCCCTTCAGGTGGAGGAGATTGTACACCAGAATGATCAATACACCCATAACTCCACGGAGGATGTTCGCCAGGCAGCCCTAAGCGAGAAGACACGGCTAGCGCATGATCGTCGTCAGAGGGAGCAGAATGATTTCGTCACGATCAAGAGCAGTGCGTCCCCTGCCCTGGCTCGTCGGCTGGAGAGTTTATCCACGAAAGGCGTTTCGAGTTGGCTCGGAGTATTGCCTCTGGCAGACCATGGTCACCATCTGTCCAAGGGAGACTTCCGCGACGCTCTAGCTCTCCGCTATGGTTGGTCTCTCTTGGACACACCAGCGAGCTGTGTGTGGGGGGAGCCGTTCGACGCCACGCATGCGATGATTTGCCCCCGCGGAGGTTTCCCGACAATTCGCCACAATGAAGTAAGAGATATCGTGGCGGATCTTCTGACGGAGGTATGCTCAGATGTGGCAGTCGAGCCTGTACTTGCTCCGATCACAGGCGAGGTGTTTTTATCGGCATCAACAAACACCGCGAACGACGCCCGAGCTGATGTCCGAGCTCGTGGGTTCTGGACCCGGGCTCAGAATGCGTTCTTCGATGTCCGGGTCTTCCACCCGGATGCAGCATCATACAAGAGCAAGCCCGTCAGTGATCTTCTGAAGCAACATGAGCGCCGCAAGAAGAGTGAGTATGCCGAGCGTATCAACAATGTCGACCGTGGTTCATTTACCCCTCTAGTCTTTACCACGGCGGGTTGTTGTGCTCCGGAGTGTACTGCATTCATTAAGCGGTTGTGTGCATTGCTGGCAACTGCCGATCGACCGTATGCCCAGCTAATGGCCTATGTGCGGTGTCGCTTGTCCTTCGCTTTGCTCAGGGCAGCCATAATGTGCATTCGCGGTGCACGTTCGGCCTACCATCGTCCAGTTAATGCGATGAGGGAGTTGGCCATTGTGGAGAGCGGCTTCTAAGCATGTGATTGAGTGGTCTCTGCATGTTGATCGGGTAGCGGAGTTCCATCACTGACACAGTGTGTGGGTATTGCATTATGAATTTTTTTTTTTCGATAGTGAGGAAAATGTTATCAACTCCAAAGCACGAAAAAGGCCAAAAACTAAACCAAGAACATATGCAATAACATGTTATTTATAAAGACAGGACAAGTGAATAATTAGTCAGTCCATTGTTCATGATGATCTCCGACGGTTACGTCGGCAAGCGAGCCTCCGCCACTGCCAAAGCAGCGTGGGCTCCGCAGGAGGGTGCAAATTTCAAACCAAAATTTAAACGCCTACAACCGCGAATGCACATGATACAGGATTTCAGAAGGCTGAAGGAAATCCTGCATCTAACAAATGCCATAACATGAGAGTAATGCTCACCCCTCTTCTCCGCCAACAGATGAGCAATTCGTTTGTACAGTGCATGAATCGGTTGAGTAGATACATGTAGTTCCGGAATTAATTCCGTGTTCGATATTGTTTATTTTTTACATATTTTTATTTTATTTTATTCGTGTTCGATATTGAATTTTAATTTTAATTTTAATTTATTTATTTCTTTACAAATATTGTTTTTATTCCATTTCACATTTTTCATTCGTGTTGGGTTTAACTACTCACTGTACTGATACATGGTGAAGATTGTGCTTTGCTTTGCCCGTAAAAGAGGCCTTCCCTATTTCAACCCAAAAAAAACAAAATCATCATCATCATCATCATCATAAAATAATGAGAATAAAATTATGTATGGAGGATTCAAGCTAGCACTCAAGACATTTCCCCTCTTGCAGTCACGTGACTAACGTTAGGTTTTTGTCTTCTCGAAAGTGGTTTACATGTTTACGCAGTTCTATGTGTTCTCTGCCTGCACTTCATGGCACGTGACATAATGAAAATAGCCACTGCAAGGAAGTGAGGCCTGAGGGTGAATCCAACCACGGACCGAGAGCAAAGAGAGAAGAAGTTTGCCCAACATTAATCATAATAATGTTGTTATGCAAAGTAGTGGTGGGTCTGAATGTGCAAAAGTGAGCACAATAAATACTAACTGATGTGCTACTGACATTCAACAACCTGATGACTTAGCTCCGTCGCGTTTCGAATGTGCAGGCTAACAGCGTTCAAACTTGGAAGGTTCTAAATAATTAGTTATTCATTCAGTCATAAACGGGTCATGGAAGGTGGAACAACAAACAGACACGTTGTGACGCCGTACATGTCCGGCTACAGTATCGTGTACCAAACCAAGGCGACCAAATTATCATTATAATTCGGGGAAGGCTAACCTATATGATCGTACATGACGATGATGATTGTACATGATACACCCGTTTACGAATACATGTACATGTACATGTACATGTGTCCGTACTTCACTCGAAGTACATGTATGTACAGGTACGTTTCAGTCAAAACCTGACGTGTCACAATACAATGTACTTTGTGACTTTTGACGTGTTTAGTGCACGCGTGGGTGAACATCCCACAACAACCAGCTTGGTCGACCAAAACACTTTTTGTCAGTTTGGCCTTGCATGACAAAAACTAAGTATTTTCAAGTACAATGCAGTCGTGTTACCGGCAGTGGGTTCCGGATACACGGTATGGTATTGGTATTGATTTATTTGAATTCGGTATCTCAACAGTACAATGACTTGGGAAGATCCGAATGACATAACATGGATATATCAACATAAAAGTGGAGTAGGTGCTACAGCTGACACGCGGATACCACGCGCGTCATAACTGAACCCCAAAGTTCAGACCTGTATCAACGACATTGTTCACTGGATGAGCACTTGGTACCTTAAGCCAAATGTGACCAAAACCGAGCTCCTCCTTTTTTCCCCTCCCACAGATCCAGTGCCCATCTTCCACTTTCCCGATGATCCCGGTCACCCTATCTCTGTAGCGCCCCACCATAAACACCTTGGCATTGTCATAGATTCCGCCCTCTCCTGGTCTCACCATGCTGATCATGTGTCGTCCAAAGTATGCCGATCTGTCGGCATAATGTCAAGTCACTTGTCCCATTTGCCCAAAAATTGCCGGATTAATTTTTATAAATCATACATTCTTCCCCTCTTCACGTACGGCTTCCCTGCCTGGTCCACCATTAACAAAACCCACATAGGTAAATTAGAAGTTCTCCATCGCCGTATACTGCGAATCATATTTCGTACTGATCGTTATATCTCAAATCTAGACTTGTATGCTGCTGCATCCACTACCACTCTGCAACATTACCTTGATGCTTCCAAGTGCACCCTGGCACATTCAATTTTCCTTGACCAGCACCCTGCTCATTTACAGTCCCTTAATTGGCTCAATTCAGGTGGCACCACCCGAAGCTGCGTTCGTCTCCCCCTAGCTAGGTCTACCCTATTCGTAAATTCCCCTTTATTTTCCTCCTACTCCACGTGGCTCCAACTGCCTCCCAGTGTTAGACAAGCTCCAGATATGCCCCAATTCCGTACCCTCGTCAGACAGCACTTCAGTATCTCCCAGTAAACAAAGTCACAGTCACCACTTCCGCTGCATAGCTCGCTGAGCATCCCATTGCTTTGTAAGTTGCTAATCCCTTCCCACTTTGTGTACGTGCTCTTCATTTTCTTTTTTCTCTTCTTCCGTGGTTGGTCTCACCCTCTCCTCAATTCAATTGGCTGTCTTGACATGCCACGAGGTGCAGAAATTAATAAATAAAAATAAAAATAAAAACCCGACGCCTGCAACTGTGCATGTGACCGCATACAAAGGATTCCCACGTTGACTGAAATTATTATTTACCTGTGCATTCGTGATGTCCGCGCGTACCCGGAACCCACTAAGGCGACTTTACTTCAACAGCAGTGTGCAGTGTGGGTGGAATGAGAGCTATAGTAGCACTCGCACAGCTGCTGAGAGCACATTATGCTACCACCACAGCACATGCAGTTCCACGATTAACAGTATTACATTGTATACCCGGTTACCGGGTATACATTGTAATAAGCACTGAGATATTCTGATGGAAAAGATCGCAATTGATCAGGTCTATTAAAACCAGTGCAGAATTTGCTACAAAACTAGCTGCACCCTACGCAAAGGGTCAGTGTAACAGTTCGCATGAACCCATCTTGGATTTCCACTATCTAACACGCCAGCATTTGTGATACGCTGATCGAGTGGGAAGAAGGAGCAATGGCATGAAGAACAAACTCACAAACAGTAAGATTCATCGTTCCATGTCCCATGTTCGTATTCCTGCTGCATATCACCGGTACGTCTTCAACTGACTTGGGAGATCTTCTGGCTATAAAAGAAACCTTCCAAGATTCCCAACTAACTTAAGTTCACAAGAGCGTCCCTAGTAACTCAGAACGAGAAGCCAAAGATAATACGGTTACCGGTACAGTGTTTCCCTTGCTTTCACAAATCCTGAGTGACAAATCGACTGATCAGTAGTAGCCAACCGCAGGTATTTCTATTTCAGGATCAGCACCATAATACAATGTACTCTCAACAGGCCGGACAGCAAAGAACAAGATAAGCGATAGGCCGGTGAGATTATGCACTGATTAATGCCATCAGTGCATGTCCACAATGACAAATAGAAAGAAAGAAAGAAAAACAAACAAACAGATTCGGATATCGAGTACAATACTCGATGAAGGGTTAGCTCTAAACGCTGTACCTCCCATCATTGACACTTGGCTGGCTCACGGCCGCCGTCTGAAACACGCGAGAATCAGGTACTGGTAGAACCCTCCACTGAGACCTGTAATAGGGCACCACTCTCTGCATAATAGTAATACACTGTGTTTCAGGGAATTCACCCCTTATCTGATGAGCTAATAGTAATACGATACTACGAGTAAAATCATTTATTAAAATATGATGATGATGATGATGATGATGATGATGATAATGATGCTCTTGGGTGCAATCAGGAACAGCGTAGGCGTGAACCCCTAAACCACCAGATACAGACGCCTTATTAACGTCGTGAATGCAAAATGGATGCTATGAACCGTCTTGAAGAGCGCGCTGGACGGAGGCAGGAATGCTCTCATTTCTCTCCCCAGCTCCCAAAGAATTAAAATTAAAATTCCTTCTATTCATAGTGAAGATTCATATTGCACTAGCATTATGAATACCACTTTCATATCCTCAAGTAGTTCCCAGTAGAGTGCGACCATGGAACTGTTCATAATGCGCGACCATGGACCTTAGTTACTCCTGGAAGAATACAAGACTTCATTGCGCCATCAGCCATCAGCCGGTGAAGAGTGCCATAGCACTCCCTGGAGCCCTTGCCTTACGTACACGTGCGTGTATTGGTGCATGTACTTGTCCACTACTAAACTGAAGTGTCAATCATGCTTGATTGCCATTATTATAATTAAACTGTGCTATGTGCCAATAATTAAACTGACGTATGGTAGGTTACATGCACGTGTATGTCACGATGTCATTATGACTGATTGTGCTGTTCATTGTGTGGTTTCTCTACATTCCTATCCATAAGGATTCACAGTCACTGTATGCTTGCAATCATGTGGCGGGTAAGTCCGAAAGAATGTCCAAGCACGAACATTGATTGCTCCGACCTCTGCATGGGGTTTAATTAAATAATCCTGGTTCTGGAAGCAATGTTTCAAGGGCCGGGTTATCAGCAAGCACAGTGATGGAGGGAAATGGATGCTATGCTACTGCTGGACCTTGGTTTCGTCCGAAACACTAAGGTTTATGTACATTAAATTTTATAGTTTTACACCCCCAATTCGTTATTTTTCCTCTTGGTATTCAGAAGGACGGACAACGCCTCTTGTAAGGTGTCTGCCATCTTCCCTCTTTTCAAGGGTGAGGTGACAAACGTTTCCAGTGGTTACTTTACAACTTCATTCAGTCCATAATCCATATCCATGTATGCATTGCAATTTCTGCGTTCATCTGGCTTTCGTCTTGTCTTGTTCCTTCCCTCCTTTCCCCATGTTACCATCATAGTGCTAAGTTGCTCACAATCATGGTCAAAGAAGGCGTTACAACTTACAAGTCACAACCGGGATTCGACCATGATGCCGGTATAGACCATAGTATTACCAAGAGTACATAACCCCGGGTGTTATGGTATGGTATTGATTTATTATTATTGAATTCGGTATCTCAACAGTACAATGTACTCTTGGTATTATGTTACTGCATGTTTAGTACTGTACGCCTGTACGGGTACACATCCCTGATTCTGAATTGTATGTACAGACTACTCCACTGTACATGGCAGTTCTATTCACTTCACCTCCTATCCGCAACACACGAACAGTCCTTGGCTACACCACGTACAGCGAGTTTTTTTCCAAATGTTCACCCAGAAGGGCATCATCATACCAGATAGTTACAATAAGGTTCTTTTGAATTGAACATTCCTTCTCTTGAATTCGAAAACGAAGATCATTCGAACCTTCGAACCTTCTTCCCAACACTAATACCAAATGATTGGAGGTGAAGCCTGCACCTGACTCTTGCGCTATGATACGCGTCGCCCATGATACCCCTCAGAATTTCCCACCTTGCTCCCCCTTATGTTTTGGCTGCCCGTTTTGGATCCATCAGTTGCCTGATGATCGTAGTAATACGTGAAACTCAGAGTTGTAACAAAGCTTCCACTCTCTCTCTCTTGTGTATTTAATTGTATTATTTCAAAAAGGGTGAGGCTCGGCACGTCTAGGATAAGAATTGATGAGTACACATAATGTTTCATTCCTGGATTCTTCCTCTTTTACCTGCCCTACAGCATCTACATGTAGCTCGCTCGACATGTCCCAGCAGCAGAAGCAGCAGAAGCAGCAGCAGCGGCTGATGAGTGATATTGGAACAAGCTCTACCCACAGGCTCAACACTTCTCATAGCAGATCCTTACCAGGCATGCAGATTAGGCATAACTCTCGCAAAGCCTACTAATATTCCCTAATCCTTTCGAAGCAAGTAACACTTCCAGATGATCAAGTGCACGATGTATGGCCAGACAGTCATCACAAGTAATTGCCAATTGATGTGCTCTGTAACTTGTTGCACGACCATAAACGACCCTCTGCTGTAGGTCAATCACGAGTGAGAGAAGAATGAATTTAGCACAGCAGTAAACATGCCGATTGTGCAATGTGCTTTTTAAAAGGAGTGACTCATCGCTGTGGTAGCCTAGGTGAGAACAACAGAGAGCTGACACATGGCTCTGCTGCCACAAACATTCTGTTTGATCGACTACGTCACCTAATTATCCACATTACCTCCTCCTACGGCTGTAGTTCATCTCAAGAGGTGGACAATTTAGGGACAAAGGAGTGTGGAAGATGATGCCTCACCCCAATCAGGCTGGCTGTGTGGACGGACCTCGTCAAAGCTATTTTCTTCGGGCGCCCACTTCAGCAACAACATGGTCATACGAATATCGTTTACCAATGCCACCGCACACCTCCGAACATCATCACCTGTCCCTGGACCATGCAAAGTTCACGCAGTTCCAACATTGTGGTGCTTGCGAATTGAATTTTGTCAAATGTCAAGCTCAGTGTCTGCATCGAAGCAACCAAGCGCAGTATAAATTCTGAAGAACATCTTCTCTATCGTAAAGAAAACCTGGGCTTTGGGAGAGACGGATTTTCAAAAAGTCAAATGCTGTGGTAGCTCCCGGATCGGAGCGTCTTGTCCCGTGAAACGTGTCTACAGCAGTACAGGTGAGTGATAAGACGTCGTGGGAAGCTGATTGTGCTCTGGATTGGCAGTGATGACGTGCGCACGTCATTGCGTACATATCCCCAGGTCAGCCAGACTACTGTTTCTACTGTATCGTCTCCACCAAAGTCACATAGTATTGAGGAGGGTTGGAAAGGGGTGGGGGGGGGGGGGTGGGAGGGAAAGTAAAAACAGGCACAGGAGCTCGACACGAGATAGAATGGTGCGGAAATGAAAGGGGCAAGGATAAGGTGAAATATGCAGATCTACTACCTGGATGTGTGATGATGATTTTGACAAGGACGATCACAGTGTGTGGCCTGTCGAAGTTGAGTGTGTCTGCTGTTGATGATGTTGTGCGAATCATCTCGATTTACGTGTCGTGGTGAGAATTGTCGAGGCACTAGTACTAATGCTGTAGGGATCGAGAACCTAGATTGAGTCGATCCACTGAACAATGTCATGCATGTGCTTTGAATCTTTTGATTATTTTCTTGCAGTCCATACGTCTACAATTCAGTGGAAAGACCTATCATTCACCTTCCCTATATCATTTCCCCTTGAGTGCGTGAGTGTTGCCCGGATTCACGCCAGCCCGTCACCACTGCAACTGTCTAGAAGCTAGTAGAGCTAGGGCATTGGATGAACACCGTGACGTTGCCGAGTCTGCCAAATCGGACCAGTGCAGGACGTAGCAGCATGGCAGCGTGGATGCTGTTCTTGTACGCAGGTGTGGCGGTGCTGGCCACGACCTGCAGACAGTGCCATGCAACAGGATACTACGTTGATTGGGCACAGCCGGGAAAGGAAGCGGATAAACTCGGACAAAGGCCAGGGACGGAAGGGGTCGTCGATACAGGCGTAGGACCAGGGGTGAAAGGTGCTTTTGTCGGGCCAGTTCAGCGGCTGCAGGAAGCAGCAGATAAAGATGGTAAGTTTGCTTCCTCTACGAGCTATGCGATCTTAAAATTATTATCTATTAAGTTTGTGTCTGACAACAACTCTCAGCATGAGCATTATCATTGGACCGCCATTATTATTCTACTCGTGCTAGTATAGCGTTGTCGGATCCAGGTTGATGTGCATTACCATGTAGGGATAAAGCGTTAAAGTATTAAACCTTAGCCTTCACAAAGGTGATTCTTGACCAGGGAGTTGTACGACTCCTTGTTCTTGACCTGCCCGGTACGCGAAACCGTCGATTTTTTTAGCCTTCACTGGTACACCTCGGTCCTCAGTACGTATGATAATTTACCTTACACGCGCAGTGTGGAACATACCGTCCAACGTCACTCGTATTTCACACTCTCATTATCACAATAAGTGACATTGTTGCGGATAAGAGAGTGAAATAATAGCTAGCAGCGGTGCCACTTCGTTACTACTGAGTTGTACAGAACCTGGGGGTAATACTCAATCTGCTCAACTTCAAGAAACTAATATAGCCTAGGGGCTAGGGTGTGATCACTAATCAGGATGCATAGAGTGTACATAATGTGGAATAAGGTGGGAGCATAATGTGGGATAACATGGGAGCGTGATGTGAGATAATGTGGGAGCATAATGTTGGAGCATAATATGGGATGATGTGGGAGCATGATTTTTGGTCATAATGTGAGATATTAAATGTGGGATACTGTGGGAGTATAATGTGGGGTACTGTTGGAGCATAATGTGGGAGTATAATGTGTGATACTGTGGCAGTATAATGTGGGATCCAAGCTGCAAGAGTGCAAAATCCGCAAGACCATACAATTACAACGGGCGGCGAATCTTGCTCAATAGTTTTGTCTGTCTGTCTGTCTGTCTGTCTGTCTGTCCGTCTGTCTGTCTCTCCATGCCTGATATCCTGGCATGATTTTTGTCCGTTTTCTGTCACCCATCATCATGGTCTATTCTAACACATGTAGCTCCATGTGACATGCCAGCATCAATCACAGGCGGAGAGAGGACATGGTCAGGGCTTCAAGTTGGAGACAAGGTAAGATGGACTTACAGACAGACACACACATAAAACACAGTACATAGCCAAACCATTAATTTTGTTGTACTTCGTATTAACATAGTAAGGGTGGTGACTGGTAAGCAGCAGCTGTCGGCCTGTTCTTTCTCTAAAAACGAGACAGGCATAGAATTATGCACATCATAAAACAGGCTAGTTCCATGAACACCGCAAAGCAAGAGTAAGTTACTCCTCCGGCATACTTGTATAAGAACAAACATGATGTTCAGTATTTAGCATGATGTCATGAAGAATCAAAGCTCCTGTCGGTAACTTGAGAAGTGATTGTGTGATCACCTGATCGTGCTGTGGTCCTGTACGGCTGCCGTTTCTTTCCTCTGGTCATGATTAGGTATTCTATCAATGCAACACCGGTTTCAAGCTAGTTGGAGAGTCCGAAGCAGAATGTGAATTCAATCAGATTTGGTCCAACCCTCCACCAACCTGTGAAGCAGGTAATGCCATACGAATACGTAGATCTACAATGTGCATGTGCTCATGTTGCATTTTACAATCAACTTAGCTGACATTGAAAATTCACTTCATGGTGCGTTTCCGGGTACATGTATTGCCAATACAAATAAGTGAAAATTACGAGGCTCTAACAGAGCCAACCACGGGAGGGAAAAGGACTTTTGTTAATAATCTACTCCAGCTCTCGCAGCCATCATTTGTCACGTGATTCTACTTTCGGGCTGTTGTGCGTTACAGAGATCGAGTGTCCCCCGCCAACTGGTATCATGAATGGCTGTGTATACTACACAGGAACACGGGTAGGATCTATGGTGAGTCTACAACAGTATCCAATTGACATTGTGCATACGTATATGCTCTATTATCTATATGATGTGTACATCTGTTAGACTCGATGCAGCACGCAATCATCATAAAATTAATAGCTTTCAAGTTTCGGACACCGGCAAAACCTCAATGAGATTAACGAACAGAACACGACGAGAAGGCGTTGAAAGTACATGTACTTGTGGAAATATTTGAAATGTTGCTTGTGAATAAACTGAAGGTACATGTATATGTTAGTTCTGCAAGTATCATTTTCAAATTATCATAATGATGTACCTGTATGTTGAGTAAATATAGAAAGGAAAAGGACCTACATGTACTTCAGTATGAAAACTGACAGAGTACTGAGACATTCGATGACCTGACACCTAGCTTCAACACATCTCCGTAGCGCTAACCAACAGCCTTCCAATTCGGAACCTTCGGTTTTGTGCCTGGTTGGTGCACTTCCTGACTGTATAGTATCTAGTTATAGTGGTGGACAGTTACTCTTTAAAACTTGTATCCATAGGTCCTTTTCATTTCTACATTTATTATTGGCTCAACATCCGAGTTGAGTAAATACAATGTATTTACACAACGTACCCAATATCATGTCATGATATTGGGTTACGTTATCACATCGCTACTGATTTAGTAAGGCTGATGTGCAACAAGCTGCTGACCAAAACATGTACAACGCCCCACATATGCCGGTGACTATTATGTGCATGCGTTTATTGATCTAACTGTCTCTCTGTCTGTGCATGCATGTGTCTCGCTACATCCGCATCGCCATTGACTGTTTCCTGCAGATCATGTACAAATGTGATCCTGGATACCAGAGGAGCGGTCGCATGCGTGTCACGTGCCAATCATTTGGTCAGTGGTCCCATGGTCCACCGACCTGCAATCGCCGTCGCCGTCTTTCATCCTCTGCCTCTAATGCTGCCAGTGCCAATGGTCGTCATCGCAACAACAAGCGTACCGGAAGCCGGAGTGATGAGTAGTAGGCTAAAGCTAGACGAGATGATTATAAAACTACTGGCGTGTACAATCTGAGACACATTCTAAGTTTAAATATTAACATTTACTCAAGTAAACCGTCAGGAAGTGCCCAGGTGACCAGGTTCGAGTCCTGGTAGAGTTGGCATTTTCCTCTTTAAAAAAAAACACTTCACTTCCCCTGACAGTTTACATTGAATTTGAAGTTCTCCCAATCCTTTCACAATATTATTTTTAAAGTTTTACTCAAGTAGGTATTGTATAGTACATGTAGTAGAGGTGATGGTAACTATGTTATGCTGTTATTACCTATAATAATGTCTCCCTTGTGACTGCTGCAAAAAGGAGAGGATGGACTTTCCTTGCTACGCGGTGTTGTGCTAGTCCAGTCATGTAGTTTGACTTGTTTCAAAAGTCTGATAAGTAACTGCATGTTGTCATGCCAACTTCTTGAAGCTAAACCTACCATTAGCCTTTCTCGTGCACTGGCTTTTAAGATTTCTGATAACATCTGTCATAATGAGGTCATCATTACAATGTAGTGGCATTTAACATTTGAACAGTGGTGCTCTCATAGCCATTGCCCTTAATTCATCTTGCAATATCCCCTATATAATCATTTTGGCGAATCCTGACAAAATCCCTGATTCACAAAATGATGTACTTGTATAGCGTACTGTGTATGATCAGCCACTCTCCTGTGAAATGTGCTGTCTTGGGTAATGAATACAAATGAACTGACGTGAACATCACCATCACTGTCACCATCGCCGAGTTTTGAGTCTTGAGTCACCACTAATTACAAATGTACTCCAGTGTATCAGCAGTTGCTCCGTTGTTTTGATCGTTCTCGGATCGAGAGATGTCCTTCGAGTTTCCAGTGCATGTAAACTGCCTCCTCGATCGAGACCAGCCAGGGATGAAAGAGAAAAGAAGAAGAACATCGAAGCACATATTACACACTGTCACTGTAGTGAGTGATGACCACTACACACCAGGTGGTCCAGTCAAAACTACCTTTCAGCGGATGCTGGAGATCGAGCCTGGAATGTCCAAATGAAGAAGCGAGTGAGTAGTTATGATGCTGAAAATCTTAATTAGGAATCGCCACTGGCCCAGTGACGAGCGGGGTGTCTCCACCACTGTTAGATTTGAACAGAAGTACCACTAATACTAAAATACTAATAGTAATACTACTTCGAAGTAGTACCGCCATAGAACCGTTCTCAAGTACCGCCATAGATAGTAGTCCATCAGCCAAGAACTCAGAAGTCGTCAAATTCAAGCACCCTGTTGCACTTAGAAATCGAATACTTGATTTTGGCCTCAATGGGGAGGTTAGGTACCCTGTACACCGAATCCGCAAATAAAAAGAGTAAACGACTTGCACGCTCTGCAGGGGGAAGCCGACAAAGTGACCATTTTTGGCATTTCATCGACAGCCATTGTTGTGACCTAAACCCAATCTCCAATCAGTGCCATGCGCGTTTCAGGAATGAACTTTCAGATTTTTGTGAATTACGGGAAAAATCTTGCACATCGAGAAGATTTGCAGTGTAAACCATTGCAGTTTCCGTATTACACGTGTGCCTGGATTCAAATACAATAAAATTGTTGTTCGCCTAAAGTTGTAGAGTGTTGTTCCATTACACATCTCTTTCACTGTTCTATTTAATTGAGCATCCGAATACATACCTTCAGGAAGATTACAATGAGCTAGTATTAAACATCATCCACCTTCGGGTTTCCGAAGTGTGCACCCCGAGTCATGTCAAGCAGGTTTGAAGCGTAGTTTTTACTGTTTGGCAAAAGTGTGATCTACGCTTCCACCCTGAATGGAATCACCCCGGGAAGGTCCTGATCCCTGGAAAAATAAGGAACGTGGAGAGCTAAAAGTAAGGAATCTGCGGCGATGGATGTTGTACATCGAGTGAATGCCCTGCAGTTCTCTTCTCCATTACGACCGACTAGCAAACGCCATGGCTCTGGATGCTGACAGCAAACAGTTGAAATAAAGGCAAGGCTGCTTTGAACATGTTGCAACCAGGTAGTAGTACAGTTACAGTTGTACTACTTCGAAGTACTATCTACCACACTCGAGATCACCCAAAGAATAAAGCGATTGAATTCAAAATCAAAAAAATTGTTGGGGATCGTCTGAAGCATATTCAAGCGAGGTACAGTCGGGCTTGATGACTGATCAAAGCCCTTGGGCTGGTCCCTTGGGCTTTGATCAGCCATCAATCCCTGTGTACCTCGCTTGATTATCTACTTGATACCATTGTAGTTGCAAACAAGTAACTACAACAATTGCAGTACAATAGCAAGAGTCCACTCTTGACAATAGTCATGTAGTTTTTGAATTAGTTATTTGAAAATGGTGAGCATCTTCATCTTCTTCCCGGTGCGCATGTACACATATTTTTTGAATCTGTACGTGCTCCAAGCCAACTCACCTCTGCTCAAATCGACGGCGATTTATTTCGCGATTTTAGGTCGATCACCACGGAAAACCACACCAAACGTTGACAAAACTCCACGTTTTTCACTGAAGACGCATTGGATGTCCTGATAAAACGGATGGAAAACCTCGTAATGGCTGATGAAGAAGAAGAAATTTGTCGAACTTCCAAGGCGCACTGTAAAAGGAGTGCAAGAGTTTCGCCAGGGAAAGTAGGCAGGTTGGATTCAGTGATGCTTTTGCTGTCGATTGATGTCAGTTCCAGGTGTTCGATTTGTAAGTGCAACAGGGGACTCACTTTGGCACCACTGGCTGATAGACTATAGTATTAGTATTACTATTAGTGGTGTGCACGGGTAGTCGGGGAGAGTCTACCCGTGCTACCCGTGAGGACCTCGGGTAGACGGGTACCGAATACCCGAAAACCCGAAGTCGCAGATGACATCATGTAGAAGGAGTAGAGAGAGTGAGAGGTCTAGAGTGCACTTGTCTGTCCCTCCTGGAAATCGCAATTCCACGGATGCAACAAATTTCGCGATTTGGGCCCAAACCCGCGATTTTCAGCAAAATCCGCTATTTCCCGCGTTTTTTGTTGTTTTCTGCACTATATCTAGTAGTAGTAGTAGTAGTAGAATTTATTTTTACTAGGGAACTCCCAACAGGCGTTGCCTTTTTACTGGGAACCCTAGGAATGACTTGGTGCTTGTGACAAATGCAGAAAGGGGCTTAGCTTGACGACATCCAGGTGGAAGCATGTTCCATCTGTCTGCTGCCAAAAATGAAATAGCATTCAGGCCGTAACGAGACGTAGCTCTGGGTAGGTTCAGAGCGGCTGAAGCTTGACCGCGGGTAGCAGCATTTGTGCGGCAGGATGCAGAGCGGGGGGTAAATATCGTGCTTAAAAGAGGACTGGTGCAATGAGATAGACACCTAAAAACAAACACAAACAGCTTCAAGTAGTTTACACGGCGAGAGAAAGTATACAGGTTATATTTGGTGAGAATGAAATCGATAGAAGTATACTGATCATGGCCAAACACTCGCCTTAGGCACCTATTGCTGGTTGACTCAAGTTTGTCTCTGAGTTTAGCAGACAAGCAGTGAACATAACATGTGCTGGCATAGTCCAAGGTATTCTGGACAATTGTCAGGTAAAACATGCGGCGGCCGGTCATGGAGACATCGCGGCGCCCGTGGCGGAATGAGGCAACCTTGCACTGTGCCTTTGCGCACACACGCTCAACCTGCTGCTCGAAGCTGAGCGACGAGTCCAATAGGAGGCCAAGGTACAGAACATGGCTGGACTCGGGGATTACGGTGCCTTTGCAGGTGATGCTGGGGATCACGTCCAGTTGCGCAGTAGGTCGTCTGAGCAGCAGTAGCTGAGACTTTTTGGGATTCAGCACCAGTCCCCGCTCGCTGAGGAAGTCCTCCAGATTCAAGAGATCTGTCTGCAGCATTCTATATCTCACATTTTTATGCACTTTTCACGCAGTTCTTTCCATGATCCTGTAGGTTATTTGCACAGTACGACTCCCGAGTAGATATACGATGCAACAAATTTCCTGATTTGGCCCAAATCCGCAATTTTCTGCAAATAATTCCGCGATTTCCTGGCAAGTTCTGCATTATTATTATTATTATTATTATTATTTAAATTTTCAATAGGGCAATCCCCACAGGCCTAAGGCCTTTTTACAGGGTACCCTATGTGATCACGTACAGATTTGCGGAATAGTGAAAGCGAGGAGCAAGAGCGAATGTCAGCTGGAAGAGAATTCCAGCGGTCAGAAGCCAGAAAGCTCAAAGCGAATAAGCCATAACGATTGCGTGCTTTAGGCAGAGTAAGTGAATCTATGGACTGGGAACGTGTACGGGCAGCTGTGTGTGTTGTGGCAGAACGAAGGCAGAAGCAATCAGAGAGCAGAGTGCTACACATGCCACGTAGGGCAACATTCCGCACTTTTCGTCGCATTTTTTGTTACTTTCTGCCGCAATTTCTTGCGCAAGTTTTCGAGAGTTTTTTCCGCAAATTCCCGCAGGGACAGACTTGTACAAATACGCATGTCTACCCAGTGCCAGTGTGGACGTGGGACCGGTCTGCATTGTGGTCTTACCATGGAAACATTACCCTATCGGGTACCCGTGCTACCCGTGGAAAAAAAACCCGGACCCGATACCCGAAGAAAATGCTACCCGACTCAGCCCTAGATAGTATCCCTGGCTGACGTGAAGAAAAGGAAATGTTAGGACTCAGCACTTAGGAGTGTCGACAGTCGGTATCAGTAAGTACAATCAAGAGTAGATAAACATGATTATCACTTCCTTAGTATTGACTCCCATTGATGTTCGCTATACCTAAGCAGTCATATAAGCAGGATTATACTGAGCTTGTATACAAACTCCCATCTCTCCCCACACAACACTCCAGACTTGTATTTTGCATATAACAGGTACTTCGATGACGAGAATATAAACTGGTATATAAACTGGTATATAAACTGGTATATAAACTGGTGTATAAACTGGTATATAAACTTCTTTTTTTTTTAGGATTTCACTAGGGCTATATTGACTGCTTATATTTGACTGCTTAGGGGTTGCGCAGTTGAACGGTGCCTAGTGCAGCATTGTCACTGTATGAGTAGGTAGTGGTGCAACGGTTGTGCAATCATAAAACCAGGATTCATGAGGACTGGACTGTTTGTCGTGATAAATCTAATATTGACTTCGTACTTGGTCAGTATAGGAAATAAAAACCTCGTAAAAGACCTCGGCTTCGCCTCGGTCTTTTACTCGGCTTTTATTTCCTACATGTATATTGACCTCGTACTCAGTCAATATTAGATACTTATCTACTCTTGGTACAATGTGCAAGTAATACCAAGAGTGTTTATCTACTCTTGGCCTTGGTAATACCAAGAGTAATATTACTCCCTGCTTATTAGTATTACCAAGAGTAGATATCTACTCTAATTTCAGAAATTTTCGGTGCTCAATATTTTCGGTATGAGGGCAACAGGCTAGGTTAGGTGAACAGAAATTTTCGGTACAGAGAAGCAGTTCCCTATTGGTTTATGTGTGTTAGTGTTTGTTCGGTGTATTGAAATTTTAGGTATGAAACAGACGCACCGAAAGTACCGAAAATAAAAGTACACCGAAAATTTCTGAAATTACAGTCAGTATCACCTATAGCGTTGGTGTTTGATTTTGAGCATTTTATCACTATAAGCGATATACATGTACTATGACCGATACTGCATGCAATGTATGCGAGTGGGGTGTCAAACGACTCAGCGCGCCGTGCACATACGCACTACATACAATGTACATGTACATGTACAATTACAATGTCATGTAGCTGGCTGTAGCTCCTGACACACAAAATCAGGATTTCCTCATGATGGAGGCATATTTTGGCAACTTGTACAAGCAAAACTCACCCAACAACAGTCACTGGACAAGTTCTTCACGAAGAAGTAACACTCTGTTCTCCTCTGACATCGCTTGATTTTACATCAATCACTATAACCGATGCAAAAATAGTGTAATAAACGTTTTTTGAAATATGAATTTGATCACTCTAGGCGATATATTACTATAGACGATTATTACTATACGCGATAACTGTGTATACTTAGTTATGGCAAATGAAAATGAATTTGAGAAATTGATCACTATATCCGGTATATTACATAGCCGCCAACCCTATAGGCGATACGGACTGTACAGTCTGTATCGGCTATAGAGTGACCGGATATAAGAATATATCGGCTACAGTGATATTGGTACGAAATATCAAAAGCAAAACGTATTTTATCCAGTACAAATATCACTATAACCAATATTATCGGATGTAATGATATATCGGATATTATGATGGCAACAAAGAATCAAAACATGCATAACACACTATATTATTATCGGCTATAGTGATAACTTTAAAATACATGTAACAATAATATCAAAGGCCCTATTTTTTTACTTTCTTCACGTTGCTTATTTTGATAGTGACACATGTTCATGTACATAACAGAATTTTTTTATGGAAATGCGGGCACTGTCAACTATGCAGCATGCTCATTTGTCAAAACGCCATGCTGGAAGTATTTCCTTGCCTTTCATGTGTCGCTCGAAAAAAATCGATCGTATCGCATATAGTGATGCATCGGTTATAGTGATAAAATCACGGAAATCAAAAGGGTACGCTATAGCCGATACAGACTGTACTAATAAGCAGGGAGTAATACTACTCCCTGCTGATAAGTGTTGCACGATGATAACAAAATGCACCGAGCTTCTTCGAGGGCCGGGGGCACACTTATTACTTGAGTATGACTTCAGGCCCAAACAGGCTCGGTTCAGGTCCGGAGGACAAACAGGTCAGTCAGGTCAGGTCAAAGGTCAAGGGTTCATATAACCTGATGTGCCATATAGATATAGGGATCCCAGATAGCACCTTGATCGGGTTTCAACGTGGTTTTCGTGTGAGTGGATCGTCTGGATCATGAAACGTGAGGGAACGGCTCCTTGATCTGGACCAGGCCGGGAGTCGACACTTTTTTTATTTTATTTATTTTTTTATTGAAAAACCACAAACCTTCAGACATGTGAATGTGCATATGATATACAGTGTACATACGTATGTATCGAGAAGGCAGCACTACAAATTGGTAGTCGTACTCAAACTGTACTGTACTAGGGAGGTGACACGGCACAGAAATCCGTGTCACAGGGGTTGGCTCGTACCCGTAACCCCTCGTTGTTATTTTTGGAATACTAAGTTGAATTCAGTCCAGTCCAGTCCGTAAGTCCGAAAGGTCAAACACGAATCCTTCTACAGTGTAGCAGCGTGTACCTCAGCTCCAAGCGTGCCAAGTACTGAATTCAGTAGATCTATCCGGCGTGTATTTACCGCCACATTGGCAGGTGCGTGTTTACCACCATGATTATGAATACTCAGGATCAGATGTTATGTGTCTTGTTCTCGAAATACTACTAATAATAATTATTGTTTTTGAGGAGGCAACTTCATGTTGTGGAGAGATTGCATGCAACAGTATTCTTCGAAAGACTGGCAGGTGACTTTATTTTTGACCTCCTGCCATGTCCGAACTTCTTGATAGCAGCGATGACAACAGCAGCAGTGATGAGACCGTGTGCAGTTTAGCAGTAAAGCATGTCGTTGTGGATCTGAAGGTGTTTTGGGAGTGGTGTCAAGGTGAGAATTTTTTCAGACTGAAACAGTTCCTTCTCATTGCTCAACGCAATTCATTTTCTCTGTCTATCTTTTTTTGAAACTGTTTGCAAAGGGGAATTGGCTAATTCCAGCTTCCGTAGGCATTGCCCACAACACGCTGAAATAATATGTAAACTTCAGCAATTGCCTGCAAGCGAGAAGAATGTAGTGGATCTCTTGGAGGCTGTGTCGCGTGAGGTACAGAGCTGCCTCGCCAGGCCCACAATGAATGCATCACGCATGGCATTGGGAGTACTCCGTGCTTGTCCGACTGTTATAAGGCCGCTTTGGCTTGCTGCTGTGGGAAAGGCGGTTGAAATTTCACAGGTTTCGTATGGTGAGTTTTTATGTAGCATTTTGAGGATTTTATTTTTTATTCTTGTAATTAGGATACCGGTATACATGTCTTGTACATGATGGAAGTTCTTAAAGGGGAAGTTAAGGCAAAAATTAAAATTTCACCAGTTGTAGTCTTCGGGGTGCTGAGTCGAATGGTCTTGGTCCGAGAAAGCTGAGACGCTCCCTTCCTACTTGAATCCCAATCGAACTCGCGCACTTCCACCGAAACTGGGTGACTGCGCCCTACGAGATGGGGAATTGTATGCAAAATGTCACTAAAAGCGCCATTTCGTTCATATAAAAGCACGGATGACCGCGATTGGCCCATATGTTGTAGTCTTTTGGACGCTGAGTCGACTGGTTTTGGTCCGAAAAGGCTGCGATGCAGCGTTCGGCCCTAATTCCCAATCGAACATGGTTGAACAAGCGGTCACGTGCTCCTGCGTACACCAGTCACCTGGTCACCGTGCCTGCAGGGTACAACTTACAGCCTGTTTTGACCTTTTTTGGGTGCAGTCCTGTCACTCGAGTTGAACCTTGGAGTGAAAGTTGTCGCCTGCTGGCGTGGTGACCAGGTGATTTTGGCACCCAGGAGCACGTGACCGCTTGTTCAACCATGTTCGATTGGGAATAAAGGAGGAACGCTGCATCGCAGCCTTTTCGGACCAAAACCAGTCGACTCAGCGTCCAAAAGACTACAACATATGGGCCAATCGCGGTCATCCGTGCTTTTATAAGAACGAAATGGCGCTTTTAATGACATTTTGCATACAAATCCCCATCTCGTAGGGCGCAGTCACCCAGTTTCGGTGGAAGTGCGCGAGTTCGATTGGGATTCAAGTAGGAAGGGAGCGTCTCAGCTTTCTCGGACCAAGACCATTCGACTCAGCACCCCGAAGACTACAACTGGTGAAATTTTAATTTTTGCCTTAACTTCCCCTTTAATTAAAGTGCTAGTAGTTGTTCAGTCCCCTGTCCAGGTACTCAGATGGAAGTCTGATATTTTAAAAGGAAATTCACATTCTTTTGTTCCCCATCAAAATCGGTTTATACATTCTTCGTACTGACTCTTTGTGAAATAACGTACTTCGAGTATTCAAAGCGAGAACTGACCCATGTCTTCCCTTTCATTACAGATTTGTTATCTTCAGTTTATTTGACTGTTCAACTGTGTCCTTGTCATGCTACGCAGATGACGGTATACAACTTGCATTATTTGCACGTTTTGTCGACTTCTGTTGGCACTGGGTGCGGGCAGCGTCTGCTTGTAGTCAGAATGTCTCTTCACCTCTACCTGTCGAAGTGACCAAAAGCCCCCGCAGATGACTGCTCAGCGGATAAGACCTTGCGGTAGGTTTTCTGTGTGTTTCTTCCTGCTACCCATCACATGATCGTAACCAGCAGCTTTTTTTCTGTAGTCATTTATGGTGAAAGTGGCATGTACATATATATTATTATGGTGATGAGTTTCGGTCAGGGAGTTTGAGTACGACTCCCTGATCTGGACCTTCGATTAGCACCTTCTTTTTTTCTTCTTTTTCTCTTTTTCTCTCTTACTTTTTTCTGGTTCGAGTAAACCTTGCCGTCATTTTGTCATCATAATTAATATTAATTATGACTGGCGTTTCCTTTTCCTCGCGTCAGCCAAGAATACTACTATCTATTGTGGTGGTACTTCTTTCCAAACCTAACAGTGCGGAGACACCCCTCGTCTCTGGGCCTGTGATGATTCCCATGATTTCAGCATCAGAGCTGCTCGCTCTTGCTTCTTCATTCCAGGCTCGCTCTTCATGCATCCACTGAAAGGGAATTTTGAGGCGTTGTTGTGTGGTGACCGTCACTCACTGGTATACGCCAACGTATCAGTATTTGCTCTCGAACTATCCATGTACTTGTATCAATATTCTCATCGTTCTCGGATCGAGGACGGTCCTTCGAGTTTCCAGTGCCAGTAATGAACCCATAAGTAGAACGACCACCGACGGGCAACAACCATCATGCCTTGCCGATGGACCAAACCGAAGACCACGACTTGGATGGGAACGCCGTGGGTGTCGAGACGGCACAGCAAGGATGAGAGGACGGCCGACCTGTCCTGTGTCCTACAGGTATACATGACTGTATTCCTGCTCATTGTACTGCATGTAAACTGCCTCAACGATCAAACACCACCTGCTGCTGCCCGGAAGGAAAGGGAAAAAGGGGGGGGGGGAGAGAAGAAAAAAAGAAGGTGTCAAGCGAAGGTCCAGATCAAGGAGCCGTTCCCTCACGTTTTATGATCCAGATGGTCCACTCACACGAAAACCACGTTGAAACCCGACTGCGAACACACCAAACAGGGAGGAACTGGCTCGGATCCTAAGCCACAACTGAACCAGACCTTGTGTGACGCCTACGGGACCGACCTACAAGTAGCTCACGAGCTCGGCAATTCCAAAACTTAACCGGAGGTGCTATCTGGGATCCCTATATTTATATGGCACATCAGGTTATATGAACCCTTGCCCTTTGACCTGACCTATAAGTGTTAGACGTCTAGACCCCAACAGGCTCGATCCATTTGCGAAGGACATGATCTTGATACGGGTCAGATCAAAGCTGCAAAGCAGGCCAGGGAGTACTAGTATTACTCCCTGCTGCAAAGGTGCACCGGTGTCGATCATGAGGCCGTATTAATATTATTATTATTATTATTATTAATTCAACATCTCCTGGCTCGTCAGAAGACTGCCAATATTATTATACTCCCTGATCGACAGCTTTGATCTGAACCGTATCATCAAGAGTAGATACACCATCATTGGCATCAAGGACATGCTCGTACTGGAGTCGTAGCACGGGCGATCAGATCACTGATCTATACAAGTATCTGCAGATCAGTGATCTGTACAAGTATCCGAGTCCCGGTGGAGGCAGAGAGTGGCAGTTTCAATCTTGCTCGCAAATCATCGTCATGCTGTCAATGCTGCTGCCATCAAAACGAGAGGACGGATTATGGAACGTTAGTACAGTAAATCCACCAGCCGATTAGTCTTGCAGTTGTGAATCACTAGATTGTCCAGCACAAGACGAAGCAGAGCATAGTCTGCTGAGGCCACTACTGAGATCTGCTTCACGTCTGAACAAGTCATTTCGAAGTCCTTTGAAGTATAAAGGTGAGAAAGGATGACAATGGATGTCAAGTGAACCATACAAAAAGTGTGAGAGACTCATTCGCATCCTCAAAGGTCTCAAAGTATTGAATGACAAAACAAACAGTGCTGTGGAAACCAGCACTAGCCACCACTGCACCATGGCTTTGCCACTCCGCACAACGCATAATATGTATAATGTGAGCGTGATCCGACACAACCTCAATACAGAATTGTGCATGTGATCCAAATGGCTATGCGCCATGCACACACTCAAAGCAAGATGGCGACGAGATTGAGGTCTCATTGTGATACTTGTATCATTCAACTAACGTGTTACTTGGATCATTCAACTTTGATCATTTCATCGCTGTTTGTTACTCTGCTTTCTCAGTCACTGCCTTGCTCATATCGTCAAAACCAGCCCTCTCACTAGCAGTGGAAATGCGACTTATTTCTTCACCAACATGCTATGTGTTACTGCGGAGATGTTTCTTTTTGAAGTCATAACTTAGACATGCATCAGTCGAAAGGATCTGTAGTAAAGGGGGAAGCATGGAATACAAATGATGGCGGTACTGTTATCTACAGCTCGATTATAGCAGTTGAACTGAAAAACGTTCCCTCGTGGCAAGACAGCGGAAATGTGTGATACAGTAACATAGAGATATGGGCTGTGATGGGCATTGTCTGAGAGGCAAAGAGATGCATTCAGTCCGGTTCAAGATCACCTCCTTTTTCCAAAAATCAAGAATAATAAAACTCAGTTAAACCGATTCTGATCAAGCTCAAGCTCGTGGAATAATGCAAGGTCCATAACAAGAATAATGGTATCGGTTTTAGGGTGTTCACTGGTCGTCTGTGTTGGCTGTTTCTATACAACACTGCGCACTCGCGGATTGAAGCTGCGGAAAAAGTCCTCCACATGGTCCGGTCTCTCCCTTGCCTTACCCGAAGAGGGTCTTTCCGGTCGTGCATCTGGACTGGAAGGCTTTGCTGCTCTTCCGGCACTGCTCATTCGTTCCTGACTCCTTGATTTCTCTCTTCCTTGCGAAGGATCGGCCAACAAGCCACTACTAAAAGAGAGTGGACTTCCTTTAGGCTTCAACATGGCAAGTTTCTGACGAATACGCCGGTCGAGGCTGGACTGCTTCTGAGGAGTGTCAACATTCGCCACTGATGCAGCTCGTCGCAGTTCCTCTGGGCCCTGCAGAGAGCTTGATCTTGGCTTTCGTTCCAGTGAGTAGTAGCCAGGAGGGTGATTGGTTGGAGAAGTTTTGGTGAAGTCCAGACCTGGTACAGAGATATATTTCTCAGTCTCACTGGATCGCCGACGGTTGCCTCCATCCACTGTGCTCTTGTCGTCGTCTGGAAAGAATCCGTTTCCGCCCCTGCCTTCTCGATCTGATGCCACATGGGCCGAGGTGGGTGCGGATCGTCCGGACACGGATGGAGAACCGGACATGCCGCTGGTGTCATGCGAACCCATGCTGAACTTGCGTGGCAGACTGCTGTACGTGGTCATGGATGCACTCTTGCTGTGTACCGGACTTGCAAAACCCAGTGGCGACGAAGGCATGCTGACACCAGAGCGTCTTGACACCATTGATGCGTCCCTCTGGTTATCCAGGCGAGTACTTTGCATGCGATCAAGCATGTCCAGGAGATCTGCAGTTACAAACAAACAAACAAAGGAAGAAGGCCACAATCTTGTCCACATTACTATTTCCATACATTCCAGGCTGGCTGGATGCTGGCTCAGTCAAGACAATCCAATCTTGTGCGTTGATATGTATCCAAGATGATACTTTGGGTAGCGCTGACTTGAGTTGAAATATGAGTTTAATCCCCCCCACTCACAGCACCATAGCAGAGCTGTGCAGTCATGATGCATGACAGAAGGCTTTCATCAGACAGTATGCCTGTGCGTGATTCCACGGAGTTGAAACATGTCATACTCCTGTGGTACTGCCGAAGGATAACGAGAATGTGGAATATTGAGAACAGGAGGGAATGTGCATGCTGTAGATAGGCGTTTTTTACGTTCATATAACGAACATACTCCTTATGCAAACCATCTGGAGACGGCCCCCGAGCCTCGAGGGGTGCAGATAATCAGCATGCTGCTATATACTAACCGTAGAGGGTGAAGACGTAATACTGCCATCGTGTCTGTAACTTATGCCATGGCCTTCAAACCCCAAACCCAAACCTACACGTTGGGTACAGGGGCTCCGTGCTAGATTGGCAAAAATGGACTATTAATCAAACCAAAGTGCTCAATACCCAGAAGGGCAGAGCAGACCTCACTTTCAAATTCATATAAATATAGGTGGTCTTCCCCCACCCCTCCCCTTCATAGATTTACCCATCCACAATTGCAGTGTCGAAGAGCCGATGTCCAAAGGAAGATGCATGTACATGACATTGCGTACAACAGGTGTTACTGCTCCTCATCTTACCGTGGGCAGGACTGGCTGGGTCATCGAGCTCCTCTGCAATTGACACTCGATCGTGACGTTTGCTGGGGCTCTCTGATCCCACCGCATCTCCTCCGCTGGTCTTTCTCTCAGAAAGGGATGAAGAGGATGTGGCACTGGTGATGCTGCCAACGGATGTACGGAACCCTTTCGGAAGTGTCTGGGTGCTGTCAGAAGTAAGCAGGCTATCAGTCCTGAAGGAACAAACAAAGGGGTAAACCGTCAACGTACTCACAGAACATACATACACACACGCATACACACACACATGCATGTGTGTGTGTATGCACATACACATAAGAAAATAACTGCATGGGGATCATCTAACTTAAAAGTGTGAGAGTACCTCCAGTGCAAAACCACCTGTAGAATGTCACAAATATATCCAATGCTGGTCAGCGTTACAGTGATAACACAAATATATCCCTGAATGCTGGTCAGTGTTACAGTGATAAATGTACTACTGTAGGTGTAGTTGTGCAAGAGAAAGAAACCAAACTTGTTTTAAACTTACGAATCTATCGACGCACTTCTTGCAGATTTTATATGTGAGCGTCTTCGGGCAAACGAAAACTTGAAACTGGTGGTACGCTTCACGGAGGCCCCACCGCCACCACTGCCGCCAGCAAGAGGGGAGGTAGGGGAGGTTGATGATGAAGGAGAGCTGGGAACACTTGTATGGGAAAGCATTGCTGGAAGAGCACAGGGAAAACAGTACTTTTCATGTGTCTGCACTACCACAGTTTATTACTGAAGCTCTGCTTTCTATGAATCTAGCTGTACAATCCTCATAATGATTGGTAGTCATGTGACCTTTTTTTAAACTTAACCGTATTTAAGGCATATTACTTTAGTTATGTAACATGAGATAGCAATGTGATTTTAGTCACATGACTTTACACACAAAAGGCAGAAAGGAGGTTTGTAGAGTTTGTACCGTCGGAGTTGAGACAAACTCTACAAACCTCCTTTCTGCCTTTCGTGTGTAATAGTGCTCCACAATAGTGTGTTGAGCCCTCCCCACTGGCTAAAGAGAACCTCTTTGTCATGTGACAATAGATAGCCATGTGACTTTGTGACTCTGGACAGTGATCATACCTGCTGGGTTAGTGATCTCAATAATAAGCTGTCTGTCAGCCATGGCCAACGATCCGGTGCCTGGCTCGATGAGCTCCTTCTCACCATCTTTCTGCAGTTGGCAACAGGAAACAGGGCACATCCGTTCATGAAATCTTTAAAGGTAAAAAGAGAACACCATTCCTAGTACAGTAATACACCCCAAGACAATCTACAGTAAACAAGACATGAATCATGTCTTGCTAATAGCCGCTTGCCATCATGATGATTGCACACAGCTAGTATTAGCTATTACACGTAACACACACACACACACACACACACACACACACACACACACACACACACACATCTTTCTTTCTCCAACCGGCTCCCTCGAGTCCGTGCCTTTTACTGGAGACTGTGCTTCCGTGATTTCACTAGCCCATCTTGTTTCACCACATGGTTCCTTTTGAGTGACACTGTACACATGTCTAGAACAATGTTCTACTGGTAGGACATTTTGGCTGTTGGGAAAAACTGAGGACGGAGAGGTGTCACAGTGTCATTATCGAGTTGACGACTGTTGCCGATATTTTTGATGTGCAATATATGTGCATGTAGAACGGATATATGCAGGGTGCTGGTATTGGAGACATGCAGTCTTTGTTACAGACTGTACCTATTGTAGAGAGAACATGAACACCCAAATTGAGTTGGGTGCAATACATAAACATGGTGTTATCGAATAACATGGAGTGATCCGAGAACCCTAGGGCAGCGGCCCTGCTGAGTTGCTCGCTGTGCCAATTTCCTTACCAATTCAACAGATATACTGATGGCATCCACGATCAAGTTGTTGTTCGCAAGGTGTTCGTGCAGTACATCCTGCACGGACTTGTCTTTGTGCGCTCGGCAGTACTCCACCATCCCTGAAGGCATTAGTACACTACAGTGGACACGAGCAGCACACAACAACAGGTCAGTACTGTATACCAAGAGTACAATCATAACCCCTGGCTTATGTACGGTTAGAAAAATGTGACAGCAGATGATCTACTGACGTACCTGTCCAGTACCAGGCCAGCCCCACCCGTCTCTGTTCGAAAACCAATATCAGACGAAGAATGTTCACCACTACACTTCTACATTGGTCGTCAAGCTATTCGGATACGCATACTAACCACCCAAGTATTGAATGTCTCCGGCTCAAGTGTGGTGTGCAAGGCATGGATTTGAGACATGCTCCCACGTACCTACATTGTACTGTTCTGTGAAGCCTATCTACATGTAAGGCTGACCGCTCACGGGATCCCCAAAATCACGGTGGTTTCCCTGTACAAACAGTCCGGGACTCCCCCTATCCAGGGTCATACCCGTATAACTATAAGTGGAAGTGATATCCTTTGGGCCTGGATTTTGTGGTCTTCTGTAACGTTAGGACAGGTGGTCATCTTATCAGAGTGGTCACCTTCACAGGCTACACTGTACATCCTACTTGTAGATACCGTACATCTTAGATCACCGAGGCACTGTATGAAGCCAGTTGATGGATTGAGTCAAAGGGAGTACATGTATGATTATTCTAAGATCTTTTAATACTGAGTACTACATTGTAGAGTGACTTACTTTATCAAAGGCACGAGGCGAATATGAACATTGTTGGTTACAAGATCCCGAACAGGTATGCTTGACTCTACCAGCTGTTGGTGAAACAAGCAGAAGCATGGCCAATAAACATAGCACAAGTCAATTACTTTGAAGTACACTGCTAATACCCTAACATCTGCTTTGCAGCTTTCAGTTATTGTGAAAAAAATAAACAGTTTGCTGCAAGGCATTGGGTGTTCTCCTGAAACTGGCCACAACTGAAGCAACCCAGGATAATATTAGAGTCAACACTCAAACTCATTGCAATTTGACATGAGCTTTAAGTAACTGTTAAAATGATCATCATGCACTGCAGAGGATGACCAATGAAATGGTAGGAACTTCAAGGCGTGGGACAACGATAAAGTCATCATCCTGTATGTAGTAGTGTACTTCAAAGTATGTTTATTGACTATCTCAGACGGAGAGCCAATCAATGTATAATGGACGGAGAGCCAATCAATGTATAATGATGACATGCATCATGCATCACAATATTCCAGCTCATTAACAAAACCCACCAGTGCAGTAGGTAGTATAGCCAATTGCATTACCTTTTCTGCTCCATCGGAATAAACCTCGTAGAAATC
>NC_088643.1:70951014-71093514 GCF_964019385.1 Sycon ciliatum
GAGCTGTAGCTGTAATGATAAGTAAGCTTAGTTGCAAGACCAATTATTATAATTTTTTAAATGCAGTGGGACTTGTTCAGGATTCCAGAAAATAATAAATGATCAGAATGATGAACAGAAGGCATTTTCAACGAGGCCAGAGCCAGAGGATGGAACTGGGTGGTTTTCCCGACCATCAATCATGATAATGAACCGCCCAGGTCAGTCTTTCCTGATCAACATACATGTAGACTCTACATAACATGACTGCAATGATCGGCCGGTTCTAGACTAGACTATCGCACAGCCGCCAAGGCCGGCGAGGTCTTACCTGACCACTTGGCAGACTTTTGACTGCCTGGATTCTCGAGCATTGTCGTCATGGTAGCCCGAGACGCGGCCTTGGACAAAGTCAGGTTACCGGCGAGGTTGGCCTTGCCGTGTGGGTTGTGAGCTGAGTGCTGCTGCTGTTGCTGCTGCTGCTGAAGAAGAACTTCAGAGCGCATTCTTCCCACCGACTTCTTCGACGATGAAGAAGAAGACTGGGAAGAACCTCCGCTGTACTCATGCTGTGGGCAATGCAAAACCAATAGAAGGAAGAGAGGCGCGATTTTAGAGCTGCGCTACAGTTCACTGTGAACAAAGTCAATGATGACAGCTGATTTCTCCAATTATGGAGGTCTAGGTGTGAATGGAGCCCATTTTCACAGGCTTTGGGGTCTGCAATTTGACAAAAGCCTCTCCTGATAAAATGCTTCTGTTTAGGTTTCCATCATACATGATAAACATGATCATGGTAATAACCTCCAAGTATTAGCACTGCATACATGGGTGGTATCAAGAGTACATACATGTAAGGGTGGACTGGTTACGTGCTCTTTGTGGCATTCAGGATTTTGAAATCTAAAAGTTACCCTTCAGTAGTTTAGCCTTCACAGCTGATTGATACATGTACATTGTGTAGTTATTATAATTAAACAAGTAACGTCGTTTGGTGTGTGGGGACTTGCATGCCGTGGATCGTGTGGATTACTGCCAGTACTTCCGTTCTCCTCGACGATCCTCCGCATTGGCACAACATGACTACACTCTCACCAAAGCCACTGCAGGCACTACAGGCAGCTAAGGGACCTTGGCGTTGGCTTGGGGATTCTAATTTAGAGAAGACATTATCACTTATGTCATTATGAGCTCTGCGTATAGCATCACAATCATACATGACCATGATTGTACATGATATGACCATGGTTGTACATGATTGTGTTATAATTTTACTGCAATCGTGTTGTATACGACATACATTTGTACATGCCTGCCGGTACAACTAACTTCAACACTAATACCGCCGAAGTCGCAACTTCTAAGTTCGTCTTGTTGTCCCTCACGCGGACGTACGTGCGACTAGTTGTTGGACGTGCGACTAGTTGTCGGAAGTGACAGCGTTGTGAATAGCTACTCAGTGCTGGCTCTCAACGTCTGTTTTAGTGTTTAGCACAACTCCATGAGTGACTTTTTAGTTTTACTCACGCTGCTACCTGGGGCCTCATGAGGTGTTTGTCGCGCTGGAAACGAAGCGTCTCTGGACGTTTGTATCCCTGGTGATAGGTTGGCTTAGAGACCACCATTATGAAATGGTGCTTTTCAAGCACAAATTCAATCTTCCTCAGCCCACTCAACTGTCTCAAGCTCAACATTTACTTATGAGGGGTAAATTCCCCGAAACACTGTGTATTGAGCAGGGAGTGGTGCTTTCTTGTAGGTTTGTCGAGTGGAAGGTGCGACGTGCTCCTCCTGTACTCCGGATGGCAGTCGTGAGTCAGTCAATTGTCAAGTTCGGCAGGAAGCGTGTGCTCCTCATAGGAACAACCAACTTCAACACTAATGCTGCCGAAGTCGCAACTTCTAAGTTCGTATTGTATTGTTTATGATTCTCCACAGGCCGTAGCCTATATCTATGTGTTGGTCCCGTGGAGGAGAAGGGGGTAAGCCATTCAACTACCTGTCACCTAGTTCCAAAACATCAAGACCGGCATGTCCCTTGCAAGTTTCGTCATCATCCAGAAGCTTTCGGCATACTTTGTTGCCGTGGGACGTACATACTCTAAATGTAGCTCGTGCTCATCTTCGTTGCGCTTTCCTTCCCCTCATTGGACCTTTCCTAACCGCAGCCTTCCAAGTAATAGTTGAAAGGTTGTTGGTTTGCGCCTCGTAGATGTGTTGGTTCAACTACAATGTACTTGTACATGTAGGTGTGAGGTCGTTGAAAGCCTCAGTACTCCCTGTCAGTTGTGTGCCTTGTTGTCGAACTCGCTGTTTATGATCTTGAAGTGTAGGCAAACACCACAACAAGTGCACCGGGTTTGGAGGATGGACAAGTAAAGTCAGACTACAGAAAGTTGTGACTAGGTTGTGAGATGATGAAGAAGGAAAGGACAGAGGCTTCAAGTATAAGTTGAAGACAGGCATGCTTGTCTATGTTATTGTTCTAGGTGGAGTACAATAGAGAATGTTGTCGAGGTTTGTAGGAGAGTAGGCATGGAGATGGAGTCGTGGGTGGCTACACTTCCTAAGGCATCGCTAGAACTTCGGGAAGCATTAGTTGTTGTTGTTGTTGCTGTTGTTTCAAATCTTTATTCTCACGATAGCCAGTGGCCAATAAGAGATAATAGTGTAAGAAAGGAGAAAGAGTGAGGAAGAATTTGTTGTTGTTGTTGTTGTTGTTGTTGTTGTTGTTGTTGTTGTTGTTGTTGTTGTTGTTGTTGTTGTTGTTGTTGTTGTTGTTGTTGTTGTTGTTGTTGTTGTTGTTGTTGTTGTTGTTGTTGTTGTTGTTTGAAATCTTTTATTCTCACGATGGCCTGTGGCCAATAAGAGAAACATAATTACAGGCACGGGGATCAGATACAGAGAGATCAAAGTTTAGCTGCTTGCTGAGGCAGTAGCGATGGCAATAGGGAGTTTATCACATAGGCTGGGCGCAATGGAGCTATAGATGTGCTGAGCAATGTGAGCAAGTACATACGGAAGAGATGACAAGTGGTAGGATGTTTGCTTTGAATCTCGTTGTTGTTGTTGTTGTTGTTGTTCAGTTGTTATTATGATTACGATGAAAATTACCTACATGTTTGCGCGAGGTGGTGAAGAAGAAGGTCCGGCGGTGACAGCTATGCGGAGGAATGGAGTCCAAATATAGGAAGCACATTCTCGGATTGCATGGTTTGCAAAAGCAATGTGTGGGAGCTGGAGAGTGTGAGCTGTGTCAAGAATACTGTACATGTGTGGTACATCATGCGAAGGTCATGCGTTTAGGCTCGAGAGATGCAGGTCGGCAACGGCCCAACGGGCATACAATGTAGTCAACGACAGGTAACTGTTGCTGGTACAATGTAGATCTACACTGTAGCTAGTGAGGGCGAAGAGCCGCTACACTCGTCTCCGGTTACTTTGGTGGACAGTTAGTCATAACACTAGTACTACTAGTACGACTCGTACTCTTGACATCTTGTCCTTCCTGTTTTTAAGAACCCCACCCTACTTATAAATAGCCCTCCCACTTCTACTTCGAAGTAGTATGACTTGTACTCTTGCTTGATGTAATAGTGACACCTAACTCGATTACGGAAGGCTAAGCCCCGGAGTAAAGCGTTTTAAGTAAGAGCCTTTTAATTAACAGGCTCCTACCATTAGTGCAATACTATACCACCGAATCTATAGTTCGTAATACGATCAAGTAAGTAAGTTGCAGGCTCCTCACAATCAACATCACGGTTCCCACCAGTACTGTACTAGTAACTGATTTCTCATCACGTGTAATGCAGGTAGGCCCCCGTGTAATATGCCGGCATTTTTTTGAGCATTTTCGGTACAATCCGCGAACCCAGCACTTTGGGCTCGTGATGCAGCATTTTGGGGGAAACGGAGCACTTGGCCGTTGTGTATCAAAATTGAGAGAAGAACCCCCCCCCCCCAAACGAGAACGTCACTTCCGCATTCCGTGGGTTAGCTTCTTGTTGAGTAGTTTATGAATTGAAAATAATGGTTTTCACCAGGGAGTCGTAAAATACCGGTATTTTCTGACTCCCTGGTTTTGAGTCTTTTGACGGCGTGTGCTGAGGATTACAAAAAAGTGAGCATTTTCCGAGCATTTTCGGCAAGGTTTACGAGAATTTCCCAAAAGCATTTTCGGCAAAGTTTCGGGCATATTACACCGGGCCCTAAATGCAGGCGAAAAGAAAGTTCTGGTTCTTTGAACCGTGACACTGACTGTGAGTATGTACAATCCACATGTACAATCCACATGTACAATCCACATGTACAATCCACATGTACAATCCACATGTACAATCCACATGTACAATCCACATGTACAATCCACATGTACAATCCACATGTACAATCCACATGTACAATCCACATGTACAATCCACATGTACTGATGTAGTCCTGAAACATGTTCTTTTCTCGAGTCTCGATTGCATTCACCTCTCTCCAAGGAAGCTGAGAACGTAGTAAGTCCAGATTACAGGTATGCTGTGCCTTGTGCTAGATCGTCATCGTAACATAACAATAATTATTATTAAAGTTACTAGTACATGTACATGACTAGGTCACACTTTCAGTGGTTGCCACACCTACGAGATTTTCATGTTTGTGCTTGGAAGGAGTTGGTGAGTGTGTTTTACCAGCCCTACCCTGAACACTTATCACGACACCCTGGTATGGTGTATGGCTTACTAAGTTCCATACACTGATGCTAAGCGTCACTACAGTGACCGTGATTGACAGTTTAGTACAATCATGTACATGTGTTTTTCTTCAAGTTTTTCACCAGGGGGTCTAGTCAAAATGCCTTCAATTCACTCAATGATGCACTAGTACAGTACTAAGTAAGTTCTATCTGATACGCTCATGTACATGTACATGTATCATAACATAACATTATGATGATAGGCCCGGGAGTCTTGATCCTTATCTACATGCATCATGACTTTACATGTATCTGTCACTGAAGTGTCGTTCCCAGCACACGTACACTGACCGGCTAATACTGATTACGTACATGATTGACTGATTGCACATGCACATAAAAGGCATACAACTTTTAAAAAGGAGGCTTTTAGTTTTACTGTTTTAGAGTCATCAAGCCATGATTAGGACATGTGCAAGCCCGGAGTACAGTCCAGACCGGTTGATGTACATGATTGTATGATCACACTTTCCTCCAGAGTGATCATGCATTACCGTGAAATACAATGTATGGGTATACATCATGCACATCATGGTACCGTACTTTGAAGTAAATACATGTACCGGTACTGGTACACTGCAGTCCGTTCTGTACACACACCGCAAACATGACATGCGCGCCATTCCATACATGAATGTCACTAGTTAGTCCGTTCAGATCATAATGATGTAGCTTGGTGAAGTTTCCGCCAAAAGGCATAATGACTTCCACCTTGTACATGTTCATCTGCATGAACAGAGGTTTAAGTGTGCGATGATGACATTCATTGCCGCATACACTTTGTATTGACTCAGTATCGAGTGGCAAATCAGTATGTGCGATACCACAGCTTCGTCACTCCATACAAAAGCAAAGCAAGTGATGGCGAAATCGCATAACCTCTTTACATTATAATATTTCATACATCAATGGATGAAATCAGACACACACACACACACACACACACACACACACACACACACACACACACACACACACACACACACATACACACGCACCACCTCCAAAAAGTAACTCTATAAGTGTCACATGGCCAGTACACCCACCGATCTTCCCTCATAGCAAGGATAGGGGAAAAGTTCTGGATGATAACAGATGAAGCCTTACGCCACACGGTCACTGACTGCATAATCCAGATAGTGGCATACTAGACGAGTAGTATACTGGCTACACACACATGCAACCCCCCACCCCACCTCCACACACACACACACACACAAGCAGACATGCATGTTCATTTGCAAACACACATACACATACATACCTTTACGCATGACTGAGATATTTAGTGGGTTATTTTGAATGATTGCTTTATACCAAACTCATCCTGCCATAATGGGATATTGCAATGGCATCTTTGCTCAGGGAGCAAGCACGACAAGCGCCCAAACAAGAAAATGATGAAACCAAAAACTAGGACAAACACTCAGACACACTACCATACAAGGAAAGAACAGTCGCATGCATTCTAACTAAACGTGCTACGGCAAAAAAAAACACTGCCTGGAATAGGCCAGCAACGAAGAGGAAAATCCAGTTTTTACGGCTTTGCAAGAATGCCGCACTGTCGCACGCCTCTGCACCGTAAGTGGAGAAATCTTGTTCTGGGAAATTTGGGTGTGGAATAGCCATAATCTGTTGTGTCAACGGTGGCAGCCTTTTGTGAAGAATTTCAACAAGCATGAATGGTACCGGCCAGTAGAAACAAATGATCAACGAGTCAAATGGCCAGCAGTGAGTTAGGTTTGATGAATGTGCATCTTTCTGAATGTGCAAGGATGTCAGTTTGTAAAAGATAATCTTCAGTAGCTGGAACAAAGTCGTGATTCATTGTGGAACCATTCGGCGTGCTGTGCTTTGCAGCTAGAGGCACTATGTCCTCATTGAATCATAAAACTACAGATGTCCATGTGCATCAAGCTCTTCGCTATGGCACAAAGGGAGCGACCGATCCCCGCCTGCCTAGGTTATGAAAGGTAGCTATGTCGAGTACGGGATGTGCAACTAAAATGGCTGTGCAACGCATTGAAAACAAGGCTGCATGCATCCAGGAATAATTTGGCCAATCAGAAGTTTAGACATTTTAGTAGCTTGCGCATGAACATACATGAGGAATCCAAGTTCAGAAGTTCATTCAAGATCAAGTGATTACTTCATTATCGGAATCCTTTCAGTCGCTGTTATATTGGGTAGAGCCATGCAGCGCGAGCTACTGGGATACGACCGTGCGGGACAATACGCATGTAAGCACGGTACTGAGAGCCAAGTGTAGACAGACTGTGACATGTGCAAATGCAAAGGACATTAGCATGGCAACAAGGGCATACGGAGGCAGTAGTGACGGCTGTCCGGCGACCATGCACACGGATCTCACAATGCACTATTGTAAAACTGAGTGTCACCAAACGCCCTGCCGCTGACGGGCTGGTTATATCTCTGACTAACCGGCTCTTCACTGATCATCTTGTCCTTCCGGTCCTTCTTCAAGAAGCCAAACAGGCCCTGTGAACCACATCGTTGTACACACACACACACACACACACACACACACGTGCACACACACACACACACACACACACACACACGTACACACATACACAGGATGTCAAAAATCAAAATCAAATGTTGAACTTCACTTTCCCAAACTCACAACATGGGAAGTTGCACACTCTGGTTTATACCTGGATTATTGCACATACTCGTACTTCATCGGATGTTGCACTCAATTCATTGCGACTATGCACATTGTGATACTAACCCTGCATGAAGGGACACAATGTGTTCAGTCATACCTGCAGAAATATTCTGGCTGAACTTGCCATATAGGGGAGAGGTTTGTCCGTCACCCAGGCCAGAGGTGGCAGCCATTTTAGATGCATGCTTCATTCCATCATGAGCATGGCCCTCACACGTTGGATGCCTGCTGCACTGCAGCCAAGTCGCTTCCCCATTAAGTCATGGCTACACTTCCGTATGACATCTTACAGTAGAACTCTGATAATACATACCCTACCCATGGGCAGCAGGAAACTGTGTACTTACTATCCAAAGTACTTACTATCCAAAGTACTTCTTACCCTAACATACTTCAGTATGGATCAACACACCCCTGCTACGGACAATGCCCGTGCTAAGCAAGAGTAGGTCTTATCAGAATATGTACTACGTGAGTTACACTGCACTGCAGATTGAGTCCCATTAGTACGGGTACGGTGAACACACCACTCAACCACTGTACCTTGCGTTTGGTGCTGGCCTGACGATTGGATGCGGGCAAGGCATCATCGCTAGAGGCAGTGGTCCCTGCAGCTCCTTCCTCATCTGGCAGTGGCTTACCATCCAGTTCTAAGCATACATGCTGTTTGTAGATGTCAGAGCGAGTGAACTTGCTATGAGAGTCAGACCTCATCAGGTCGAATATCTGATCACAAAACAGATGAGCACATGTACAGACAGCAAGAGGAAAGGGTGAGGATTGAGGAAAGGGTGACGATTGAGGAAAGGGTGACGATTGAGGAAAGGATGAGGATTGACGAAAGGGTGAGGATTGAAGAAAGGGTGAGGATTGACGAAAGGGTGAGGATTGAAGAAAGCCGGTGAGGATTGAGCCAAAATGCTATAGTAATAGCTAATCTGATGATGCCTTACTCCCTACCTCCTCCCCCCCCCCCCCCCCCCTGGTGGAAGGAGCATTGCTTACCTCTTTCTGTGCAGCATTGTACGAGGTGATTTTAAACTCGCTGTTGCTGTCCTTTGTCAACTGTTTGTATGTGTTACTTTCCAAATTCACTTGTTGACGACTTCCACTGTCGATGAAAGTCTTGAATATGTCTTGTCCGGTGGATTGCATCTAGAACCAGCAAGAGGAAATCACACAGGACATGATGACATTTTACTGGTAACGCTGAAGCTTTCCGTCATTATACAGTGCCAGAGTTATTGAGAGCCTAGGCATCACATAAATCTATGGTAGTATATCATGTTGAGTCCTGAGAGCCTAGGCATCACATAAATCTATGGTAGTATATCATGTTGAGTCCTGGCTACGCATCAGGGTATTACATTAGCCATACAAATCCCCCCCCCCCCCCCCACACACACACACCAACACCAACACCACCGCCATCGGTCCTTGAAACGACTTCAGTGGACCCTGGTCTCACCTGCTCTGTGCTGCTTGCCTTGAACCGTTCCACCTCCTCCCAGAAGAGTATGTTTTCTTCGCACAGAATGCTAGCCAGGAACCGCTGCAGAACACGCCCATGAGAAGGCATACTTGTTACACAAGAACATGCACATGTGTGACGTACATTCAGAGAGAATCCAACACACACACACACACACACACACACACATACACACACACACACACATAAACACACACACACACACATACACACACACACACACACACACATACACACACACACACACACACACACACACACATACACACACACACATACACACACACACATACACACACACATACACACATACATACACACATACACACACACATACACATACACACACACACACACACACACACACACACACACTACTGTAGTACTATATATGGCTGTAACCAACAGGTCACAGATGTTTCTCACACGAATTGTGTTGGAGCTATGCACATGGCTGGCAGGTACGCGGTTTTATACGTGCTCTGCGAATAACACTGTGCCCCCCCCCCCCCCCTCTCCCCGCGCCTACAGTAAAACCTGGTGTAAGCGACCTCTGGTTTTAGTAACCACCTGCTCCTAACGACCGTTTTTCCATGCAAGGACAGTTCCACACCGACACGGTGGGACCTGGTTCTAAAGACCACCTGGCTTTAACGACCGCTTTTGCTTGCACCGTGGGGTGGTCGCTTAAACCAGGTTTTACTGTATTTCCTTGGCTAAACCAGCCACAATTCTAAACCAGCCACAATGCAAACAGATACGGGTTACATAGGCTAGGATTCACTAACCAAGTCACTATTCTACCAATTTTAAAATTTCTTGCTAGCTAACCTGGAAGAGTTGCCGGCCGTACGTATCAGTCAGTAACGACTTGAAGCTTGTGGCCCACTCTGCTACACGATTCTCTCTCTTCGGTTCTCTCGGCACCAGCTCGGTTGGCTGACTGGTGCCAAGTGACGTGTCGTAAACACTATCCAAACTTCCGCTGCGGTTGCCCATCGTGCTCGTTCTCCGCCTGGCCTGCGGGCTGTACCGACTGGAATCTGAGAGCACACATTGTCAGTACCACCGATACAAAACACAAACAGTGAGCTAGTAGCAAGATATTCACTAAATCATTGTCTACAGGCAGTCTGTCAGTAATCATTGTCACTTTGCCTGGCTGTCTATGCCACAGAGATACCATCACGATCGAGTGTTTTACTTGTGAACTACACGTAACGTTAATAGTAACCATCTACTGCACATTTCTGAATTGAGAATGCACTGGAAAAATGAGTGCAAGCAGCTTGAACAGGGGTAGTATGCATCTGCCTCCATAAAAGTATACATGTAGCCTAGACAGCAAAAGTCCCCCCCCCCCCCCGTACTCCTGGTAGACCGTAGAGTAGAACCAGGCTAAGGGTCACACCGGATTAGGGATAGGAGCCCCGGGGGGGTTATTTGGCATGTACATATTGTGCGGGTGATCCTTATACCGGGATTTAATTTCCAGCCCAATGGGGGGTCCCCTGTCGGTTTCCGAGGAAGCCGTAACTTTTTTCGCTCCAAACTATTTTTCCGAGGTCCATCTACTCACAAGAAGTCGTTTTGCACACCTTTTTGCCCATCCCTGCACAACTGAGTCCAGCTATGTCCGCGCAGAGTTAGGTGGATCCTTAACCCGGGTTCTACTCTACCCATAGTGCAATGAGTAAGACGTGGACAGTTGTGTCAGCAATGCAATGCTGGATACTGGGTATAATTTACATGTATAAATATAACAGATTGTGTACCAGATACTAATCTTACTTGTACATGTACCTTCCACAGGCACAACACAGCAGGGCTGAAACCAGAATGACAGATGGGCCCAATGCCTGCTCCCCCTTGCCCCTAGTTGCATGCAATTCTCCATAATTATATTGCCTAACAGGCGTTATGTTCAGGCACAGCGCCCTACTCACCAGCATCTTGCCGCCGTTCGCTAGGTAGCTGCAAGACACACGCACACAGCAACAACAACACAGCAGCAAACATACCCCTAAGCTGTGAACAGCCCATTCCTCGCCAGCAAACAAGCACTTGCAACACAAGCCCAGCAATACAAAACAAGTATTAAGGTCCATCCAGGTGAACATCTTCATTGACGACTGGAAAAAAACGTTCAGTAGACCAAAATAGGGTATTGCAAAAACATAGATACAGGAACCTGCATGAGAGGTCTATAACTGACCTTTAGCGTGCTCTATGACTAGGAGACCTTGCCAAAAATTGTTAAAAAATAAAGGCACGTCTGTGTTACTAATTCGAAGTAGTACTGTACATGAATTGAACCTTTGGAAGTCAGTCAACTTAGGGGCCGTCTCAAAATTTGTTGGCATGACAAGGATCAACATGCACTTTGCACTGTGACCCCTCCTCCCACTCCAAAATGAACACAGTTTGCTAGACGACGCAAATTGCATGCTTGTACAATAATCATGCACATTGTCGGTCGACTTGTGATCCCCCCCCCCCCCCCACACCACCACCATGAACGATGTTCGTTTCAGGGACGGCAAAATACTTTTGCAAAGACCCTTAGCAGAACATAATTATAATGCTCTATTGTTGCCATAGTGTAACCCTGCCACACTAAGAGACGTGCCCCCAGGCCAATCCCCCCCCCCCCTTCATCTCTCCCTTAGTCACAAGTGGACACACGTGTACACACACACACACACACGCACACACACACGCACACACACACACACACACACACACACACACCATACACACACCATACACACACATGTACACACATGCACACGTACACACACACACAGATTTGCATTGACATGCAGGTGCATACTTCACACCCTGCCGCGGATGACCCGTACCTGCGGAGAGCGGTGAGGTGTACTGCTAAAGTTGGGCATGCCGAGACGCAGATGGTCCTGCAGCACACCGGAATCATCATCATGATCCCTGGCAGCCAGTGCGCCCATTGCTCGAAACTGGGAGCCTGTAGAGGCAAACATAACACCGCCGCTAGCAATGCTGGTGAAGCTCTCCGGACTGCCACTTCGACCATTGCTGCTATGCGCTGAGCTGCCTTTGAGGATTGCAGATGTGCTGCGGGGCAAGCTGCCTGTCCTACCTGTGCCGCCAGCCTCGTGCCGATCTGCAAAACTAGGAGACGGAGGAACGATGGTCGATGTGGATCTCATTGACCGCGAGTGCATGTCTATGCCAGAACCACCTGAGTGCTGGCGCCTATGGTCATGATCACCGCTACCTCGGCCCGCTGATGACATGCTGCTTTCGCTCGGTGCACGGGAGCCCTTGCGATCGGACTTACCGCCATACATGTATTTCAAGAGTCGAATAATCGGCCACGCACTCTGCGTTGTGCTGTCAGGAGACGACGAAGTTCCCGAATCGGGCTGCGCAGCGTCGAATCCTTGGAACGAGTCGAAGCCGTTCGGCAACACCTTGAAAACATGGCCCTTCATCTGCACCACTGTCTTGTCCGACGCACCTCCTCTTCCCCCACTGCTGCTGACACTACCATTGTACACTCTCTCACGCTGGACCAGAGAGAAGACACGATGATCACTTGGGTCTACCCAAGTCAAGGCAACCGCCGACCGGCTGATGAACAGTGTTTCAGATGCGCCGTTGACCAGCCACACCAGGCGAATGCCCTTCTGCGATATGTGCATTGTGACGGTCTGCGGGCGCCGGTGCTGCTTGCGGCACTCGCTGACACAGTCACGAGTCACGCGCAGCCGCTCGGTCTGCTCCGACAGATCCGCTTTCATTGCCACGTTACCAAAGTAGGCCACTTGCACTGGATACACGTGGCGTTCCGTTCCAGTCAGCTGCGACGCGTGGCTGACGTCCGAATCCACCGAATCCTGCGAGCGGCGGTCAAGAGAGGCACCGGAATGGCGGGACAGGCCACCATGCTCGCTCACAGAACTGGACAGTGAGCGACGAGTCACTGTGGCAGGGCTGTTGGTTGGGGCACCAGTCACGACACCAGGCTGACTGCCGTGAGTTAGCTCGCCGCTTGCAGAGCGTGGAAACCACGATTCTCCACCAGCACTGCCAGCTGAAGTACCACCAGATGCAGCGGCAAGTGGATTTCCACCGCTACTGCCTCCAGTGAGTAAACCATTGGTAGTCGCCTCCATGTGAGATTGGCGTCTTCTGGGCATGTGGTGCGGATCGCCGTTTCCAAACGATCTGGAGCGTTCTCTATCACCACCGGGAGCTGCCACAGCTTCAGCTCCGGAATGTCGTAGCCAGGACTCACCACCCGGCACTGAGCTTACAGTGGCAACACCGCCATGTCCATCATATCCACCATACATAGCCTGTGTGGAGGAGGAGTCCGCATGCACAGGAGCACCACTACTCAATGTTCCACTTTCACCAATATACTGCTGTTGCTGCTGTTGCGGGAATTGATGCTGCTGCGGCTGAAGATGCTGGTCATATGCACCAGCTGCGGGACTAGTACCAGGCGCATGTGGAAGGGACGCAGCAGCACCAGGACCAGTGGCAGCAGGGGCACCTGGCACAAATTGGCGATTCCTGTAATACGAGATCTGCTGCGCACGTTCGCGCTCAGCTACCGCTGCGATGCTGTCCCGAGACAATTCTGCGTTACTGACGATAATTAGTTGAATGGCGTTGCGAGTGCGTCCCACCAGCGCCACAATCTTCTCGTGGCTAGCTTCTTCAACGTTCTGGCCATTGATCTCCAGTACCAAATCTCCAGCAGTCAAACCGGCTCGATCCGCAGCGCTACCTGGCTGTATGGCCGTAAGGACGGCGGGCTGCTCGCCAGTGACGGTAAAGCCATAGCCGAGCTCGTCACTTGCTTTCACCACACTCACAATCCTCACTGCCATCAGCTCACGTAAAAACGCACACACTGCCTATTCCAGCCGAACACTGGAGCACCACGTAAAGTCGAGTGCAAGTCGCGTTGCAAGAATCAAGCAACCCACGTGAACGAAAACACGACTACAGATTGTACAGATGCCAGTGACGGGTGACTCCAGATGCAGTAGGAGTGACGATGGCGGTGTGATAGGCCGATATCAACCGCTTGGCCACCTTCACCAGCAGCAGCAGCACCACCACCACTAGCAGCAGCAACGCTGCTGGCACAATACTCAACAAAACCAGAAGCGTCGACCTGTCGCGCAATAAACGGGAAGGCAGGCATTGGCTTATGTGATTCTCACATCCAAAACATCCATCGCAACCTGTCGCGTGGCAGGCGCTTGCGATCACAACCGAGGCATCACAAGACCTCGCTTGCAAGTAACTACTTACTTGCAGCGCGAATGCTGATCGATCTCGAGCACGGTGATAGCTACAGGCTTGGGCTAGCACTAAATAAAACTCTTTAGCAGGGAGTAGATATACTGGATGGATGGTGTTGGGCGGCTCCTAGATTTTTCAAATCCAACACAAAAGTACTATGCCGGTCAGGGAAACACCGCTGCAGCTCAGCTTGCACTTCAGCAAACACTACTGAGTAGAGTGTAGTGTAGAGTGTAGTGTAGACTACAGCCCAGGACATCGTACATGTACAGTTTACTACACAGTCTACAGCCTAGTAGTACTAGTAGATCTACATACAGTTACACAGGCTCTCGATCTCGCAGGTGGTGAACAGAAATCCATTCAGAGCACGCGATTTACGTGCGAAACAATACATTCACTGCATGCATGCCACACATCATGCATGTCACATTGTCAGTAGATCATGCATAAAAAATTTTGTACACCGCATCAGCTACTACCAGTCTACGTAAGATCGTGGTCCCATGCAGTAGTATAATAAGCATGGTACCCCATGGTCCAGGCGTTCTTGATCTACCCTCATAATCACGATCATTGGCATGGCCTCAGCATCACTGCCATCATGATCAGTTCATATCCTGTTGCTCAGAATTTTCTTTAGATTTTTTAAATCACCTATACTCCCTGCAGGAATTTAAGAAGAGTTTACGTCTATATACAAACGAGTATGCCCATAGAACCACTGGCATTCCTACACCTCAGTAGTAATTGCATAATTATCACACTTTCCTTTGACGTTTTATTGTCTCATTCCATGTGTCTGGCTAATTTATTCTATTCCCCCCCCCCCCCCTGTTATGCTACCTATTCAATATCACACAAGTGGAGAACCCCTCGATAGGCTACCCGCCTCTGGGTCATCCCTCAAATGAAGATAATAATAATACTGGCTACAGCTCAGACAACGCAATGGCTACATGTACACAATATACATGTACATGTAGGTCGTCATCAGGAGTGTAGATCTACATGACTATCTGCTCATCGCCTGCAAGAAGCTCTGCCCTGAAATGTTCAAGTACATGTAAATGTCCGGACGTCCGACATGAAGAGTGTGTCTGTGTGGCCGGTTTTGCAATGGATAGACACGTTTCCAGCACGTTCAGGCAGACACGCACCATAAGCACTGAGCAGAGTGTTTTTCACTTGTTCTGTACTGCGGCCTAATGCCGGCACGTTACCTTTCATGATTCACAAGCCATATCCGTCAATGGATGAAGTCCTTTTTAAAGTCCTTTTCAAAGTAAATTGGCAGTGTTTATTTCTACGCAAGGAACATAGTCCTGGTTGCGCACCCTACCGACAATCCGATCATACAAGTAATAATATTGTGGGATGATATGGGGCACTTCATCAGTTCATGCTCGGACGTGAGCGGAGAACCAAGTGTCACAGAGCTGCGGTGTGGTGGGTGGGCGACTTGGAGAGTGTGTGGGCCAACACCGAAGTGTCATGATTCATTTCTCGCCTTTCCTTTACCTGGTACAGAGCTCAGGAGCCTGCACTATGTCACACAAATCACAATGTCAATGGACAGGCAGGGATGTCAGTGGTTGACAGCTCGACGCCACCACTTCGGCATTCACGTCTTTACTTTAGGACCTACACAAGACAAAAAAAAGAGAGGAGAATGAGCACTGCATGCATGGCGGTGTATTATAAGCCGGGCTCTCGCACTACACTGACGGCGTGACGCCCCGCCTACCCCCCCCCCCCCCATTGTCCTTGTGACGTGAGCCAATGCTGTTACTTACTGTCACTAACTTTAATACTATAACAAGTATAAGGCAGTTAGGGGGCGATACCGAGTCTATCGTATTATCACCATGTTTCTACGTTCCTAACTGTTGGTTTGTTTTCATCTCAGACGGTTGGTGGACCAATCAATGGTGGTAATGGCACGTGTATACAGCACCAGCGTCAGCTCAAGGGACAAGCTCAAGGAAAGGGACATTGAATGATAATAATATTATGATCTGACGTTGGTTAAAAAAATACGGTCTGGTACGCGTTGCACGGGAATCGACGGATGACTTCTACATTGTAGTCAATGTAGTTTAGTGCTGTCTGAGCCTCTGAGGCCTGTAGCTGAGTGTAGGCTGTACTACTACTAGTATACTACTGCCTGGGCTCGAGTGGAAGATGCACGTCGGGACCATGATGAATCATTGAATGGATGTAACCGGTTAACCCCAGTCTCAGGGAAATAATCACTGGCACTCTGAAGGGAAATGATCCACAGATTTAAAATAAAAAAATTAATTGCGCTGGTGTAGATCTACATGTACATGACTGTACATGCACGTAGCCGTCGCTGTAGATCGAAGAACTGGGGCTGATGATCTTGCAACCGCCCTCAATGTCACACAGCGGTCGTCTGTCTCACAAGTCACACTCACAGTTAAAAATGTGTCAGACTATTTAAAAACAATAATGTCAGTACAAAGACAAACGGTAAACGGCGAGTTGCATGCATTGTCTATACATGTACCAGTGTCCATGCCACCAATTCCAAGAGTGTACTCTTGATGCCACGTCACGTCGTGTATGTACATGTACATGTACATACTTTGAAGTAAAAGTATCGTTCTAGCAACTAACGACGTATTCGGAACGTCGTTGGGTAGTCCTATTATGTACCAGGTTTTAAAAGAAAGGATCAAAATGTTACTTGTTATCCGTAGTTTGTGACCCAATGGCAATGGTAACAGTTACATGACTGCACATGTACATGTACATGTATAAGCAAGATGTTGTGTAGTCAGAAAGTGCAACAGCTAGTAGCAGGACACAAACTACGTATGTAGTATGTAGTAAAAAGTAACAATGTACATGTACATGTAGTTGGCACTGCACAGTCGGGGGGATATCATGTGTCCCTGGGCCTAAACCATTCGCCTACCGTTTTGATAATACCAGTGCTCCTACCAGCAGATCTACAAGGCTCGAGCACGAGAAGTAGTAGTATTCTTTTATTTTCCATCGGAAGCCTCAGCAGTGATGAACACCGATTACAGAGTAGAGGGGTGTGGGGTGAGTACGAGTCACTCCGACACTCGTAAAGCTACACCAATGGCAGTGGCAGTGAGGTGAATGCTGAGTGATGACTATTGTTATCATGGTTGGTTATGGACTCTCACTGATACCAAGACTCGAAGAGTATAATATACTCTTGGTATTATACTGTAACCCCCCAGGGGGGTTATGTACTCGATCTTGCTGATACATGTACAATGTACCGTGAACTAAGTAACGTGTTACTGCTACTTGTTACATAGCACTGGGCTTTGGGCAAAATACATTCATATGAAGTACCTTTTTTTAAATTTCGGCCAGTCGGCTACTATCATTAATTTTCGTCTTGGGGGTTACGACAAGGGGAAGTAGCCATGTAGGAGTGTGAACCCGCCTTTCGGCACCGGGACTGCACCGGGACTGCGGGACTGGCGAGAGTTACAGCTCGCTCGACTCTACTGAGTGAAGAGAACCCACACACGGGCCACAGGGCCACACCTTGATCTGGTGAGCTGCGTCGTGGGGATTTCGCAGTCAGATGTGCGACTGTCACTAGGCCTCCGCGGAATATGCCGGCATAATTTCGGGAATTATCGGTGTGATTTTTAAAACGGGAATTATTGGCAATTTTTGTGGAATAATCGGTAAAATTTGAGCAATGCCCCCCTTTTTTCAATTTTTTCCATTTTAACACCATGATTTGTACCAAAAAGCTTGTGATCCTGAATGAGTTGATCGCCCGGTACGCGTATTTCAAAAGAGAAAAAAAAAGCTTCCAGCCGAGTTTCACGCGAACCGTGATTTTTTTTGCCCGTACAAGTGGCAAAAAAACCCGTAAGCGGTACGGTATCTGCAAAAAAGGGAAGAAAAAAAGCATTATTGTGAGAATTATTGGTGGAATTACGGGAATTATCGGACGTAATTTTGAGCAATGCTCAAAGGAATTATCGGTAAAAATACGAGCATATTCCGCGGAGGCCTAACTGTCACTGCGGGGCTCGAACCCAGGTCTTTGAAGTGACTTACAGTGTGACTATCCTACTTCAGTATTCCCAGGCCTTGGCTTGGGGTCATGTGGGACCAGTCGACTTCTTCCCACTACACCAGCAAGATGCACTAGAAGTTTTCCACCGGGTGAGTCATGACTGAAGGGTGCATTGTGCCTTCCTCGGCTCCTCCCAGAAGACGACATGTACTGATTGACTTCATACTAGGCCAATAATATTACTAGTACATTTATACGAAATAAACCTAATAAAAGAAGTACTCGGCTTTTACATGCCCAGTACTTCCTATATTGACCTCATACTCAGTTAGTATTGCATGTACATGTATGAAGTCACGAAGACCGATGATGTAGAAACGATAGCGCGAAAAGATAGATGGCATTATGGTCAAACAAGCAAAAGGCAGTCGATCATTAAAAAATTGGCAATTTGTGGTTGCAATCATATGACACTGAGAAGGAACAGATGCTTGAGGACCGTGCGGCACATGCCGACGCTCAATCAACGCCGGACTACGTCGCTCCAGTCCACGCAAAAGGATAGGACTGAGGGCAAGAGTCGTACGACTACAGTAACACATATTCTCTCTAGCTCTTCTCTTGTACCTTCTTGCTATCATTCACTTAAATGTGGGGCTTTGAATAAAACAAGTCGTGACAACAGTAACACATATCCGGCACAATGGCCGAGAAGACAACCTAAAAATGTGACAAATCGTGTCTAGATACTCACACTCACAGTGCTAGTATCAATCGCACCGACCTGCTGTTCTTTTCAGAACACTCACCCATCCATAACTACAGATCATTTCCTGGTGGATAGGCAAACAACAGCTGGCACGAGCCATTAGCCATTCTTCGCACCAAAATTATTGCTAAACGTGTCCTGTTTTGCAGCTGCCTTCATGTACATGATTGTACAAGTACAACTGATGCCAGATGGCCAGATCTCGAACTCCACAGGCAGTCAGGCACAGCTCATGCATGTAAAAGTACTCTTGCTGCCTCGGAGACGAGAATGTGCAATAACCCTGAGAAAAGGACGAAACAGACACACTAAGTCTTGAGGCTCCTCAACATCATCTTAAAAGGTTTTCACTGGTGTACATGAACATGTACTTTCAAGCCTTATCGTTAGCGAATGTCGTGCTTCAGGTAGGCATGGGCGAGTAATGCTAACATTATGGCTGGCATTATAGTCCCTTTGTTCCAGGTGACATATTGCTGGCATTATAACACCATTTCGCACGCAAAATTGGCATCACAAGCATAATTGCTGGTCGACAACGGTGTCATGCATGAAGCTGGCTAGGTCCAGTTCCGAAAATCGTGCATCTGAACCCGTCCGGCTTCGTCCGGAGACTTGACGTTGCAAATCAACCTTCTCAGTAGGGGTGAAACGAGTATCTATTTTGACCAACCGATCACTCATTCATAATGTTCGATCGAGTATTTTATCAAAATTCGAAAGCGCTAGATTTGTGAGTTCTCGACCAATTCGGAAGAAATTATCTGTGAACATAGAACAAAAGTCGCCAGCGTCTTGTACAGAGTGTAGAGTAACGATTTTCACCAGTACTTTCATTATCTCATTATACGACATAACAAACTAACCGTTACTTGCCGTGGTGATCGCATCGTCGAAGTCATAAAATACTGACTCAAAGGCACGCAACACGCATGCATACCATGTACCAGTCGATGAGCGGTACAACAGAAGTTTTTGAAAAATGAAATGCCAATACTAAAAAAAAAAAAAAAAAAAAAAAAAAAAACGATCGAGTGCAAAATTTCGAATACTCGCTCGTTTGAAATTTTCGAACGAATACTCGAATATTCGAACTAATCGTTTCACCCCTACTTCTCAGTGGATTGTTTCAGACAACATGCTCACTGCTGTTTAAGTTTTTTTCTTCTGCGCTTTGGCCTTGATCCAAGACGGCCTTTTAAATCGACTTTTCCAACTTTCAAACTGGCATTATGGAGTGGTGTGAGCATTATATCCTATGAGTATGAGCATAGCCTTTAGCATTATCGCAGCAAATAACTAGCATTACCCGCCCATGCCTAGCTTCAGGTCAGATGATTGTTTTTTTCTCCATTTTGTGGCTATTTTGTCCCGTGCACGCAGTGCGAAGTTTTAAAATTGTTGAATGTTTTAGAAGCTGTGTTACTGTGTACATAATACACACTAAGAAACCTCACTCTACTGATGTACATTGTCTAAGCAAGAGTCCATGTTTATGGACTCTTGGTAGGCACTAACGAATGACGTGTGGTCATGGTTACTAACATTTCTGGTATCAACGATGCAGGCCAAGACTCAAGAGTCCATAACTGGTTATGGACTCTTGATGCAGACGCTAAAGCTTTATAAAAAAGACACACCCGCTCCTGGAATAAGGATTACACAAGTAATAACCAGATACACATCATAGCAGAGTTTCGCCACTTTCATTATTGAAATGCAACACAGGACCACCAGATTGCACCTCGACGACCAAACCGAGGATGGCCGGATAGTGGCGGAAAACTTTTAAAGTAAAAGGATGTGCTTAATACGTAACGTCGTTGACAAGAGAGGACGAGACGCGTCGACGAAGTTAGCTATTTACTGGACGTGCGACAGAAAAGACGAGCTTCGGTGCAAAGGAAGGCCAGTTCCTATCCGAAGGTGATTCAAGGCTGGCGCGTTGCAAGCAAGAAGTGGCTCAGGCTGCAGTGGGCCACTTTTCATCACAAACAGCCTTCGTCGCTGAGCACAGCGAACTAGTGCTAGTGTGTCAAGTAATTCACCATCCATTCAATCCAGCTTCGCTTGCCGATAGTCGGTTATCCCACGGGGATTCTGACGCAGGAAAACATCACAGCTCTAGCATGCAGACGCTCACAAATGGTACAGCGACGGAACGTTCACAGTTGTACCGCCACTTTTCACCCAGGTACAGAGCACATTACTTCTTTCTGCGTGTGTATGCCACTCTACCAGACAAGTGCCAGGATACGTACGAGAGACTCCTCCAAGCCTTGATTGATATCAATCCTGACCATCGGCCGGAATGCATCAGCACACCGTGACGGGCTATGCCGATTATGATATTGCAGCCATCATATCAGAGGGTGGAGATCCAAGGCCGTCGCAAAATATCTTCAAATCCACACTTTTAAGGACAGTTGCAAGCTTGCAACAAAGGTACGCTGAGCAAGCTGACTTTGCAATAGAGCTATGCATGATCGCAGCCCTTGCCGCGATATTCATTCCGCTGTGAGACGTTAGCGGGTGTTTGACTCACTGGAAGCTTATTTTCCTCCCAAAGCGGAGTAAGCATTGAAGTACTTCGAGACCTACCGTGTCGCCGGTCTAAGAGCAAATGGAACCAGGAAACACCTCTATTTCAACACCAGTCTGTCAGTGGTAGAACAATTACATCCACACGAGAACGGTTACTGGAGATCACCGAACTGCCAGTATCCGGGAAGGTTGGTACCATCATTCTGCAGCTCAGGTAGTCTAAAACTGCCATCACCTGACACTATGGGAATGATTGAGAACTATAAAAAGAAAGAGTATCGAAGCACAGAAGAAACCTGGAAGAATGCGTGCTGGGTGAGATGGGCCAACAAGGAAGGAGTGGTACAGAAAGGTTGATCAGTGCCTGCACAACGCAGTGATCGCACAGCATTTTTAAGCACCGACCACGACTGGGGTGTTTGTGTGGTATTGCGCATAAGCTGTCAATTTCTTTTCTTCAACACGATCATATCGGCCTCTTGTACGGGCAACAGAACACAATTTTCTACAGAGTGAGAATCAGTGCGAAATTTTTAATAGGAAAGAGATAAGGGAGAGATGTAGGGGGGGGGGGGGACTCCACAGCACCTAGCATGAAAATTCTAAAGCCAAGAGAGCAACCGATCGAAACAACTCAAGCTTGGAAGTTGGATACGCGCTTCGGCAGCCACCAGGGTGGCAGTTTCACCGTTCTCTCTGTGACTGGGGCTGAATCGGCCACGTGATCCTCGCGTAGGCTCATACACGCTGCTCTCAGCAATGCGAATGATAACCTGCACCACATTGTGGCAAGTATTACACTGAAGGGTTCACCCGTCTTCTCCCCCTTCTTATCCGCAATCCGTCTATAGAGGGGTGAAGCTGCCTTGCCTTGACCTCCAGCGCAGGACAAAACCACAGGAACAATGGATGCCTGCTCGACAGCAGAAACACGCTGCTCATATCTCCGCCTCTTCTCCTTCTCGTGACGAGAGTAAGTAGCAGAAAGAGAAGAGGACGAATTAGAGACAGCAAACGGGTTGAACACTCGCACATCCAGGAAGGCCCGTTCGAACCTACCGCCCCAGAGGCCGCTCACTGCAATGATTATGTCCAAGCGGGCACCGGCCTCCCGAGCAGCAGATCTCAGGCGGAAGGTTTCACCAGCCGGCAGACGTTGGAGAGGTGGTTCAACGGAAACATCATAGGCCACGTCTCGTAGAAATGATGCGGTCTGATCACGGATTTCATTATGCCGTATCGATCCACCCATGGGACACGCTAGGGCATGGCAGACGGTAAATTGTTGACCATATGGACACTGTGATGCCAAGTGTGGCGGCTGCCATCCATACCGAAGGCAGAGACTGTCGCGGAAAGCCATCTTGTGTACCCAAAAAGAGTATGCTGCGAGAGGGCGGCAAGTAGTTACTAGTAGCCAGCTCGAAGCGCCCTTCTCACTGGCTACCTCAAGCAAATGCTTTTAAAAATAGTGCTGTCAGCCTCATCCTGGAGTTCCTCCTCTTCAGTCCGCTGGGCAGTATTGGCTTCCTGAATCACCTTCGCTTTGTTGCGACGAATGACAGACGGGCAGTCCCCTAGCTCTTCATCGCCGTCGAGGATGCGCTGAACCAAGCACTGGGTGATTGACGACACAAACTGCCGGCATAACGACGTTACGTGTGTGGTTTCATAATACCCAGACCTCCAAGGCGACAGGGGAGGTGTTTTTTCTGGCTTTTTGCTGGCTCGGGCCGTGATGATTACTGGCAAATGGCACTACACGTATAAGTGGATCCTGTAAATACTCCCACCAAGTGTTCATGGTTATGTACTCTTGCTCCCACCTATTACTGCATGTATCGACGTATTTATTGTCGTACACGAAACCAGTTTGTCCTCAGGAATACCCAGCACAATCAGTGAATGGGATGCGTTAAAAAAGCCCCACGCCCCAAAAGTTACCAGTGTAGTTTGTGGGAAAGAAGCGCGGAGAGAGAGAGAGAGAGAGAGAGAGAGAGAGAGAGAGAGAGAGAGAGAGAGAGAGTGAGAGAGAGAGAGAGGGAGGGAGAGAGAGAGAGAGAGAGAGAGAGAGAGAGAGAGAGAGAGAGAGAGAGAGAGAGAGAGAGAGAGAGAGAGAGAGAGAGAGAGAGAGAGAGAGAGAGAGAGAGAGAGAGAGAGAGAGAGAGAGAGAGAGAGAGAGAGAGAGAGAGAGAGAGAGAGAGAGAGAGAGAGAGAGAGAGAGAGAGAGAGATGAAGCTATCTTGCAACTCCGAGTTTCATGTAGTCACGATCATCAGGCAACAGGTAATATGGCCGGGGGTTATGTACTCTTGGCCACACATGCAGGCAAAATACTCAAAAAGTTTACCCCATCACGCACCTCACACAACCGTCGTAACTGGCTAATCGTGACAGTTTAGCCTGGCTCAACTTTCGCGATGCGATGTGCGATTTGGACCTTCTTTGCAGCAAAGTTGTGCGTTGCTTGTCGATTTGTGAAAGGTGTACCCAGTAGGGCCAAGTAACCAGCTATGCGAATGCCATGGTTATGTACCCCCCCCCCCCCCCCCTCCACACACACATTGAGTTTTGAGGTACATCAGCAATGCAACATTGCAACACTGACTTCTTTTGTGAATCGCTTTGTGAATGGCATTTTCCGAGTTCGCATCGCACCGAGGAGGCATAGATCACATCACAGCGCAAAAACAATGATACAGTGAATTCAGCTATACACTTTCAGAGTAGGAATTCCCGAATCTTCATAGTAGTCTGTAGTTTTCAGTCTTCACTAAAAATTAGTAAAACTTGTAACTTCTCCTTCTGAAGGAAAGGGGCTAGCAGTGTAAAAGCGGCCACGCAATACAAAACAGCAAGCCACAAAGTCCTACCCATCTGCCAGCAGATAAAGAAGACATTCGCATCAATGTTTCTAAAAGATAAAAAAAGATAAAGGGAGAACATGGATAATCAGTAAGTGGCATTCCGATCAACCAACATAGAAAATACTCTGACTAACTAAGGCTGACGATGGAAGAAAGAACGAAATAGAAAAGAAAGAACACGAATCATCGGAGTCTTGGGTTGCTAAAAAATGATTGAAGCTGACATACACAGTCCAACCCAGGGAGCAGTCAAAATTTCTACGGCTATTGCCGAAGTCACCGCTAATTCCCAGCGTCTAATTACCAACGAAAGCGAAGCACCGCTTCCAACAAACATCGGTTACTCGATGTGCAGAAAAGAAGCCACAACAAAAGAAGCCGCTGTAAGGCTAACCTGGTCTTCTAGAGACAGACTAATGGACAGACAGACATGCAAACACAACAGACACACATTGAGACAACCAAGTACAAACTGGTGGGATCATTCATTTCCGGAAGTAACTGAGAGGGTTGGCTGAGATGCCAGCATTGATATCCTATGACAGCAACACAAAAAGAAGCAAACAATTGAGGTGGAACATGCAGCAGCAACAGTAGTTGGCAAAAAACTCAAGTAAAAGTTAAACACGCCCCAAAGGCCAAAACAAAGAGTTCCTATACGGATCACACAAGTTGAATTTGTTTAGATGTTCTGCCTAGACTGCCTGTGGGTGGTTCCGTGTCCTGCTGGCATCTTGCGCCAATCCTACAATGTAGCTGGACTGCCTGTGAGTGGTTCGCTGTTCTGTTCCTATCCTGGCTCAATCCTAGCAGCATGCAGCATACTCTGCCCTGACATATCAGACACACAGCAACTCTTAGAAAGACGTATATACTTTTTGCAGAATAGGCAGACTTCCCGCCGCATTACCTGTGTGCATGCCACCACACTGTGAAGACATGAGCATTTCCAGAGTGCAGCACCCAGTCTGCAAGTACTTGACAAGAAAACCTACCTTCACGCCAGACTTGAATGCCTTGACACGCGCACGGCCAACAATGTTGCCAATCCTGGAGATCAGATCAAGGAAAGAAAAGTGGAACTGGTCATATCAATAGCTTTACCGAATACAAGTACAGGGACAGTGTTAAGACAGCCTGGACTGCCGGCGGGTGGTTCAGTGCCCTGCTGCTGTCTTGGCTCAATCCTAGCAAGTGTGCTCTTGATTGGAGCTGCAGATCTAGAACACAACTCCAAACAAAAGATGCAGGACAACCACTTACTTGGCTGTTGTGCCAGGCAGATATTGGCCAATGTAGGTGAAGAACAGGATAGGATTGCGCGAAATCCAGATCTCGCTGAGCTGATTGGCCAATGCCACGGCAACCAGGTGGGAGCACCGGGCAGTGGATACTTTCTTACGGTCATCTACGTTGTGAGCACCAATCTCCTTGCAAGATAAAAGAATGGAACAGCACGGCAAAGAGACAAAACAATTGGGGCTTTTTTCCAGGCCATAACCTTGGAATGGATTTAGCTTTCACTGCTGTCAAATCTCAAAGCACAGGAAAAGGGGAATTCTTCATACCATAACTAATTGAACTAGCAATGTAACAAAGAATCGATTATTCAAATTTCCTCCATCTCTTGGACCTCAACGAATAATCGATCGGATAAAATCTAGGTCGAAGGTTCGAAAACTCGAACATCTGTGGGCGGGCGAAGTCCGTGCGCTGCATACCGCACGCGCGACTCTAAATCTCTAGACTTGAATGCATAAACTGTGTACTATGTTGCAGACAATGACTAGACTACATGCGGTAGACCATGGTAGATTCTACTCTGACTCGAGCCTGAGCGCCTGTGTTGTGTGTTTGCTACATGTACACTTTTTGTGGAATAGTAGAATAATCGTTCGTTCACTTGAGTGGTATTCGTGGTGGTATTCGTTCGTAAAATTCATGGTTCGTTACATCACTGAATTTAACAGCATGACAGTGCACATACCTCATTCATGGAGCCAGTCGTAGCATTGGCAGAACCTTGCGATACAACCGGTCCCGGGCAGACAAGGGTTACCGCTACGTTGCGATCGACCACCTCCATGCGCATGCTCTTGAAGAAGCCCTGGAGTGCATGCTTGGACATGGCGTAGGATGCAGCAATGGGTGTACCTGCCAACAGGATGAGAAAAACCACGAAGGTCAAGCGTGATGGACGGTCAAAGATGATTGTAAGGAATGGGGCCCAAAGTCTATAAATACAATGTACAGTGCAAGGGCTTGTCAGAAATACGTCTCCACGGTTCTATGTATACCAATAGTCCAATCATACTCATAGTCCCACGACATACCGATGAGGCCGGCGACACTGCTTATGCAGGCCACATGCCCTTGTTCGCGTGCCAGCATGTGTGGCAGGACAGCCTTGGTTAGGGAAATGGTGCCGAGGACATTCAGGTCGAACAAGTGCTTGTCCACAGCAATCTCAGTGGACTCGGCAAGCGCTCGCTGTGATCGCCCAGCATTGTTCACCAGAATATCAATCTAAGCACATAGAAACGACAAGGCCACCGGCACACAGACAGACGGACAGAGACGGGCAGAGTTGCCACGATAACTAAACCAGTAAACACACAAAACTAGTCATATGATGCAAACTTGACAAGGAATAGGAACTTTGTTGGTCGTAAACCTGTAACATATAGGAGGCCTGCGATATCCAAACGAATCGCATAAAATTAATAAGGATCGAAAATAACGGCGTCAGAAGTCAATAAATGATTCAAAAACAACTTCCAGGTCAAGTTTGATCCACTCTGACAGTAGCGAAGCACTCTAGTATAGGCCTCTCGTATTGCATGTCACTACAACTTTTTCAAGTACCAGTACTGAACATTGAACTCTGTTGAGATATCAAGCGGCCACGGGGTGCTGGCCTTGTAGCCGTGAGCACTGCTGGTCCATGTTTTGCAGTGTGTGCGTGAACGTACAGTGCATGTACACGCTAAGGCAGTAAGGGCGCCGGCCCCGGCCCTTATACCGGATTTCAATGTCCACAGCAGTACTAGCAGTGGGTACCGGGCTGCCATGGACAGGTCCAGTCACTACTGGCGCATGTGCCACTCTACTACAGTCCATTCAGAAAAAGATGAGCGCTGGCTCTGGAGAGCTCTCGTGTTTGGCGATTTTGTGGCACACTGCGCAGTGCCGCGCGATTCGAAACTTGAAAAAGGGTCCAAAAAAGGCACCTCAACTGGGGTTCGAACCGCAAATGTACTGTTATGCAAGTGGAGTGAACGGCTTGGATTTTCATGGTTTTTACCCAATTCAGTGCTTTGGGGGCAAAACCTGGCCGAAATCCTATTCTTGTTATGGCTTGCTTTTTGGAGAAATAGACTTCAAAAACACAATTGGAAGAGCATTCCATGGGGATTGCCAAAAAAATTGTGACGAAAACTCAAAATTTGACCGGTTTATGGCCAAAAGCTAGGATATCTTTTTCTGAATGGACTGTATAATGAAGGATACCACTCTGGACATGCATGTATCCTGATACAGCCAGGATACAAGAGGGTCCAAACGTCTACACACTGCCAGGACTCCAGTTTGGCTGTGGCATTGCACTTGCAAGCCCTATCGTACACACACACACAATGTGTAAAAGAGAGACCATTTACCTTGCCAAAGTGATCGAGAACAGACTGGACTGCACCGGCATGGCTGTCGTAGTTCAGTATGTCCAGAGGCAGCACCAACACATCCTCATCCTTGTTACTGGCATTGGCAGCTGCACAAGTAGGATCACAAACCACGTCGGAACGCAAATTTCAACACAGATTAACACGGACAACCAAATCTCCAAGGTCATCCCCAAACAATGGCACTACAGCGTGAGCAGCATGATCATCAATGAATTTATTCGGCTTGACAATATATCTTAGGTGATCTCAACAAGCAAAGTCTGCTAATCAGCTATAAAGGGCCACTGCAATAATAGATCACCTGTCAGCGTAGACTAATCATACCGTGCGCCCAGCCAGGCATCAACATATATAAACAAGAGTACATAACCCCCCAGAGTGTGCAACTCCCACATACCCTGTTGTCCCGACAGAATTTCAAGTTGACGTCATTATTTATGACACAATGCTCCTTGCAGCAGTGATTTACAACATGTGTACGGGTGTCAACGCATCACACGTTTTTCTTTGCAATAATTTGTACAGGATCGATCGGCTTCGGTCAACCACAGGTTCCGGATTCGTCTGATAATCCGTGTACAGTGCGCATTGCATCATCAAAATGACGTCAACTTGAAATTCTGTCGGGACAGCACCCATAGTGGAGTTGCACACTCTGGGGGGTTATGTACTCTTGATATAAATGATCCTGCGTACAAAGACCAGCTGACTACACGTACTTGTGTGAAAGTGAGATGCATTGGCGACACCATCCACAGGTCACTATCACAACACTTATTATTATCTATCCCGTCCGGAATTTATCCGTTTGCATCGTGTATGTCTACCACTTATGGTAGGATGTGGGACCCAGGAAACAAGGCAGCTGTTGGTTTAGTGACATGGTTCAGCCATACTCCTTTACGCTTGGTTAACATAATAGCAATATAGCCCATCAGGGGTGGGAGTAGCAGCCCTGGTGCTTCCCGAAGCTGTGGCATCTGATAGCGACTGTGTGTGTGTGTGTGTGTGTGTGTGTGTGTGTGTGTGTGTGTGTGTGTGTGTGTGTGTGTGTGCGTGCGTGCGGGGTCGGCAAGCTGGTGGCAAGAATAATAGCGGATCGCCTGCAGCTGGTTGGTGAGGAATACCTGCCTGACTCCCAGTGTGGCTTTCGCCGTGGAAGGGGATGTTCAGACATGGTGTTCTCAGTACGCCAGGTTGCCAAGAAATTGCATGAACATTCGTCAAAGGGCTTTGCGTTGTTCATCGACTTGCGCAAAGCATGGGATTCAGTACCTACAGTCTGTTTCAAAAAGATTAGCAATCAAGTTTGGGTCTTAAAAAGTATGAAGATAAGGGAAATCTGGACAACAAAGTACATAAAACGGCTTGTTAGGGCACGGCAAATTGTTCTGTGAAGGTTTCGGAACAATTGGACCTACCGTTAAGGAGTTAGTATTTCGGCCAGGTTTCTGGCCTTTTCCCATGGTTTATAATTTGCCCTGGAAGCCAGTATCGATTTGTTATCAAAACCCACGATTTATCCCTTCCTTTTTGGCCTAGTGGTTATGAATGCTGTCTGCTTACCATGAAGTTGTGAGTTCAAATCCCAACAAATCTTCAAGTCAAACATGTTTTCTTCATTTTTTCATTGTTTTGGTACAAGACAAAGAAGGTAGCTGCGCCAAGCGACTTGTTGTTGGAGCTCGCGTTTCCTGCCGAACTGACTGACACTTGACTGGCTCACGCCATGTGAAGTTGGAACACACACAACACTGAAACCGTGTGAGTGAACACGGAAGTCATTGCGCTGTAGCTACGTGTTGTTGAATAAACCGGCACATCGCGATCGATCGATTTCTGTTTGAGAATTATTTTAGTATTTGAAGATCGCCAATTTATTTGAATTTAGGAGTCAACGCCGTCTTCTATCAGCTTTCACAGGCGTCTGCTTTCTCAAAATGTCGTCGAAGTCACACGGATAACTTTGCCACTTCAAGGCCTTGGGAATGAGTCTGTGTCGATGCCGTTTTCGTCACATCGTGAGAGTAAATTGCATCCGCGCGCGGTAGCTCAAAGAATCTATTTGGTCAAAAAATGGACGCATCCCGCTCGTCAAAATTTACCACACTTTCGACATGTCCTCTCTGACTCCACATCGATGCGAGGAAGAACTCGTTTGTTGTAAACCAGACGAACATGTACGAGTACCAACGTCAGTGAGTTGTCATTTTTCATGCTTTCGCGCGGAATATTTCTTCGAGTTCACAGTGAGTTTTTCCAGGCAGCGCTCGAGCGCTCATACGGTAAGACGGCAAACTCCCCGGGCGATCACCAGGATTGCTAATCTTTTTGAAACTGACTATAGAGCAACCATGTGGAGGGTTCTATCCAGGATCGGCGTGCCGGATAAGCTGATTTCCATCATTCGGTCGTTCCATGAAGGCATGTCTGCATCCATCCGTCTCGGCGCAGATCTGCTGGAACCTTTCCGGGTGGGAAATGACCCACGTCAGGGATGCACTATGGCCCCGATCCTGTTTAACTTATTGATGGGTGCGGTTGTGGAAAAGTGGCATGCTGCCACCGCCAATGATGAGGATATCGGTATCCAGGTGTCACAGTTCCGCAGGGACTGCTTATTTAATACACGCCTCAGAGAGTGTCACAGAGTCACTATAACGGAGTGTCAGTTTGCAGACGATTCGTCGTTGTTTGCCAACACCTACGGCGGTGCTGAAAGGGCCTTGGCCACGTTTCGGGAGGTTGCAGGATCTTCTGGCCTGTCAGTCAATCTGGGAAAAACTAAGTTCAGGCCTATGGGCGTTGGTGTGGTGGCGTCGGATATGTTGCCTTTGGGTGGAACCGTTGAATGCGTGGACAGCTTTCGCTATCTTGGCTGCCAGATCACTCCTGATGCTAGGAGTAACTTTGATGTCTCTCGCAGGATCGCTGCAGCTTCGGGTGCATTTGGCGCCTTGAAGAAGGCTGTGTTTGCGAACTCAGAGTTTCCCATCGATCTCCAGCGTGTTGTCTACAGAGTCACTGTGCTGGCGGTACTCCTGTATGGTGCTGAGAACTGGACACTGAGGCAACGGGATCTCCAGCAGCGTCTGGAGTCGTTCCACCTGCAATCTATACGCATGGTCCTGGGCATCAATTGGGCGTGCCAGATGGACGAGCATGTGTCAACCCTTCAGGTACGGCAGTGGTGGGGAGACATGGAGCAGGTCTCTGACAAGGTCCAGTGCCGCCGTCTCCAATGGCTGGGCCACCTGGCTCGCCAACTGCTCTTTGGTGCCTTGCCGTCCAAACGACCTCCACATGGCGCCCGGAAAAGGTGGAAAGACCCAGTCAAGCATGACTTGGCGGCGGTGTCCATTGGCATGGATGAGTGGCTTGACACAGCAGATGATAGGTCTGAGTGGAAAACCAGGTGTCAGGATGGAGTTCACAGCATGGTATGTTCTCGTGTGAAACCTGCCGTGAAGCCACTCCTGTGTACGGTCTGCACACATCGTTTCAGCCGTCCTCAAGACATCGCTAGACAGAGCTGCATCTCCCGTCGCTCCGTAAAAGCAAAAAAAACAGTAAAACAGCCGTCCACGTCCCGCCGGACTCGCAGTGCCTCATGCCGCGTCCCGAAGCCAGCACTCCTTCAAGTCGTCCCGTTTGGGGACACATAGCCAATCGTGGCAGTGGGCGAAGCAGCGAAAGAACAGGGGCGGATCCAGGGGGGTGCGAAGGGTGCAAATGAACCCGTCAGGATTTTTCAAAAAAAAAAAAAAAAAGTCAGGCCAGGCCCAGGCTCGCTGCGCGGATCCGCGGATGATTTGTGTGCAATCACGTGATCGTTCTGGACACGTGCTCAACTGCTCGTTGTGCACGTCAACGCGCCAGGGCTGCACATTTGGAATAGAACTTTTTTGGAACTAACTGTTACTTTTTCACCGGCAACAAACTCACTTCGAAGTTCTTTACTTTTGACGTTGCATGTTTCAGTTGTCGTGTTAGCTTCTTTCAAATTCTCACTGCTTGTTCCGACTCCGTTTCCGTGCATGCTGAGTGGAGATGTCGGACACAGCTGGTGGACCAGCTGGTGAGACCATGGAGCTTGCTGCTAAGCGTCGTTGTGAGAGCCATCATCCTTTTGACATTGGGCGATTTGCTGGATTGATGGAGAATGCCAGCAATGATGACATCAAGTCGCTCCTAGATAATGTTTGGAAGCCTTCGAACCGCATGGACTGCCCATCGACATCTGGAAGACGTTTTCAGCTCTCGTGGATTGAAACTTATCCGTGGCTGGCGTACTCCAAGGATGTGGATGGTGCGTTCTGCATCTGGTGCGTTATATTTGGCCATAGGTTCCAGGCATTGAGTAAAAACTCTTCCAAACTGGAACAGCTGTATCGTGAACCCTTTCGGAGTTGGGGCAAGGCATCTTCCAAGTTGCAGATGCACAATACCAAGTCCCATGTCCATAAGTTTTCTGCCCTGGAATATGACAATTTCCTTCAGCTCATCGAGAATGTTCGCAAGCCTGTGGAACAGATGATCAGTGCTAATCATACTACTCATCTTGGTGCTATGTGTAATTATGATATTATACAGTAACACACATAACATACTATGTCTTTGGTTTACTACTGCAAAAGAAAATATGTAAGTTTCATCCTCGCACCCCTCAGCTTTGGGGTCTGGATCCGCCCCTGAAGAAGGTGTGTGCGTGTGTGCACACGTATGTGTGTCTACACGAGTGTATCGGTGTATATGTGTGCGCGCGTCCGTGTGTTTGTGCATTCTCGCATCCAAGCTGAAAACTGTAGCACAGAAACCCAGATGTGGATCACTTGGGAGCGACGTTCACCGCCGGCCCGGAATATCCACTGCGCACACCGCACAAGTCAATACAGTACATCATGTACGGGTTCTAAGCTTTTCCATAGTGTAAATTTAGGGCATGCCGACCACTACTAATAATAGGATCAAACTAATTGCTACTTGGTAGGACTAGTTCCTTTCGTTTTCAATGACGATTGTGTTAAGTTCTGGGCAGCATTATTCTTTGGCTAACAAATAAATAGACTTTGTGGTAATGTTCAAGCCCCAAACTACGTCGCACCGTCCTCAACACAATTGTCAACACGACTCAAATTAAAATTAAAGGGGAAGTTAAGGCAAAAATTAAAATTTCACCAGTTGTAGTCTTCGGGGTGCTGAGTCGAATGGTCTTGGTCCGAGAAAGCTGAGACGCTCCCTTCCTACTTGAATCCCAATCGAACTCGCGCACTTCCACCGAAACTGGGTGACTGCGGCCTACTAGATGGGGATTTGTATGCAAAATGTCACTAAAAGCGCCGTTTCGTTCTTATAAAAGCACGGATGACCGCGATTGGCCCATATGTTGTAGTCTTTTGGACGCTGAGTCGACTGGTTTTGGTCCGAAAAGGCTGCGATGCAGCGTTCCTCCTTTATTCCCAATCGAACATGGTTGAACAAGCGGTCACGTGCTCCTGGGTGCCCATATCACCTGGTCACCACGCCAGCAGGCGAGAACTTTCACACCAAGGTTCAACTCGAGTTCAACTCGAGTGACAGGACTGCACCCAAAAAAGGTCAAACAGGCTAGTAAGTTGTACCCTGCAGGCACGGTGACCAGCTGACTGGTGTACGCAGGAGCACGTGACCGCTTGTTCAACCATGTTCGATTGGGAATAAAGGAGGAACGCTGCATCGCAGCCTTTTCGGACCAAAACCAGTCGACTCAGCGTCCAAAAGACTACAACATATGGGCCAATCGCGGTCATCCGTGCTTTTATAAGAACGAAATGGCGCTTTTAGTGACATTTTGCATACAAATCCCCATCTAGTAGGGCGCAGTCACCCAGTTTCGGTGGAAGTGCGCGAGTTCGATTGGGATTCAAGTAGGAAGGGAGCGTCTCAGCTTTCTCGGACCAAGACCATTCGACTCAGCACCCCGAAGACTACAACTGGTGAAATTTTAATTTTTGCCTTAACTTCCCCTTTAAACAAACCAGCAAACAAAAATACTTTCAAACAACTCTAATTATCACCCACCCAAGCATGCCTGCTTTACGCGATTCAGTTCCTTCTCACGTCTTGCAGACAATATCAGTTTGGCTCCATATGTCGCTAGCTCGACAGCCAGACCTTCACCGATACCACTGGAAGCGCCAGTCACCCAGATCACTTGCCCTTTTAGGCTCTGCTTAGTTTTGCCAATTTTGTCAGCAAATTTCGAGTACACCATCAACGTGATATCACAGTCGAATATCTTTAACCAGATAAGGAAAAGGACCAGTCCAATTAGCAAGGAAAACAACATTGTGAAATCACTTCTAAACAGGAAGAACCGACAAGGAGTCTAATTTACTCTATCAAGCAAGAAAAGTGAAGAAGAAGATGGTCCTGTTATACTTGTACGGTGCTGCAAAAAGTCAATGAAATGAAATACAGTCACGATCGTACAACGCTACAACAACAAATAATTTGTAGATCTCCCGTAGAATCAGATGTGCATGATTGTACATGTACAATATGTACGTACATGACGTGTAGCTCGTGTAGCCAAGGATATGTCCCCATGACAGCGAAATTTTGTTTATCGGAGTGTAGATTTCACACCATCAGGCATCATAATCTTCAAAGTAAGTAAGTATTAGTTACAATCACGAGTCCATCAGGGAGTCTTGTTACAATTTATAGTTGGGGTGCTCGGGTACGACTAGCTGGATATGACTGAGCAAGATAAGACTAGAGTACGGTCGTACAGTCATGTTGTTGTAACGAAGGATATCCAGGCCGAAGTCCTTCAAAATAATTGTAATATTTTATTATATTTTATCGTCTCCACCCAAGTTCATGGCACATAATAATACATAGCCAATACAAGAAAGGGAGGGTGAATCCAACCACGGAAAATAACACTAACAAAAGAAGAAAAGGGAGGGAGGTATAATGTACGATACGGGCACTTTCGGTCACTGACCGTCGTACACTTGTAACAAAGGATACTGAGACCGAAGTAGTACATGATGTATGTCACGATAGATATGATACGCTTTCGGCGCCGCAAACAAAGTCAGTTAGATATACTTCAGTCATGTACAACATTTACTACAAATCATGCGGCAAGGTCACATGACAAAGAGCATGCCAACAACCGACCTTCCCCGCAGACCAGAAGACAACGCCGGAATAGTTTCAGAACGAATAAATATCAGACACTGGGATATGGCGGGATCTCAACGGCTCAGGCTATCAAGTTTAGAAATGAAAGCAATACGACAGTTTGAAACATACAAGTAATTTGGGGAAACTCATAATTATTTAATTTAAAAACAGCATGCCAGGAGATGAGACTAAGTATAAAAACAGCGGATACAACCTAAAACAACCAGCACGTCTATAAATCAAGGTATGCAGTCATCCCGTGTTACATATTGACCGCAGCGGCATGGCCACTCAAGAAAAGGCACCCTCAGTCGAATCGCCACCGGACTCATCCGACTTATAGATTGACTCGTGCTCCGGGCAGTTCACACCAGCGACAGTCTCATAGTTCTCGTATGAACTACTCAGGTCCTCGTAATGACGCACTTGCTCATGCTCCACACGGAAGAAATTCCACATGAAGCGCCGGAGCACCTCTCCGACGGCAAGCAGCAGTAAAAGCCGGTCTGAACCGAACCAAATGGACACGCTCAGCGACATCTTGAGTGTCCATGCAAAGCGCAAAACTGCATCCAGAGCTATGGCAGTGTAGTACAGCCACCTGCGACGGTAAAGCAGGCATGACCTCAGTCCAGGGTTGGTGTTCTGGTGACGGAACAGTCCCCAGTCCATGATCACATCCCACGAGAACACGTAGATGGCGTGAATCAGTGCAAAGCACAACCAGACGTAGAACACCGTCGTCGAGTAATAGTTCTTCTGCAGCTCTTGCTTTTCCGCCACAAACGATGCAGCCACAACCATGGGCAGAATAGAGAAATACTTTCCGGCGTTGATCAGGTTCGACACGTTCCGCGTATCATAGTAGACTCGACAGCATTGGGCAAAACGAAACCACGACGGTAAGATGTTGAGTGCCTGCAGCCGTCAAGGAATAGAGCAGGCATTCCAAGACAGCAGGGTGGGTCAAGGTACAGCAATGAAGAACCCGAGAGTGGCAGGTTTTGGTCGTACAAGCCCACACACCGGGTCAGCACTACAATAGTGAATACTGTAAATATACAAATTTTCGGCAGCTATTAAATTTCGGCTATATTCGGCACCGACCCAAAACGCCTAAATTAAAACGCCGATGAAATTTTTCACAGCATCTGTCGCACTATACCATGCCCTCTACCCCACGCCGAAAATAAATCGCCGCCGAAATGTCAAAAATCGTGAAGTGCCGAAATTTTGCAGCGCCGAAATTTTGTATATTTACAGTACACAGGCTACAGTAAAACTCCCCAGATCCGGGCAGGTTGGGACCGAGCCCTGGCGTAACTCAGAACTTACATACTCAGTTCATGCATGCAAGTAAAGATGTTATGCCAATCAATAGGCCTGTTTTGGGGGCGGTTTTTTGTTGAAAACTGAAAAGCCATGTTTTTATGAAATAGACTCACTCGGCTCAGAATAGTGCAAGTAAGTTTCGAGCCTACAACTGGAACATTGTATTTCATTCTATATCCCGCTGGCACTTGAATCCTGTATTAGAGATGGTGCGTGAGACACAGCCCAGTAGGGACACTGACTGGCTTCTGGACCATCAGGACTGCATGTACGGTACGCAGGGGCGTCGGAAGGTATTTTAGTGTGCTACGGTCAGCGATCTGACTGAAGTGCAATTTACTTGTGGGGGAGAGGTTGCTGAGCCAAAATTTTGGAAATTTAGAGCCCAGATCAGTGTATTTTATTGATTCACGGGGCATCTGGGGCGAAAAGTGGTACGGTCAATACCGTAGTGACCGTACCGTGTCCGACGCCCCTCAGTGGTACGTATACATTCCCACCACCGACTCATACCACACTGTACTGTACTGTACATGTACCAAGCATGTAGGAATTCACCTGCACGTGTACATACACATGACTTAAAAAAAACGCCGTGATATGTACATGTATTTTAAACAGTTACATACCCGAGAAGTTTTCATCCAAAAGCCGACACCTTTTCCAAACACCCGACATTGATCCATTTTTCTCGAGTTGTATAAAGGGAACATTCACAGAGTGCAGAAACCCTCAAGAGTGTGCACTCCACTGAATCTGGTCTGTGTCTGCGATAGCAGAACAGTACATCAAGTGACAGACCCGTACACATTACGGGTCGTATTTGCACCTTGCAGTGCATGATATCGCCTACAGGGTTATACATAGCCCTGCTTTGGCTGCAACTCCCTTGCCTAGTTAGGTGCAGTGGTCATCACTTTGCACAACAGGGACTCAGGGAGTAGTAAAATACCAGTACTTTACTACTCCCTGCTTTCCACTATCTACAAGCGCAATCTATTGAACATGCCATGTGATGTAAAACTCCGCCTGCGCAGCACTGGATATATGTTATACAAGCAGTTGCACACTCTTACCTTGGGATGATCTACTCTTGGTAACATGAATCATGTATTTAATATTCACTAGGGGTGATCCGGGCACCCGTTTGTTTAGCTGCTGATCCGTTAGCAAACGAGTACCTGTTAGTCGTGTACGACGGTACGGCATTATTAGCTGGCGTGTACAGTCGTACAGTTCGATGTACAGTTTGAATGTGTTGTTGCTGGTTTGATCCAGCTACATATGAAAAATTGGACTGTTTTGCATGTAGGATAGTAAGTGCGCATGCTGCGCTCGTCGCGATGTAGTGCACTTGCTGTGAATTGCATGACTTCGCATGTCCTCCGGGCACGGAATGCGGAAAGCTATTGTATAGTAACTGTTACTATTGGCTGCTAAAGGGGTACCCGATAACCCACCCGTTAAGCCAGGTACCCGTTGGTAACCTTAAAGGGTAACCGTTTCACCCCTACTATTCACCCATGCTACCAAGAGTAGATAAGCAAGAGTGTGCAACTCGCGGATGGGTTGGCCCACGGCGGAATTTTTTGTTGACGTAATATTTTCTACGACGCACGCGCTGCGAGTCTTTTGGAAAGTTTTGCCTCGTGCACTTGGCCGGTCTTTACATTACAAGGCCTGTGCCCAGCACGTGCTCTCACACTGCTCTGCGGCAAAATGCGTGTTTTCTGGAAAAAAAAGTGACGCCAACAAAAAATTCCGCCGCGGGCAGGGGTATCTGCAGATTGCGCAGAATAGATCCGGAGTGGCACACTCTTGTTCATCTACTCTTGATACTCCTAATGCCATACAGTTACACACTTTGGGACTTTTATTGAATCCGAAAAGGCTCTCTTTCGGATCGGTTTTTGGACGCAGGGTGAATTTTCGGACAGTGTCCAATAAATCGGACGATTTGGTCGCACTGCCATTGTCCTGTCCATGCCTTCAGAAATCAATGCTCTCACTACCAGGCTCTTGTGACTGCACATGCATTCCATGAATCGTATATTCCGTACCTGTCGTATTCCAATCGTGGGACTCATGCAGATGCCATGGTTATCCAGATAACTTCCCAGCCATTGAACCTTGACAATCACGCAAGTTGTGTACTCAAAGTCAAGCAGTACTAGCGGCAAGCTGGTCAGCTGATCAGCTATCCAGGTGTCCACGAATCGAACGGGATAGAGCGGGGCAGCTATCATGCACCACAGCCGGTAGCACATCCATCGACGGCTTTGATGATAGAGAACAGGAGCTGGTAGCACTAAGCAGAGCACGATCACAAGCCATAGAGAGAACGGCGCGTGTCGGCTGACGGAAACAGGGCCGCGTAGCTCCCACACATAGACAACGATCAGAACAGAGATGATCCACAGGCTGGAGAATACACATGCTAGCTTGCTGAACGACGTGGTGGCGCTTTCGTCGGGCTCTTCATCGTCACGATCAGCGACCGATTCTGCGGGTTGCGACGTACAGCAAACTGACGGTACTTGATCAAGGCTCAGTATGCGTGCATAGTCAATGCGTGTTTTTCGCCACACATACATATTGCCAATGATCAGGAAGAGCATCAGAAGGAGAAGAAACGTTCCGCGCAGCATCCGCAGCTCAATGTACAATGTATTCGTGTTGCTGCCTGCGCCCAATAGGACGAGTGCACCGGAAACGAACGCCGCTGCAGCGGACACGACAGGCCATTCCGGTCGCCGCAGGCCGTACTCGTTTTGCTTGCTGATGGATCTCCGAAGTGCGGAGCGTTGTGCGCCGTGCTCCTCGTGGTACTGCTCGAGAGAAGACGGCATGTGGCGACGCACACTGCTGGTTAAATCATTGTCATTCTCAGACGTGCACATATAGCTATGGTTCAAACCACTGTGACCAGACCTATTCATCATCCTGCCGTGGACTACCGTGGACTAGATATTCTCCAGACAAACACTGAACAGCATGCAGTCGCATCACCTTTCCAATGATCACTTTATTACTTCCCAACTTCGGGCAGCCTGTCGCTTCGAGTAGTCGCCCCTAGATCGAGAGGCAGACAATGATATTCACGACCACATGGTTTGGCTGTCAACAGTGTCACATGTATTTCCAATACCCTATGGAACGTCATTCACGTCATAATGGACCCACACCGGCTGCAGCCTAGTCCACTGGATACGCTTATTTTGCAGACAACAAACAACTGCCGAAATAGCTGAAGGGATCAAACTGACTTCCACCAACGGCAACCGCTAGCGCTGGCTAAAACTAGTAAAAGCGAAGTACAATCAATAATAATTATGCAATAGTCTTTCATTCAGCGAAAATGCCTGGAGTAACAGTTACGAGTCGGATGACTAGCGTCGACTACACACCGACTGTACACAGGCCATAGCCAAGGCAAGGGAGCGCTGGAGCCCTACGCATAGTGACATAACGAGAGAGCTTGGAAGCTCAGGGCCCTACGCTATGCTTTTTTGCCTAGCTCATCGTATATGTTATAAGAACTGATGGAAATGTTTTTTTTCCGTTGATTGGCCACATCATTGTATTGCAAAAAATCAGTTTGAATATTATGAGTTAGGCAAAAGTATTTGCAGAATTAATTGCAGATTGTCATTTCTTTAGTATCATCTGGTTTGCTCCTTCTTCTCTTTTTATCTCCTTATAGTACTGTAAATCAACAAATTTTGGCCGATGAGAAACTTTGGCCGATGAGAAACGAAACTTTTCGCCGTCATTAAACTTTGGCCGATTGGACTTTTCAAAAAGAAATCGATCGTTACTTTTGCTCTCACATGCATCCATTGCTCAATCATGCATCATTTGCCTCTGTGACAAACTTTGGCCTGCGATTTACTTTGGCCGGTTGGTACCAAGCGGCGAAATCAGCGAAATTAAATCGCTAGCGAAAATTAGTTGATTTTAATACAGTAATCGGATTTTCTGGCCTTTTTGTAGTAATACATGTACATTGACCTGTTGAGCCAATGACGACGCCGAATGCATGGTTGCCTGTGGAGAACATTACATAACTTTACAGTCTCCTAAAAAACGTATCCTGTCCGACGGCAAAAGAGGCTGCAGATTTAATTTTTCTGCGCGTCGACGGGATGTCTGTCCTAACGTTTCCTGGGACCGGCGCTGACTCTGCCGATCACGGGCGTTCTGGACTCGACGGGTTGTCTGTCCTGACAATTCCGGGGACCGGCTTAGACTCTGCCGATCATGGGCGTTCTGGACTCGACGGGATGTCTGTCCTGACGTTGCCTGGGACCGGTGCGGACTCTGCCGATCACGGGCGTTCTGGAGTCGACGGGATCTCTCTTCCGACGTTTCCTGTGACCGGCGCTGAATCGCTCGTTCATGCTTATTTTGGAGACGACGGGATCTCCCTTCCAAAGTATGTTTATGCTGACGCATCCTATCACCTATTCGGCGTCTATTCTAATTTAATTTCCTCCACGTCTCCCTATTTCTTTCCAAATCTCCCTCTACATCAGGGAGTCGTATACATAATACGACGAATATTGGTACGGTACGGGACAGATACAGGAGCCCGCAAATATTGTGGACAGCTGTTATGTACAATCCTGTAGAGCCTTTGTAGTCACAGATACGGGACAGATACGGGACAGATACGGGATAGCTCCAGGCGTGACACAAACAAACAAACACACAAACAAACACCAAATTAAAGCTGTGTGGACCCTGGCTAGCGCCAGACGTTACTGAAGTAACGTCTTCTGCATAGCTACGGGAATAATTATAGTACATACGGTACCGCCAGCGTAGACCATGGTAGACCGTACAATAAATACGGTATGTGTATGGTGTAGGGCTTTCTGTCGCTAGCGCTGACATGACACTACGTCGACGCCATGTATCGCGTAGATCAACACACCGCTGGCGCTGGCTGGCAGAATGCATCAAAACATACTTCCCGCACAAAAATCACATTTCCAATCGATCACTAAAAACTTGACTTGTGGGAAGTTGTGCATGCCAGTCTTTCACCATCCAGACTCGAGTAGAGGTACTCAGGCAGATTGTAGCAGAACCCGCATTTTCCCCCTTCTGTGTTTTGTAGCAGAAGGAGACAGAAGGAGGAACGTAACCAACGGTGTCCAGAGATCTGTTCTGTGTTTGGTTGCTCAGTGTGTCAATCAGTGGTAAATGACTTGATGCAAGGGCAAGACGAGATGGATACCAGAAAATAGGTTACAGAAAATAATAATTGTAACGATTTCGGTACGTGTATCTTGTTCAAAATGAGCAACAGCGGCGTTGTTCCGAAGCTATTGCTGGTGGCAGCGCCAGTGACGGCTCTTTTGCTGTATTGGATGTGGAGAAGGCGACAACATGGAAGCTCTTCCAATACGTCCCAGTCGGCTAATGGCACACGTGGTGCCAGAGCTGCAATGTCAAATAGCAGGCAGAGAATCACTGTGGAGGTGGAAGTGCCAGATTTTGCCGTTGGGTTTGTGATTGGACGAGGCGGGCAGAATATCAGAAAGATTGAAACTGAGACTGGAGCCCGTATCAAGATGAGGGATGATCCGGACAAATCAGGCAGCAAGACTGAAATCAACGGCTTTCCGGACCAGGTAGCGAGTGCCGAAGGGCAAGTCCGACAGGCAATCACCGACAAGATACGCAAAGTTGAAGAAAGCCAAAAGAAAAGCTGTACAGTAGAAATAGTGCTGCCACAGCACGCCATTGGCCGGGTGATCGGGAGACGAGGAGAAACTATTCGCAACATTGAGCGTGTGTCGAAGGCCAGAGTGCGTGTGGAACGGAGCACCCAAGTTCCGGGTGAGGATCGACTGTGCATAATTGCGGGAACGGACGAACAAGTCACGGCTGCAGCGAATATGGTGCGTGACGAGATTGCGCAGGATGCTATTGATCACAAAGCCCAACCCAGGGGACCATCCAGGCAGCTTGCCAAGACGTCGTCCGACCTGCCAACATCAGATTTCTCGCAGCATGGTTTGGACCCGGTGGATGTGGACTGGGCTAGCTTGGCTGCACGTGTGTCGCCTTCCGCCGACAACAGCGCAAATGTGTTTGTGTCGGCAGCAAGCCATCCGCACTGCTTCTGGGCACAGGTTATATCAGAAGCAGCCAAAGACTTGGAGCGCCTCACCGAGGAGATGACGGCGTTCTACTCGGGCCTTCGAGACAATCAGTTTCTCTTGAACAAGGTGCGTGTGGGTGATGTGTGTGCTTCCACGTATGCCAATGATGGTACGTGGTACCGTGGCCGCATTATGGACATCAGTGGCGACCAGCTAGACATCTTCTTCCTCGATTATGGTGATTCGCAGTACACAACTCACGCTAAACTCAAAGCATTAAAGTAAGTGCACTATCATGCCTTGTAAGTTGTTGCCTGCGTTTTCTTAGGAATATTACAGCAGCTCTGGCACAGGCATGAGTTGATGTCTGCGAATAAAGCAAGAAAAGAAACTGGCGTGTTCTCGTCTTGTCTCGTTTAGTTTCATCACGCTCTTTGAACAGTGGTTTTCTACTTAGCCGGGTAAGCCAAGTACGAAAGTAGAAGTGTGTATCAGAGGCAAAGGTGGGATAGGAACCATAGGACGCCACACAGGCTACCTGGATCGATTTATGGCCAGTAGGATCGTGTAGCCTCGTAGGAGGAGAACATGGTTGTGGGAATTGGGCAGCATGGATTTACCTTCTCATCGCCATTGCTATAGTTGGTGCATTGCCACAGTGGCTACTAGTGTACCAGTACAGAACTGTCGGGCACCGAAGAACTGGGAGATCAGGGTTGTAGCCTAGCCCGTTCTTATTTTTAGCGAACACAGCAGTTTCGTTCTTATTCGATGGTACAGTCTTAAGCGGGATTCACAGAAGCTTTTTCGCGATGCGACAGATGCGAAACCTGGAAAACCCCAAATCGCAGCCATGTCGCACCCCATGCAACTGGGCCATCGCAGGCCATCGCAGAAGTTGAGCTTGGCTCAACTTTTGCGATGCGATGTGATGCGACAAGCGATTTGGCGTACGATTTTGACCTTTTCTACAGCAAAGTTGTACAACGGTTCAAGAGTTGCCTATAAATTTGTACAAGTTGTATCAAACCGCGCGAATATCATGGTGACGTACCCAAATCAGCAAGACTTTGTCGCATCGCTGACTTCTTCTGTGAATGGTCTTTCGCGAGTTCGCATCGCACGCATCCATCGCAGATCGCGTCGCATCGCAAAAAAAGCTTCTGTGAATCCCGCTTTACATGTACATTTATGCAGAGTTAAACATCTGACTGTACATTATAGTGTATATCACGATTTCCGTTCTTATCTGCAAAACATACAGCTTACGCTGTTCTTAAAAATTGGTGAAATTCTAGCCTGGCCGTTCTTCGGCGGTCCGTTCTTCGGCGGTCCGTTCTTCGCGGTCCGTACTTCGGCCCCCGACAGTACTGTACATGATTGTGTAGCCTGCAGAAGCAGAATGGTAGTGTGTGGGCTGTCCAGTGTACATGGATCTGCGATTGGCTATGGCCTTTTCCATCTCGACCTGTCTTGATGTTGATTCCGTTACGCGTATATGGTCTTTTTTCCTGCAGGCCCGAGTTCTTGACGGTACCGTTCCAAGCAGTAGTGTGCTGCCTGGAAGATGTAGCTCCATTAGACGGCAGCTCCGAGTGGCCGGGAGCCGCCTGCGACGACTTCCAGCGACTCGCCGCAGTCAGCGAATGGAAGCCACTGGTCATGCAGTATGACACGCTAGCGCAGCACGCTAACCCGGCCGCACTGCACCCAGAGCCATTGGTCGTACGCCTCATCGACACAAGCAGCAAAGAAGTAAGGGCCCGCAGTCAGTTGAAGCTTCTTAGTAGGGATGTTGGTTCCGATTTTCCGAAAACAAGTTTCGCGGAATCACCCGCAATTGATGATCGAGCTTTCGTGATGCTTAATAAGTTAACATCCCTGCTATGCACAGCACACCCCGGCCTACTAGTAGGCAAGAATGAAAACGAGCTTGGCAAGCACAGTACATGTATTCGTAAATCCCTTCTCCGTATCTTTTTAACGGCATTTCTACTTGTAAATCAGTGTACTGACTTGTGCACGATGCTGTCGTCTTCTGGGTATTGTCATGGCATGCTTCCTGTCACTCTTATCCTTCATGTTGTGATGTGGGTGTGTTTCTGTGTGCCTGTGCGTTAGTCTGAGGACGTGCACGTAGGAAGGAGCCTGGTGGCGGCTGGACTAGCGGCTCCCTGTGGCAGTGCAGTGACTGGGGGATGCAGTAGCACTGGTAGTAACACGGCTGGTGAGTTCTCTTTTTGGCATTTGATTATTGATGTGTGGATAGATGGGTGTGGGTGTGCCTGGTGGTGGGGGGGGGGGGGGGGGGGGTTGTAGAACTGTTCACGTACTTCAGTATTCACATCTATTGACAATGAAGGTTGGATGGGTGTGTACAGGTGTGCATTTTAGAAGATCCTTTTGTCTAAAAAACATGGATCCAGTGAGCAAGCATTGTTATCCCTCTGCCAGCAGGTTCTACTGTGAATGTACTTGTACTGGTGTTTGGAAATCAGTTGAAAGATGCTATGTTGCCTTGCTGTGCCTCCAGACTCTGCACACGCTATGGACGCAATAGGAGAGGAAGACGACAATGCATTTTCGCTTGATGGATCGTCAACTCAAGGCCAGTCTAGTGCTGCTTCTTTTTCGCCGTCCGGCGAATTATCGACGGGACGTCAGGAGTGTGCCGTCGGTGTTGATGGACAGACCGCGCATCACCGTAAGAAGAGCGTCTCTTGATTTCCGATTCCCTCGTATTTGTGCCTGTGTGCTGCACGGCACGCACGCTTGCATGTATAGCAGACGGCGCAGCGCGTGAATAGCGGGCTGTGTGTCACCGTGCACTATCGGGTGTAGTTAAGCGCGGGCTCTGTGTTCCGCAGGTGTGCTGTGAAAATTAGCTCCGTGGTGTGAGTGTTTGGTGTTTTCTTTTTTCGGATAGTACTCTCACAATGTCCTGCTCACCGTTGGATTCAGTTAAGTGCCGCGTAATGGCGTAGGGTTATGCTGGCATCCATAGCCATCAGTGATGGTGTTGTGAACGGTGTGCAGAGGAAGTGCGCAGTGCGGAAACGCTGGGCTTGACAAGTGGCGGCAGCTTGTGCAGGTGTGTGTTTTTCAGCTACGTGTAGGTCTCAAGCTCTCGCTATAGTGTACTAGAAAACCTTTTTCCAACTTTCCTTTCTAAATCATGCTCAAGCAGTTTTGTTTTCATCATGGGAAATCATTTCTTTAACTCTCCCACATTGCTAACTAATGTCTGCTGAATATCAGATCCGGTCAGATTCGGCAGTTGTCTCTAAGTCCAGCAGACTCTTTGTGTTTTAATGCTTTTTAAATAATTCCAAAAAAGATATTTTGCGTTCTGTGTCCTGCAGTGAATAAACTGTTTTCAACCTCCATGTACGGACGTGGTGTTTGTGTGTGTGTGTGTGTGTGTGTTTGGGTGCATGTGTGTGTTTGGGTGCATGTGTGTGTTTGGGTGCATGTGTGTGTTTGGGTGCATGTGTGTGTTTGGGTGTGCGTGTGTGTGTTTGGGTGTGCGTGTGTGTGTGTGTTTGGGTGCATGTGTGTGTTTGGGTGCATGTGTGTGTGTGTGTGTGTGTGTTTGGGTGCATGTGTGTATGCAGTTGTTACTGTCCTGGACGGTGCCAACCATGCCTCACTGCCTAACGCAGCATTTGGCAGTCTGATCCAGGTGCGCGTTACAGCAGTCCGTGACCCGAACTACTTCTGGGTACAGGTGAGGTGGTAGAGTGAGCTGCTTGTATCCGCCTTCGTTATGCTATTTGCTGCCTTTGCGCCCAATTTACCTGCGACACAAAGCCACGTGGACGTAAAAGTCAGGCATATCGGGGTTCTGGTAATTGATGGAAGCATCCTTCTATGCAAGCCTGGCTTTGTGTGAGGCGCCGCCAGTATTGCCTTCAAAGGCAAGACGAAAACCGGCTTGATCTTCCATGTCTGGCCTTTAGTTATGACTGGCTGTTTGCCATCCAGACATATCGGTGCATGTGCCAGCCGTTCAGATGATACGCTTTTCAGGTGCATTGGCCATGCGTGCTGTGCTCAGTTGACTAAGTTTGTGCACTGCCTTTAATAGCAGGCCTGAATAATGTATGTATCAACATGGCTTCTGATTTGTGTCGCATCTGCTCTTCAGCTCGGTGCCAAGTTGGACAGCATTGAGCAGATGAACGACGAGCTAACAGAGTTTTATTCAGAGCTCAGTTCCGACAGCATGCACTTGACCGATGTTAAACCGGCAAAGGTATGTGCGAGTGTCGTTTGTGTACGGGCGTGTACTCCAGACTTGCGTGCTTTTGCCAACAACTCTCACTGCTTATTTGGCCATGAGATTCTGTTCCTTTTTGCATGTTGACGTTATTTTCTTGGAATTTCTGGAAATGTACATCTCGCAGTTGCACGAAGGGATTTTTGCCAGGTTGCTCTACACGCACACACGCGTGTGCACGCACACCACACACATACACACACACACCACACACATACACACACACACCACACACACACACACACACACACACACACACACACACACACACGCACACACACACACACACCTGCACACACACACACACACACACACACACACACACACACACACACACCTGCACACACACACACACACACCTGCACACACACCTGCACACATCTGCCCAGTGAGTGTAATTCCGAGGGTGAATCTCGCATCTCCAGTGCAACTTTGAACTGGACTTCGTTGTCATGGTCGTCCTGTGTGTCGTGGTCTCCATGTGTTTACTATGTAGGTCTGTTGCACCATGTTTGGTCATGATGAGACCTGGCATCGTGCTGTCATCACCAAGGTAGTGGACAGCGAGTACGTCACTGTACAGTACCTGGACTACGGCGACACTTGTAACGTGCGCGTCGACAATCTCAAGGAGCTCAGGTAAGTCCGTGGGTGGGTACGGGTGGGTGTTTGTGTATGTGTATGTGTGTGTGTGTGTGGGGGGGGGGGGGGGGCTAGCTCGAATACATACATTGTATGCATGTGCAAGCACGCACACATGCATAACACTTTGCCTTTTTAGTGGCCATTACTGGCATTAGTTGATTGCTCCCTTCTAATTGAGACTGAACTTGGGGCCGGTTATGGGCTATGAACGGTTGTATCATAATTGTGTGCTTTGTGTACTTGGTTTGTGCAGGGAAGATTTCCTCACTATGCCATTTCAAGCCATCCCGTGTCAAATGGCCAACATCGTGCCGTTCGTGGAACGTATGTGTTGCTAACTTAGTGCGCCCACACGCAGTGTGTGCATGCTTCTCTTGTGGCGGGCATGCATGATGTTGGTGGTGGTGGTGGTGGTGGTGTGTGTGTGTGTGTGTGTGTGTGTGTGTGTGTGTGTGTGTGTGTGTGTGTGTGTGTGTGTGTGCGCAGTACAGTGCAGTGCATCCAGTGCATCCAGTGCATGCGTGCGTGGTGTGTGTGTGTACGTCCATTGTCTGTGACTATAGATAGTTAATTTACATACTATAGATAGTCAGATAGTCCTCAAGGTTCTAGCAAGGGGGGGGGGGGCAGCGCAGCCCCCTTTCCGATTTTCGTGTTTTTCATGCAATCCAACGAAAAATGCAGTTGAAAGTCACTATTAGATGGTTCATAAAGGCACATTTGTCTGGGGCGAAGTCGAGGATTCGCCCCATGCATTGCATTTAGCGTGGCAAGACAATATTGGAAAGTGGAAAAATGGGATACGGTGGTACCGGTAACTGTTTCCTATGCCCTCCCCCTACTGTTTTGACCTGGCTAGAACCCCGGTCCTGGATTTTTTGAATTTTTTCAGCTAACTACATGTACTGTCACATTGCTATGCACTGTACCGGTATGGTGTTAGGTAAAGCACTGTACTAGTTGTACTAGTTTTACATGTATAATGTGTATGTGTGTGCGCTGTGGTAAGTGTGCATCAGAGTTCACTTTGTCACAGCTGTGCGTATGCCCGCGTGAGACTGTCTGCATTTCTGTATGCGATCGCTGTACAATCATGTTGTCTGCGATGCTGACCTGCTACAGGAACGTGGTGTCGAGAAGCAGTGGACCGGTTTGAGCAGCTGACACATGCTGGCAGTTGGCAGTGTAACCTGCTAAACTTGGTGTTGCCATCATCATCGGGGTCCTTGCCACAGGTGGAGCTGTTTGACATGGTTGCAGAGGTCAGTAATAATGTACGCTAAAGCAGCTTGTAAAGTACAGGTTGGAAAGGCTGCATTCACACACGGTGCGAAAACTCTCGTGGAAATCCTCGTACAAGCCACTTGCAATAAGTATGCGTTCACACAGGAAATACAGTTGCATGCCATGCACGTAAAAAGTGGCCGACATGACTAGATATCCATGGTGAGGTGCGGCGAATTTGAATTTTTGCGCCAAACTAGCTGCACGTACGGCGGCACGCTTTCGCAATTGGCACACCTACCACTTGTTTCGACTTGCCTGAAAGCGAAACGCTTTCAAGTTGCCTTCAAAGCGGCACCAGGATTGCTTTGAACGTGCATGTGATTTTTCACTTTTGGCGCATGTTTCTACGGGCACTTCACAAAGAACATGACGCATGTACGTGGTTTTGGACCGTGTGTGGACCGTGTGTGGACCGTGTGTGAATGCCCGTCCCATTTTCATGATAGCTTTGGTTTCCCTTTGGTGAAACAGGCCCATCTTGGGCTTTTCGGAAAGTTTGAGCCACGAGGAGTGCTCTAGTAGCCGCTTCTAGCCTTCAAGTAACTAGTTGTAAGAGGAACAAAATGCATCTACATGTTTTGAAAAGAAGTACGGCTCATTCATGTGTAGACTATTCGTAGTCTCAAATTTGTACTTTTATGCTGATAAATTTTGATTTTGCAATTAGGCAATGCGTTAGCAGGGCAACAAAATCATTGCGAAAGTCACACCACGTGGAAAGTTGTTTTGTGCCTGGTGTGAAAACAGACCTTCTTCGGAGACTTGAAATTTTAAGCTTCTCTTTGGAGACGCCCTGGTGTTTTGGACATGAGTGATTGGTGTTCCCTGCTTCTTTCGAGGCCAAAAATGGTGCAGATTTGGTTTAAAAAAAGTAACAGAACTTCATTTCTTATTACGGAGTAAACAGATTTTCTGTTGCAGGAAAACTAACTAGCGCACAAAGCACAGAAGCCAGTGGAAATTTCGACGAGGCCTTTCGCAGCATTACTCTTCAAAGCCGGTACGTCATTGGCGATATAATCAGCAGCAAAAGCAGCAGTCCTTTCTAGGGGGTCAGATGAGTGACCAAAATGACACCTAAGGCTAAAGCGCGCTGCACAATATCACTTTTGTGACGCGATGAGGGACGAGCGATGCGATCGAGGGTTTTTTCTGCAGAATTTGGAATCGCAGGTTGCCGCAGCTCCGTCGCAGGTCTCATCGCGGGAAGTTGAGCCTAGTTCAACTTTTGCGACGAGCAACGAGCGATGCGCATCACTTTCTACACGGCGGGCGCACGTGACAGCTCGCGTGCAGTTTTGGACTGTGCATGCCCTGCAACGATGTGCCGTGCATTGTGCATCGAAGACTTTCGCTCGACGCTCATCGCATCGCAGAAGTGATATTTGAAACCATCAACACAGAGCATAACATCAAATAACACTAGGACTACGGTGCTACAATGTCGAAACATTGCTTGCATGCGCGGACGTGCGAATGTCTTTAGACCCGTGCTGCTTGCTGAGCATTGACACCGGTGTGTACTTTTCGTTGCACAGGGAGTATCGGTGTCTGAAAAAATGGTGGAGGATCGACTGGCTGTGTGGAGCTCACTAACCCCGAAGCAGAAGAACGTATCGCGGAGCAGTCTATCTGCAGAGCCAGCTTTGCTGGTACAGAAGGCACTGAGTGATGCGGAGGAAGAGGACATTCAAAAGTATGTGGATAAGCTGCCCGTCTTGGCCAGCAGCACACAGACTGGTCTGGTTGGCAGTCACCACCGCCGCCGTACCAACGGCTCGCGTACCTCTGCCAGCTCAAATGGAGTGAAGCTAGCAGCAACGTTCTCTGCCAAGCAAGCGTAGCTACGCCTTTTGTTTGCCTGATACCCGTATTCCTTCCTTGCCACATCTCTTGCTGTGTGCACGTGGGTGTGTTGCATTGTGGCAGTGTGGATACTGGAGGTTTCCAATGTTATTCTGCCAGTCGCCTAGCTCTACCAGGCCTAGCTAAAACTAAGGGAACAGATCGCAGATGAGTATGTCTCTGTACCGACAATACTCCCAGCTTTATTTTAGAAAAGGTGACTTGAGAAATGTGCGAAGTTTTACCAGTGTCGCTTGCTCTTCCTTCTCGTCACTGGGTAAAGTGGCACCCACCGAGCGCAATGATGATTGCTATTGATTAGTTAAGATGAATGCATTACAAGGGTGTTGATTCTAGCGTTTTGAATTTTTTTTGAAAGTATTTGTTTGAGTATTCTAGACTGTGTGGTGTTGTGTATTTAGCTGCGTGTCCACTGTCTACACCCCCTCATTGCCATGTCTTCACAGACACACTGCCTGCCTTTCACCTTAGCCAGCTAGGATTTGCTACCACTTGTAGAATTCTCACCGCGCTGATATTTCTCAGAGCTCTCTCTCCCTTCTCTCTCTCTCTCTCTCTCTCTCTCTCTCTCTCTCTCTCTCTCTCTCTCTCTCTCTCTCTCTCTCTCTCTCTCTCTCTCTCTCTCTCTCTCTCTCTCTCTCTCTCTCTCTCTCTCTCTCTCTCTCTCTCTCTCTCTCTCTCTCTCTCTCTCTCTCTCTTCTCTCTCTCTCTCTTCTCTCTCTCTCTCTCTCTCTCTCTCTCTCTCTCTCTCTCTCTCTCTCCATCCACGCTACCAGCTGTTCCAGTTCCTCTTCATTCAGCATTTAGTATTGGATAGTACTCCGGTGCTGGCACCGATTACCACTAGTTCTGTTTTCTACCCACATCGCCGCGTTCATTTACTCGTTGGCGGTTCTGCAACAGTAAATTATGTTGCACTGCTGTTTTTACGTGAAATGGCGCCAAAACCTGTTAGTTTGTGGCCTTCTTTTAACAGTGTTGATGCTCAGGCTCTCGCCTGTTACTGTCTTTATTGGCTTCACAATAGGCTTCTCATCAGTTCCGGGCGGGCACTGTCAGATTGCGGTGTGTGTGTGTGTGTGTGTGTGTGTGTGTGTGTGTGTGTGTGTCACGGTGTGCGGCGTTCATGTGAGTGTATGGGGAAAGAATATACCGGTATCATGTAGTGTGCCGGTATACCCGCCGAATATGTTCAGCCTCTCTGCTAGAGTGTTGAGCTCTTCTTGCACGTTATAACTGTGAAAGCTTCCAGTGCAGCAACACACCTGTAGAATGATGTACCACACCCAGCAGGGAGTACTGTAGTACAATACCATTGTGAATTCGATTTCGACAGCATGTTACCATGGTTTCGAGGCGGGGTCTATATGCCATTGTACTACTCCCTGGCACCCAGTAACTTCACTTTGCTTGTGTTGTACTGGAGAACGGGTTTACTCACGAAACGTGAGGCCATGAAGTAGGAACCAAAGCAAAAAGGCAACCCAAGTTCGGCAATACATTTTTTTTGCCAGAACAGAAGTGTCGACTGTTGTACTAACGTGTGCAACGAATTTTTGAGTACATCTGCATTCAGATCCTGTACACATGTGCTAGCATGCTGTAGTCTCAGCCTGTCACCATGGTCACCAGGATACATGTAGCGTGATTCCGCGGATGTGGAATTCTCCGTGTCTTCGAGAAATTTTGCACAAAACCGGCGTTCTCCATGGGAATGCACGAGAAAATACCAGTAGTACATGATGGTGGAAATGTACTCCAAAGTCGCACCCTCCCATGAGTTTGTACGACAATGTTATCAGTTTTAATATACATTATTCAAAAAGTTTTCGTTTTGTTTCTACGGTACCTGACATCTACAGGTACACACAGTCCGATGAAATAATTATGTTGTACCCATGTCAGATAACACTTGTCATGAAAGCATGTTGCACTCCAGCTTACTGGCGATGCGTATTTCAGCGACCACCACAACAGCAAACGGATCTTGTCCGTATGAAATTGTCATGTGAGATTACACGCTAGCAACTTCCTTTTGACCCCATTTCCTTATCCAACATATTTTTTAATCTTTACCCTTCTGCAGTGGATGTGTGGGTCCTAATAATCTGTCCCCGGGGAAAATTGCAGAAAAAAATCGCAAAAAACGCGGGGGAAAAACGCGGCATAATATGGCATAATTTGTGGTGAATTTGCGGTAAATATGCGGTGAATAATATTGATGTGCGGCAATTTTCAGTATGACTGTAGTGAAATCAATTAGTTACAAGTCTCTGGTGTACGCACTCGTCATATTTGAGTAAAAAGCCGCCATGATGAGACGTTGCTGACCGAACAGTGCACTGTGTGTACGTACGTACGTGTAGTGCAACAAAAAAGTTCAAAAACGCGGGGAAAATCGCGGAAAACGCGGTCTTTAAAAAAATCGCAAAACGCGGAAAAAAATGCGGCCGCGGAATCGCAATTTTCCCCGGGGACGGAATAATGGGCACAGCACTCTCTCTTATGTCCTTCTCTATTTTTCTTGGCGCGCTTTGTCTGTGCAGACGCCGAGACCACCAAGGTCGGCTGAGCAGCAGGGCTCCGCCACCACTTTCCACCAGGGAGTCGTAAAATACCGGTATTTACGACTCCCTGCTTTCCACATTCATTCGGGAGCATAGTGGACTTCGTAAAAAACCAAAATAAAAAAATAAATAAACAGCTACTGAATTACAATCACATACTATTCTGCTCTCCCCAGCCCATACTGTTATTGTAGTATAGTGCCAACCAGGGAGTACTAAAAACTGGGTTTTTTTAGTACTCCCTGGTGTCAACCCTCCATGCATTCACAATTCAACCATCAAAGTGAGCACGCTGAGCTCAGATAAAAAAGGAGCCGCACAAACTAAAATTTAAACTGCCTCGACATAAGGACAACACCACCTAACAACAGACGCTCAACACATTGTCATGGCTGAGAGTGAACTTCGGCTCAAACTGGAGGAGCTATCCACTCATGCCGTCGGCAAACGACTCTGTACAGTCCTGCGGTGTAACGCCAGCTGCTGCACAGCATACTACTTGGAAACTACAGAATGTCTAATATATTACAAGTACAAGTATGCTTCTCGTTCAACGGGTAGCAGGATTTCTCTCTCTCGCAATCTAGCAGAAAAAGGAAAATACAAATCGTTTTTTTATCAATCTCTCTCTCTCTCTCTCTCTCTCTCTCTCTCTCTCTCTCTCTGTGCATCATAGGATAATTACACGTAGTCATGTTAATCATATGGACTGGTGTACTCTTGCTAATAACAGTTGTACATGTACATGTACCACAGTGCTGCATTCAGAAACGCATAGTGGTCACGTGTCACTAGGTGAATTGTAGTGGTGCCGCTAATACTACTACTGCCACACAAGTGGAGGGCTTTCCTCAATTGCCAACACTAGTTGAGAAATTGTTCTCAAGGGTGAAAAAGTTGTCCCGGGTCAAACCCAGTGAGAATGTGGTACAGCACCTGGCCTGCTCCCATATCAAACCTGGCTGCATGGAGGCAACACATGCTCTCTTCTCTGGCTTCTTCTTGCCGGACTTTGACAGGTGACTCAGTAGTAACCGCATGATGCTACAGCTGCCAGCTGTTTGGTTGCAGTTGAGTTGTGGAGGAAGTGCTCAAGATGAGGCGATGGCAGCCGAAAGCTTAGCAGAGAGATCTGCTCCGAGTCCCTGGACATCTCTGTGAAGAGAGGAGGGAAATAATCACAGGTTAGCTGAACTACCTAGGTATAATGAAAGAGTAACAGCATAAGCTAAAGTCCAATGGCCTTTTCGTCAGTTTGTGAGCAAGAGACCTCCTGGAAGTAAGTCGAGTAAATACTTGTAAATGTTTCAGACGCAGTATTCCGCTTTCTTCCAAACATTGCAGTCACTTGCAGAGAACACTGATAGCTACTATTGGGGTGATACATATAGCTAATATTATGATGATAGCTAATATTGGAGTGATAGCTCACTTGACTATCGGAGTGATAGCTCACGTGACTATTGGAGTGATAGCTGACGTGACTATTGGAGTGATTGCATACTACAGTACACGACGATGGGCCTCATGCCAGTGAAATATGAAACGGCTTGGGTTACCGAAAACCAGACTACAAAATAGGAAGTTGTGCACCTTATACTTCCGAAGTATTACAAACAGGCACGACTAGTCAGCATTACTTTTGTATCATCAGCTGGGTACGAGGATTCTTCCGGTAGCTTGTTTCAGTGAATGATGATGATGCCAGGCAAAACTCTCGAACGTAACTATAACACTGTATATGATTGGGGTATTCCCCGAATTGTGCGCAAAACAATTTTCAGCTTCAATTCTAATTTTGCCTAAACCCGATGATGCAATGATGCAATGCAGCAAACTGGGACATACGCAGTCAATGCCAGCTCCTTACAAGTTATCAGTCTGATTCTTTGTGGGATCTCTCAGTTGGGTGTGACGCGTCCTATGAGAGAATGATGATCTGTCCGCTTGTCCACTGCCAAAACACAAAAGAAAAGAAGAGAACTTAGCGCAAACTCGGCCAGTGTGTTGATAGCAGGTCGGCCGACAGGCATTATGCAGTGACTAAAACAAACTCAAGTTGTACAAGAACGGTATGATCGTAGCAGCAGTAACCAGTATTATTGTGTAGTGTAGCACTTATACTTTCCCCTAGAACGTTGTGCTCTGAGTAACAACTGAGAAGCAAGAGTGGACCGTCCGAGGCTCTTCAGATGTATGCACCTCAGTTTACTTTTAGACTGCACAGTGTTGACTGGTGGACTGTGTAGTCTCCGAGCCAGCCTAACTTAGTGCAGCCATCGAGTACTCCTCACAGTACAGCCATCGAGTACTGGTGCTGAAAGACTTCTTTCCCGGCAGACTTGCATGGTAAATAAGGACCAGCACAGGACGCAACGTGCAAGTCAAGCTACATTGTAAGAAGAGTACATAATAAATTATGTACTCTTGATTGTAACAACAGGAGTAGCCAGCAGAAGCAGCCTTGTCACGGTGCACAACATGATACATCACGCTCACCGAAGGGGAATAGTCGCTTGTGACGTTCCCGTAGAATGGGACGACTGCTCTCCGAGAAAGTGTCCCAGCTTAGACAGATCCACTTCGCCATAGAAACCATCCTGCGCAATGGAAAGAATCAGCATGCACAGGATAATAATGACGCTCTCAAGCCATCAACCGTCCGTGCTCCGCAAACAGATCCCCAATTATTAGTAAAGGACAAGAACACCAATACAGTGGAACTCACTTCAAGTACGTACTCTGATGTACTCTTGTGTGTTCGATCATTAATCATATGAGGGTGGTGGCGTTCCTACGCATGCGGAATGCTCAGTCTAACCGAGTATAACATGACCCATGATTTTTCCTAAGGAAAAGTAAGTCCAAAGTGCAGGTGACAAAATGAAGTATCTTAGGATAAGAAGTACCTCGGATAGCAAGTACACAGTTTCCCGTTGCCCATGCCGGGTAGGGTAGGTAGGGTACATCTTAGCAGAGTACCACTGTACTAGAACTTCTGGTTTTCTTCTGCATGACTCAGTACATTTTATAACATTCCAAGGGACACCGTAGGCACACTGCAGCAATGGCACACTTTGTTATTGTACTGTTTGCTTCGTTCACCGGACATTGAGCACTCTAGTACGTAGCCCGATTATACAAACTGATACCTCAGTGCCGTTCAGAGACCAAACTCTACTGTGTAGATTAATGTAGCTCTTCTATTGGGTACATGTGTATAACAACTAGTGTGTACAGGTGGAAATACTGTTAGTCAAATTGGATTACTCTAATTTCAGAAATTTTCGGTGCTCAATATTTTCGGTATGAGGGCAAAAGGCCAGGTTAGGTCAACAGAAAATTTAGGTACAGAGGAGCAATTCCCTATTGGACTATGTGTGTTGGTGTTTGTTCGGTGCATTGAAATCTTAGGTATGAAACAGACGCACCGAAAGTACCGAAAATAAAAGTACAGTCAACTTCGCTAATAACGACTGCGGATATAACGACAATTCGCGAATAACGACCGAATTTCCATGCCCAGAGCAAAGTCCCATCTAACTGTATACATTTAACTTCGGATATAACGACTATCTGAATAACGACAATTCGCGTATAGCGACATGCTTTTAGTGCCCCGTGGTCATATTCACTGCTTGAATAACGACTTTCTGGGCTTTTGACAGCTATTTCAAGTACCTGTCAGTCAAGTACAATACCTGTCATGCAGAAGTACCAGAACCTATGGTGCACTGGTGATGGATATTATTGCACACATGCAAGAAAATGCAGCCAAGGGGGGGGGGCTTTTTCTTCCTTTTTTTATGTTGGCTTCAAAATTGTTGGATTTACCAGCACACCTATATGTATACAATGTACATGTAGTTGTACATGATTGTACAGTAATCATCATACATGTACATGTCCCTGGCCCTGTAGATGGCTCAAAAAGGCATATTTTTCAATTGATTTCCCTTGCATATTGAATTTTTAGTTCCTTTCAACTGCAATATGAAAATAAAGTACACATTGACATAGAGCAAGAAAAGAGCTTCATTTTGATATGCATATCATACTATACAAAATATGGGTTCCCATACATTCAAATGGGACTTCGGTTATAAGGACACTTCGCGAATAAGGACACTTTTCTGATGCCCCGCCGAATGTTATTGGCGAAGTTGACTGTACACCGAAAATTTGAGAAATTTCAGTACTCATTGCTTTTGAGGAAATCCGAAGGTCATCATTGCCTGGTGAAGAAATTGTGCCTAGTCTCACCTCGTCATCGGCCACGACGGACTTGGCCAGCTGCACTGTGGCCTCACTCAGCTGCCGGCGGCAAGCGGAGCTAAGTTCTCGGCGCAGCGTCTTGATGTGCGTTGCGCTCAGAGCCAAGTCGCGCTCACGTGCATCCAGCTTGCTAGCCAAACTTAACAAGACCTCCACCATGCTAGCTAAAGTCATCTGTAGAAGAACCAGCATATTACCTGCATGAGGATAATAACTGAAGGATAGTTCAACCGGGGAAGATAATGGAATGTTCCATCTACGCGTGTTGAAGGCTGCTGGCCAGCAGCCCAACGTATGGGCATTACATGCATTGCCATTGACTACCGGACTGTAACCGCCTCCAGACAAAGGTGATTGCTGCCGAGCCACAAACCCCATGGAGCTTAGAGGATGTTCCGATGGTAAGGATAAGGGTTTGTAACTCTAGTGGCAGAGTATCACCAGGCACGGACTAGGATTGACAGTAACCACAACTTAAGTTGCAGTGACGCGTGTACACTTTTAAGTGCGCCAACTGGTGGATGGATATATTTGGACGGCAGTGAGCGTAGCCCATGTCTTCCTATATTCACATCGTGACAGTCGTGTTGCTTCAATTCCATTCCTATCCATATTTACTTTTGGCAGCAGGTCCCCATTACCGCCGGCACATTCCCTTCCAACCAATCACAGGTATTCTCAAAGCAAGGTAAACTGTCTGTGCGTGCATCATGCTAATGGTGTGGACATACTTGTAGCTGAAAGACTGGACTAAAGAAAAGTGCAATGTAAAGGGCATTATAGGAAGAATGAATGGCTGAACTGGCACACTCAAATGTGTGCCGTGATGCATGCTGGACACACCTTGCATTGTGTGAAGTCACCGCCATCCTGCAGCTTGTCACGAGCTGAACTCAAGGCCTGGAGCAAAGAACCACATTGTATAAACATACAGGACACGTTATTCAATATTAGCAAAAGGTATAGCCTCGTTCAAATTGTAAATAGTCAGGGAAATGAACTGCCAGAAAAGCGAGAGAAAAATGCCAACCCAGTTTGAGGTTCTCCCACTCAGGCCCATGAAATTTGATCTGGGCATTACATATGGATTATAGCTATTGCTGCTGTGTAAATACGACTTGAAGTATTCTCCTTTTTAGTCGATATCATGTAATAAGGCAAATTTGCCTGTTTGTTCTTCGACTCTAATAAACAAACAACAACAACAAGTATGTTTCAAGATTCACAGGAACCGTACATAGGGACTAGAAGCATCACTTATGCACTACACGCGTAGGTTTCACAGCAAACCCGGCTGCTCAATCCTTTCTAAAAGCATGCTTCAACACTCGTGAAGTGTCACGTACCGACTTCAGAATTTTAGCAGCGTCTTCTCCAGACAGGTCAGAGTCCTGGATCTAAACAGGTAGAACATGGCACAGAACCGGCAACAATAGATGCTGAGAGGCAATACATTAATAGATGCTGAGAGACAACACATCAATAGATGCTGAGCGACAACACATTAATAGATGCTGAGAGACAACACATCAATAGATACTGAGAGACAACACATCAATAGATGCTCTGAGCGGACAATACATCAACGATGTCGAGAGGTGGCTATAGAGCAATTAAATAATCGGATTGTGCGCACACTGGCCTTTGTTGTATGTAGCACATATTGTACTTGGAACTCGTGACGTGAGCTTTCACCACCGAAGACCCCATATACAGAGTTGCACGCTCTTGGGAGCTTATTTACTCTCGGTATAATGAAGACCATTGCATTACCAGATCCAGCGCTGGTGCTCAATGAAGGTGTGAAATACACCCTCAGAGATTGGGAGATTCCTGGCAAGGAGATATGAGGAACTGCACATGGATGCTGCCGGCGTCAACAAAGCAGTTCATGGGTTACCAGCTAGCAGCTATAGATTCTTGCGGCAAAGTGCAGCGTCCTTACGTCAACAAAGCAGTTCATGGGTTACCAGCTAGCAGCTATAGATTCTTGCGGCAAAGTGCAGCGTCCTTACGGTTTCCATGGCCGAATTCACTGCTTGCAAATAGGCTAGCAAAGATGTCTTCTCCCTGGAGAAGTCATAGCAGAGGAACATGTTCATGCCTGACCAATACAGCAGAGCTTAGGACCATGATAGCAAAACACAAAAAATGTCCTTTTCTATGGAGCTGTTTAAGGAAACAACGTACAAGCATGCATGCTGATTTTTATGGCAATGACAACCAAAGATCATTGCAAATAGAAGAAGTCCTCAACATGATTCAATCGGCATACAGTGCCACCACCAAGACGAGTGTTGGATCAAAAAAACAACAACATTCAAGCAGCTGCATTGCTTGAGCTATGCATTGTTGCATACCCCCTCTCCCAATGCCGCCGTGCCGGTAGCAGTCCTATATCACAGGAGATATATAATCATAACACTAAGAAGAAGATATGCAATCATATCCCATTGCAGTAGGTCAGCTCAGTCTACCTACCGATTGGTAACCACCAAGGAGTTCTGAAGCTCAGAAAGTCTTGCACGCAGGACTGCCTCCTGTTGCTGTAGGCCATTGCACTGTTGGCGTGCCAGCGAAAGGCTTCCTTCGGTGCTGTGAACTGCTTGATGCCCATCTTTCAAGTCCTACAAACAGGTAGAGATCAAACAGAGTTGCATGTCCTGATGACTCGGTATGCACAGTATCGTCTTGAATAATAACTTAGCATCTCTGCAGCAAGATTGAAACCTCCAGGACAGTTTACGTCACAGTGATGGGCAGTGACCTTATAACAAGGAAGCTCAAGACTTTTTGAACCCTACCTCTGCCCATACCCCAGGTCCTCCACCTCCAACCCCCCCCCCCCCTCTATTCCCATCTTAGAGCAAAGTACACGGGTACCTACACCTCCGAGTGAACGGCAATACAGGAAACTCAGGATGCCTCTGATGATACCATAAGAGAACTAGTGTATCAGAAGTACGTGTACCTTCCTGCATATCATCTCTCTCTCTCCCTCTCTCTCTCTCTCTCTCTCTCTCTCTCTCTCTCTCTCTCTCTCTCTCTCTCTCTCTCTCTCTCTCTCTCTCTCTCTCTCTCTCTCTCTCTCTCTCTCTCTCTCTCTCTCTCTGTGTGTGTGTGTGTGTGTGTGTGTGTGTGTGTGTGTGTGTGTGTGTGTATGTGTGTGTGTGTCCCATATGGTGCAGTGGTATGTGCAGCGATTTCCAATCGATAGGTTGCGGGTTCGACGATTATGGTCACACACGTCTTTCTTCTCTTTCTCAGCCTCCTCCTGACTTTTCTTTCATTCTCCTGGGTGGTTACCAACCGCCAGTGCATGCCGGAGTATGTGGTGTGATGTGTGTGCGTGAAAAAATGAAAAAAATGAAAAAGACCAAAAGTAGGGATTCACTGGCCAGAAAAAGCCACTTCATAGCTGTGTGGTGTAGACCAGGCTGAATAGTGGCGGTCAATTCTTCAGCCTTGCAAGCTGTTGAATGGTGCAATCCCAGCACAAGCTGCTATGGCTTCTGCTGTAGCATCGCTATCATCGCCTCCGGCGATGGGCGTCCAATGGTCCAATGGTCCAATGGTGTATGTATGTGTGTGTGTGTGTGTGTGTGTGTGTGTGTGTGTGTGTGTGTGTGTGTGTGTGTGTGCCCAGCACATGGCCCACGCCGCAGATGGAAGGACTGTGCTGTCCGAGATCTACGTGCCCGTGGCGTGGAGGCATCATGGTATGATGTTGCATGTGAGTCTCGCGCGGAGTGGCGCAGCACCTACCAAGAGCCTGACAATGTGCCTGAGCCTCCGCCCCGAGTGGTATGTACGGTATGCGGACGGGATTTTGCACGGAAAGGAGACATGGCTCGGCATAAGTGTCTGGAGGAGCGTGCGCGGCCTGTGTCTGAGCAGCGGGGCGCCAGTCAGTGCGGGCGGTGTGGGCGGTGGCTGAGAAGCCGCGGTGGCTTGGTCCGGCATGTGTGTGCCTCAACGGTGGATGCCGCAGTGCCACCTGGAACTACCGGAGCGTCGGCACCGGCGGAGGGATGTTGTGCCGCGCATTGTGACAGGTGTGGTCGCTGCTTTCGCGGTGTCCGGGGACGGGGAAGGCATCGCTGTTCAATGGTGGCTCATAGACCAACAGCAGAGGAGCGCTCAGCCTTCCAGCACGTGTGCATATGCGGCAAGCGGATGCGACTACCCGTGCACCTGGAGCGTCATCGAGCGTCGTGTCCTCTCTCTCTCTCTCTTCTCAAGTTTCCCAGTGATGGGATCACGTGACCCTTTTGCGGCAGTGACTCTACAGGACAGGACAGGACAGGTGTGTGTGTGTGTGTGTGTGTGTGTGTGTCTATAATTATATAATTATTGCTTGTTTCACATGTGCGTCTCATGGTACTATCTCCAAGAGAAGTTCTGTTTTCCGAGACTCAGTCTGGCAGAACCTAACCTGTATCGCTTGCTGAAGTGCAGTGTCCAGCCTCCGCCTCTCTGCTTGCACTGAGTCAAGCCTGAAGAACAGAAATAGAAGAAAAGCAAAGAACTTTGACGCTGTCCATGGAAACTGACAAAGCTGATATTATCAGCCTCCAGGATGCAAATATGGGTTGATTCAGTGCAAGTTTTCTTAAAATCTTTTCTTCTAATCTAACTGGATGGACTTCAGAAACAGAAGTACATGTACGAGTCAACCTTTGCAAATAATAATAATGACCCTCGATCATGCATGAGAAAACTTAAAGTGTCGTTATTCGTGAGGTAGGCAGTCAAATGGTCACTAGGCCGGATGATTGTGTCGTTATTCACGAGTTGTTGTTGTACCCGAGGTCGTTATTCACGGCGAGGTTGACTCACTGTATGCAATCACTGCAATCATACATTTGAAGGTGAAAAGGGAAAACGTCTGAAGAAAACATTGACTGTCACCACTAGCATTCGCATTAGAGCCTTGACCAGAGGCCAGTGATGCTCTATTACTAAGTTATGAAGTAGTTGTCATCCCAGCAGAGATGGTTCAACATGTCGTCGGATTTCAAAAGTCCCACTGCCTGTGAAGCTTCACCGGTGGCTTTGGTGTATCATTCTGTTTGAACTTCAGTCTAGGGGATGTACATGTATGCAGCAGCAAGGCGATCTGCCTGGAAAACACTGGCTATGACTATGCAGAACAAAGGCAGTTACCATATTTTCCGGAGAATACGCTGCACTGGAGTATAAGCTGCACTCAGAATTTGTTTTCCACGAAGTACAGACATCTACCCTATTTATCATGGTCAATTTGACCGTCGTAGTATAAGCCACACCGACCTTGTTCGGGTGAATTGCTGCCTGGTGTTTAAAGTGCAACGTATACTCTGGAAAATACCGCAGGTTCATCTTGGTCAACCCCACCTGTGTTTGCTTTGCAGCAGTTCATCTCTCTGACGAGCCAGCTCCACCTGCTGCTGCCTCTCGCGTTCCAGGCCAGCGTTCATCTCAGTGCACACGCTGTCAAATCTCTCCACTGGCACCAGGTTGGATGCCTGCACATACATTGAGATGTGGTGAGAGCATAGCATTATGGACAAAAACAACTTGTTAAAACGTAGAAGCACTGACTGAAATGCCGGTACGCATGGTTTAAGGGCAAATACTGTAGTGTCTTGTATAGAAGCCTGTCTCATATAGAAGCCTGTTTTTAATACAAGCCTGATACCCTGTATACGCCTGGATCTAGTAGTGACATACATAGATATATGTGCTTCGAATAGAAGCCAGACGTGAATAGAAGCCTAGCACTGACATCGACTTCTACAGGAATAAGCACGGCTTTAATCATGCGATATTACGGTATACAAATGCGGTCAATGCGGAAAACTGAGCACACTGTGAAAAGAAATTGCAAGTTCGGCTTCACACGTTGACATGGTTGACTCTAGGCAGCATTCTCAAGCCTTGCTTTCGTTTCTATTGTAAAGAACCGTGCCAGTGAGGGAACTGGATAAGCAAAATATGCTACACAGCACTCCACATGTTGAATCTGTTTAAGTTGACGGATATTCCACTGGCTGGCAAGTGAACTGGATGAAAGAGGAACGGATACAAGCGAGATCTGCATGGCTGTCATGAGTCATAGAAATTCAACAGCCCAAACATACACATGTATAAGTACACTGGATATCATTGTGGGAGAATGCCAGATTGTGTGATTGAACAACACATTGTCAGTCACTACAATCATACCTTCCTTTCAGCAGATAAGAGGTGCTTGTTCGTCAGGCTGAACTGTTGGTTGGCATTTTTCAGTGCCTGCTGCAGCTCCAGCACTTTCTGCTGATGACGGTGGCTCTGGATCTCGGCTTTCTGCAACTGGTTGGCAAGGTTAATGACATGCTGCTGGATGGTTGACATAGCACTTACATGCTACAGCAGAAAGGAAACAGAGGGGAGAGGCAGATAACGTTCGACCTGAAGCAAGCAACAGTATATTCACCCATGATATAAACGTGAATAGCATGGAAGAAGAAACTAAGCAAAGCCGCAAGCACCTTCGTTATGAAACTACTGAAGTATGAATACATATGCACATTGAAAATGTGCTTTGATCCATGCATAGCGCAGCTGCATGATCTACTTGATACACTACAATTGATCTCAATTTCTATCTGCTGCACTCACCTGTTGGTAAACTGTAAAGTTGGCATGTGAAGATGATGCCTTGGCAATACGAGCTAAGCCATGATGAAGGCCATCACGTAACGCATGCAGAAGAGACCAGTGACCCTGGTCGTCAAACGACCACAGCGAGGTCGCCTGAAAGTGAGCGCTGACGTTGCGGAGAACGCTTGATAACTGATTGCGAGCACAGAGCTGCAGTGTTGCTGACGGTTTACGACCGCGCTGCATGCCTGTCAAGTCCTGCAGCAGGGCGGAGAGCTGCTCACTGGATGCCATCATCTTCGCCAGGAACTCTGGACTCCGGACAAAGGATATCCAGTCGCTGAGCTTCTGCTGTCTGTTCTGCTGATAAGCACGCCCGTCATCGGCAGGAGCACGTGATGAAGGCATGGTATCATGTGTGTCAAGGCTAGCTTTCGCTCCACACACCCAAACAGGAAGCCTCTGACCCAGGCCCCCAGGACAATCTCGCACAATGCACAGGACACTGGTATGGTGCAGGACACGCCGGAAGCGGTTGAACGCCAGGACAGCAATGGCCGACTTACGAAAGCGTAGCAGTGGATGCAGTCGTACAGATGCTGTCCTTCTTGTCGCCGAAGCATGCCGATGAACACCAGCACCACTGTCCAGACTAGCACTGCTGCCAGCCGACGACGATGTTGCTGCCAGCTCCTCTGACACCGCATCAGCAAGCTGTGTTGCTAGTGACGCTGCCATTTCCAAGCGCTGTGAGTGAGCCACGGTGATAGCCAATGCTTGTGTCATGCAGCGCAGACGAACACAGAGCGGCCACACACAGCCCGTCAGCAAGGCAGAAGTACCCTGAAGAAAACGGTCAAACATACACACACACACACACACGCGCGCACACACACCCACACACACGCACACACACACACACACATGATACATGTGATGTTATCATGAACTCAGCACTAAGGCAGGCACTAAGAGTGGTGCAGGTGCAGGTGTTCATCCACTCATTAGAAAGCAAACGCGAACACAAACATGCCGTCTTGCAATTACATGTATAACATAAAGCCTGAACAGAAAGAAATAAAGAACATGATATGCAATGGCATAGAGATTGCCCAGGCTTGCCTGAGAAGTGCCGAGCTAGCCTCTGTTTGACGCTCGTATTGGTAATACAAAGAACTAGCTAAAACTGTGCAGATTCTTGCTGCCGAGCGGCTCTATTTGATATGAAAGAACTGGACACAATGATGTGGACTGTGCAATCCGGCATCAGCCCCTTTCTCACAAGCACACCGTTAATCATGGCCCACTGGATACATGTGCGTTGCAGCCACTTTACACCTCTCGGTCCAGGCCATCCACGCAGTGCTTCTCACCCGCAAAGCCAGGCAACAGGTATTGAGCTCTCCCACAGTCTGCTGTGATGTGGCCAGCTCATGCCTGTACTTGTCCCTCTCCTGGCTAACTGACTGCAGCTCTGCTTCAGTGTTGGACAGCATCAGGTGAGCATCCTACGCATTGAACGATACAAGAATGGAGATTGAAGAGTAATCATTGTATGCTCTGGATACCAATACTGAACTCAATTTGCTGCAGTACTGTAGATGTGCATTGCACCGCCACCAACTCTCTACTACATTATAAGATGGTGTATTGAAGTCTACGCATCATTCAGTTGTAGATGTGTTACAAACTAGAACCTGAAATAGGATTCTTATCCCATACATACATACATCAGTATCAGTTACCAAGCACCATTATGATATTAACGGAAACGTGCCTGGATTTTAGCTTGCACCTCCTTCATCAGCTCGGACATGTGCTTCTCCTGCTTGTCACGCTGCTGCTGCCAGGCTTGTTCTCGACTTGACGTGGCAGCGGATACCTGCCGGCATGCACAACAGATTGACAGGGTTCGTAGCACAACATATACACAAAATTTCAGGGCATTTCCAGGGGCATTTCAAGGGTATTCACAGATGTCATACAGTCGCTAGACACCACATATCCGTAGTCACTCAGAGGTTCACTGATTCAGAATGTCAACAATCGAAGATTTGATCATCAATACTGCAAGTAGTAGAGCCACCGTCACCATCACGCTTCTCCATCGCTAAGTTCTTAGCGAACTAGCCAGTCTTTGTACGGGTCCAAAGACAACCAGCGAGCGTTGAAAACACACTTGCCTTTCGGCATGGAGAACAAGTACAACTCTGTAAAGCTTCTTCGGCATTCCGAAAAAACTGAAGACACTTTGTCTTGTTGAAGGCCAAAACAAACAAATAAAACGGAAAAGCAGTTGCAGTGGCGGATTCCAGTTTCGCTACAGTCAGGAACCGTCGTACCGCAGTCGATAGTCATGGCGATCAAGGCTCAAATGTAAAAAATACCGTAAGGATCTACGCGAGCTGCGCTGGCCGCTGAGGCCGTAGACTCACATGACCAGTAGAGGTGACCGGACTGGCACTCGAGATCTATGCATATCATGTACAGTCAGTCGCTGAGTACAGGTCGCGTGATCTGGAAAACAAATTTCAGGGGATTCAAGGAACATTTTCTACAAAATACAAAATTTGAGGGGATTTCAGGGAATTCCCGGGGGAAGAAAAACTTTCAGGGTTTTCAAGAGTTTTCAAGGGTGCTACGCACCCTGGATTGATAAACACGGCTTGCTGCACATACACCGGCACCGTAAGGCGAGCCAAAGGCAATGGGAACCATTGCAGTCACTGATGATCTCTTTCACCGGCAGTGCAAGGATATGGTGCAATGGTTTTACGCGTGTGTCATAGTGTCACAGTGATATCGGCATGAGACTGTCTTACCTTTGCCAGGCTCTCCTCGTGCAGTTGATGCAGTCTCTTGATGTCCACATCACGTTCCTGCAGTGTAGCCTCCAATCTCTTCACCTAAACATGAAAAAAATGTTTTTACATCGAGTGAAATGAAAACAGCACCTTTGTACTAAAGCCATCAAGCTACATGGACTGAATGAGAAACTAAAACCTGTGCATGGAGAAAAAAAACTGGCTTCGCTCCTTCAACGAGAGACTTTACGGTTTACAAGCTTAGCATGCGTTCCCTATATTCCTTTCCAAAGGTAAAGCTATGGCTTCCTCCCTGGTACTGGAGCCTAATATCACCTACTGTATTCATGCGGCCGTGAACTCATCCACTGTGTAACAGTTGACAACTTCCTCGGGAAACTAATACTTGGCTTACTGTGAGCCGGTGATGATCAAACAGAACTTTGAACTTTGAACTTTGAACCAAGTCTAAGTAAGTCTAAGTTTATAGCAGAAGTAGATTGAAGTGATTGAAGTGATCCTCATCAAACAATGTACCTTCTCATCGGAGGACTTGATCCTGCCGAGAGTGGAGCCAATATCCGATTCCAAGCGGTGCACCAGCTTCTTCCAGGACAGCGCTCCATCCTTCGTCTTGCTAGACGCCACACTTGACCGAGCAGCTAACGAAAGCTGCAAACACAATCCATGGAGCTGCTGACTCCTTGCCTGTACCACACACAAGCAAACAGGGGGCATATTCCAGTCACAGACAGGATACCTTTAATAAAGGTTTCAAGTACACAACACACGTGACTTGATGCTGTGCGGGACAATCAGCTTTGTTTGCCATTTCCTTCTGCAATACCACATACCACTAGGGTAGTTATTACCTAGGACAAAGGAGTTGATTAAATAGGAGCTGTAGGCAATACTACATCAAGGAATGTCTAAATGTGTAGTGGACTGAAACATGGTTAGAAGCAATGCGGGCTGTTACGGCAGCTAGGAGGTAGTGGGACATCAAAAGCGCAGAAGCAAAGCAGTTAACATGATGGCTAAAAGGGAAAGTTGTGTGTGGCGTTGCCTGATGATGCTCCTACCTCCTCGGCATCTACCATTTGCTGGGCGTGTAGCCTTTCCACCTGTGCATTGGCCTGTTCAGTAGTCATGATGAAGAAGTAACCACACATGGAACAAAAAGAATATCATTTCTACGGAGCAGCTGCCAACACCAATCTACCCGCGTCACCTCCAACACATGACAATGCCGCTTTTGAAGGAAAGTCAGCCCCATGATACACCGTCACACAGGTTCTAGTCCAGGAGAGTCACTGCTAAGCAGGGAAAGGGTGACAGGATTCTGGACAACAGATTGCTATTCATGTACATGTACATTGCATACAGGCAAAAAGAGTACGTTCAACGTGCTACATTAGTTCTAACATGGCACATGATTGTAGTAAACCAATAGGAACACAACAATAACTAAGCACACCCATCTCAACCACTATTACGAAATACGAATGGTAACAGTCAATGATCCTATCCGGTCAGGTACAAGCATGTACTCGAAGTAGCAGCATGTCCAACATTTACTCACCAGCTCGGCAGCGTGGAGTTTGCCTCTCTCCTCCTGCAGCAGGCGCTGTAAGTCGTCCGCCATACTCTGGGTCTGCCGCAACTGCAAGTCTTTGTCAGCCAGAGTGCTGCTTTTGTTACGTAGTGAACCTTCCAGATCCTTCAGTCTGACCTGCGCTTTCTGCAAACAATGCCCGTGGACAAAACAACTCATTAGAAGTACGAGCTCGTAAGCTACTGCAAAAGCCAATGGAAATAGTTCAAAGTCCTAATGGGTCTTGTCATTGGTTTTGCAAAGTGAAAACAATTGCCGGGGCTCTCTGAAGCTTGAATAATGCTCATGGCATGTCAGCATTATCAAACCAGTCAGTTCAAAATCAGAGACAAACAAGTTACCTTTAGTGCAACGTCAGCTTCAGTGGCCATGTGTTGGTGACTGTCAAACTGTTCCGATGTAGTCTTTAGCTTGGCGTCAAGAGATGAAACCTAGAGTTCCGTAGACACAACAAAGAGAGAGAGAGAGAGAGAGAGAGAGAGACGTTCATGACTACAGTGGCAGTGATATCATCACAGAAACACACGGCATTTTAAACATGCCCTATGGGTAAGATTTGACCTACAGTGCTGGCGGACAGTGAAAATCGCCCAATGCATAAGGTTGTGCTGGGCGCAGCACATTCATCCCCGGCACTACTGTAGCATGGCTACTTCATCACACGTAATTTGTATACACATGAATAGTACACCGTAGGAATGCATGAATAGCAGTGCGCATACTCGCACTGCCTTGGTCTTCTTCTTCTCCTTGTGAGACAATGAACGAAAGATAACTACTTACGTAACTACACGTAAGTGCTTTGAGTGCTGAGAGTATACGTGTTATATATGCACTCTGATGTAATATATTATGTACTCTGTATGCATTTGTATATACTCATTGCGCATGCTCTGAATCATGGTCTTACTCTACATGTATCCATGCCGGCTGGTTGACTCTGGTGAGCTGCGTGTGAGACTGCATGTAGGGTGTACGTGGATACACAACAAATGGCGACGAAGATGAAAATTTTGTTTTGAGATAATTTGTTTAGTTGAGTGCTTGCGAGAATTTGGTAAACCATGGCCTCTTCAGGGAAGGCCACCCTGGAGCAGTTTTCTGGCGGGGACTTTGCGGAGTACCGGGAACGGCTTGAGTTTTATTTTCTCGCAAATGACATCGGTGTTGTTTCAGCCAGTGCAAACTCATCGGAGAAAGAACGCGTACGTAAGAAGATGATTGCACATCTAATCTCTTCACTGTCGAAAGACGTCTACTCCACTTTGCGGAACCTCTGTCTGCCGGAGTCAATATCGGACAAGACCTTCGAGCAGATTTGTGACCTACTGAATGGATATTACAGAGTGGAGCGTTCCACGATGACTTCTTCTTTTCAATTTCGCGATTGCAACCAGAGACCAGCGGAAAAGCTGGTAGATTACGCAAATCGTTTGAAACGTGCGGCAGTAGCCTGCGACTTTGGGTCGCATTTAGACAGATCCCTAAAAGATCAATTTATGGCAGGAGTCTACAGTCAGGAGATCAAGCGGACGATTCTGACTAGTCCTGACAGCAAGACGAAGAAGTTTCAGGATGTGCTGGATATCGCTTTACGGGAGGAGCGCGCCATCATGTTTGCTGAGCAGCTTACTCCAGGTACTACTACTAGTACTAGATCAACATCTACGCCGTCCGAGTCAGTCAACAAGATGAGAGCTACCACTACCAGTAAATCCAAGTCAGCAAGTGCATCTAGAAAGCCAAATCACTCGCAGGACCAGAAAGGGTCAAAGTCGACGAAGGGCAAGGTTTGTTATCGTTGTACATCTGATTTGCATATGGCTGACAAGTGTCCTCATCGATCTACTACTTGTCGATACTGCAAGAAACGAGGACATCTCGAAAGAGCCTGCATCACCAAGCAGAAACGAGGTGAAATTCACCACGTGGATGACGAACCTGATGATCGAGGTGAGATCGTTTCTGATTGTGATGTTGATGATATGCCTATCTACAAGATTCGATCGGGTAGTGGAAAACACCCTCCGTATACTGTAATGGCGGAAATCAATGATGTTTGTTCACCAATTTGCATGGAAATCGATACAGGTAGTGCTGTATCCATCATCACCAAATCTGATTACGAGAAATTGGGTGCACCAGTGTCGTCTCTTGTAACTCAATCAGTCCAGCTCATTGGGTTTTCCGGTTCCATCATCCCCTGTTTAGGTGAAGGGAAATTTCCAGTGTCAATAAATGGGCAAAAGCACACTGTTCTCTTGCGCATTGTCGATACAAATGGTCCATCTCTGTTGGGCAGAGATCTTCTCTCACTTTTCAAACTAGAATGGAGGGAAATATTCTCGGTGAAGTCTGAAATTGATAATGCTCTTATACGCGCAAAGCTGCAGGAGGAAATGCTTCAGAAATTTGAGAGTTTGTTTGACACGTCAACTGTCGGCAAATTAAATTCAACTCAGGTCACTTTGCGTGTAAATGATTCAAAACCTGTGTACATGAAGGCTCGTTCAGTACCATTTGCAATCCGGGAGAAATACGAGCAAGGCCTCTCTAAACTGGAGGAGGAAGGTGTAATACGCAAAGTTGAATTTTCGAAATGGGCTTCACCTACGGTTCCGGTTCAAAAACCAGACGGAAATGTACGTATCTGTGCTGATTACTCGCGCACCATCAATGCTAATTCGGATTTAGAAAAATATCCGTTACCTACCATAGACGAAATTCGTGCCAAGTTGAATGGTGGGCAGAAGTTTACGAAGCTTGATTTATCTCAGGCGTACCACCAGCTAGAGCTTGATCCTAAGTCGAGGGGGTATACTACAATCAATACCCACCGTGGTCTGTTTGAATATGTACGTCTACCGTTTGGCATTCATTCAGCAGTCTCCATATTTCAGCGTACTATGGAGACTCTCCTGGCGGGTATCGATGGCTGCATTGTGTATGTAGATGATATTCTAGTCACAGGTCGAAATGATGCAGAGCACAAAAGAAATCTGGAAATGGTTTTGCAGCGGCTACAAGATGCGGGAATGCGTTTGAAAGCCACGAAAACCGAGTTCATGCTACCGCAAGTCTCGTACCTTGGTCATACTTTGAGTGCGAGTGGTATGGCGCCTTCGCCAGGAAGAATCGATGCTATGGTTAATGCCAATGCTCCTACGTCCGTCAGTGAGCTTCAATCGTTTATTGGGTCTGCGAATTATGTTCGCAAATTCATACCCAATTTTGCTCGGATTATGGCGCCACTTTACGCTCTGCTAAAGAAAGATACTGTTTGGAGATGGTCAGATTCTGAACAGACAGCGTTCCTTACGATAAAGAATGCTTTATGTTCCACGGAGGTTTTGGCGCACTATTCGGCGGGTCTGGAGCATGTCTTGCAATGCGACGCATCAGGAACGGGTCTTGGTGCGGTTCTTTTACAGAAAAACGAAAATGGTGATTACCAACCCATTTCGTATGCGTCTCGTCTGTTGAATAAAGCGGAGAGAAACTATTCAAATATTGAACGGGAGTCACTCGCTCTTGTGTTTGGTGCAACCAAATTTCGCCAATATCTCCTGGGAAAGAAATTTGTCCTTGAAACTGATCACAAACCTCTGGTGAAATTGTTCGGCATGCAGGAAGGTGTTCCGTTCCTGGTTTCTTCCAGATTAAAGAAATGGAAGTTATTACTTTCAGCGTATGACTACACCATCCAACACATTGCGGGAAAGGCAAATGTTCTGGCAGATTTCATGTCTAGAAAACCAATTTCTGGAAATCCTTCTACCCCGGAACTAGGTGAAACACGTGTACTTTTCATTGAGGACGAGCTCATTGATGCTCAAGTTGTATTGAATGCCACTGGAGATGATCCAGTTCTAGAGCGTGTTCGTCACTACACTTTGAATGGTTGGCCAGAGCATGTGAAAGAGGTGGAGTTACAGCCGTACTTTGTAAAGCGCTGGGAACTATCTATTGTAAATGATGTATTACTCTGGAATGAACGAGTGGTAATCCCCATGGCTTTGCGCGCGATGCTCTTGAGTGAATTGCACTCGGAACACACAGGCGCTGTACGAATGAAACGTATGGCACGTCGATATTTCTGGTGGCCAAAGATGGATGACGAAATTGAAGATACCACCAAAATGTGCGCTACGTGTCAAGAACAGGCACGCAAACCTAGTAAATCCTATGCTACCTGGTCATGGCCGTCGGGTCCATGGCGTCGTCTGCACATAGACTTTGCGGGTCCATTCATGGGCAAAATGTTTCTGGTGATTGTCGATGCGTATACGAAATATCTGGAAATTGTCCCGATGACACATGCCACATCAACGGGTACTATCAAAGCTTTGAGACGTTTGTTTGCCACATTCGGTCTACCCACTCACATCGTTAGTGATAATGGGACCCAGTTCACTAGTGCTGAATTTACCTCGTTTCTCCAGAAAAATGGAATCGCACACACTCGTTCAGCTCCCGGCCATCCGGAGACAAACGGTCTCGCTGAGCGATATGTCGGTCATTTTAAAGCTAAAATGAAAGCAATGGGAACAGAAGGTGACGACCTAGATACACGACTACAACGATTTCTAATGACATTTCGGTCAACTCCTACGGCGAATGGTAAATCACCGGCAGAAATGCTATTTAATCGCCAACCACGACTACGTTATGATGCTTTGAAAACAACACGGAATGCGGAGGCACAATCTTTCAATCAAAACCAGCATTTGCTACCAGAATACAAACCGGGTGATGCTGTGTTTGCGTTACGTTTTCAAAACCATGGTACAACCTGGGTCCCTGGTGTTGTTCTCTCTATCTGCAGTGCTATGAATTACTCTGTCCAGGTAAATGATGTGGTCTGGAAACGACACCGTAACCAACTCCGGCCACGTTCAATACCACTTTCTCAGTTAGCAGAACAGACACGTTCTGCACCACAGCAGCAACAACTCCAGCCGCAGCAGCAACAACTCCAGCCGCAGCAGCAGCAGCAACAACAACTGTCACCTCAACAGCCGACGACTTCACAGCAGAAAGAGCAGCCCATGCAACAGTCGCAGGATGAGCAGGCTCAACAGTCGTTAGCTTCTACAGCCCCAGCTGATGCTGTACCTGTTGACCGGCAGGTGACTCGATCTGGTCGGTCAGTCGTAAGACCAGCTCGGTATAACGGATGAGACATTTTATACATGTAGGATATGTAAATATTATATTATTTGCATGGATTGATTGAGATGATCGTGAATGCATGTACGTGGTTCTCTTGTTGCATTTGTATATATCAGTATAATGCTCTGTATAGTACATACCACACATAGAACATTGAACTTTGATAATTGGCACGTCAGACGATGGTACATTATTACATTGTCTGTTCTATGCTATTGTTCCTTGTCATGAAAATGTTTTGTTTTCGGTGTTACCTCTTTTTGCGAGGGGGATATTGTTATATATGCACTCTGATGTAATATATTATGTACTCTGTATGCATTTGTATATACTCATTGCGCATGCTCTGAATCATGGTCTTACTCTACATGTATCCATGCCGGCTGGTTGACTCTGGTGAGCTGCGTGTGAGACTGCATGTAGGGTGTACGTGGATACACAACAATACGGGTTACACTACCAACACCAGACGGTACACTCTAATGCAACAGTGCTGCCCTCATAATTGCGAAGTTCATTGCCCAGCACACCTTATTATATCTGTAATATCATCATACAATACTGTATGATCTGGAAAGCAGTGCCGCAGCAACATAAGCAAGCAGCATTGCTCAAGAGATAAATTATTCCTTTTGCGTTTAAAGTGGAACTAGTTGAACTTACAGTTGTGGACAACTTGGATATCTTCTCCTCGTAACCACCCACAACAGTGGCAAGTGATCTGACCAGCTCATCAATGTCAGCATCTGTCACTGTGCTGGAATCAGTGAAGCGACTCGGCTGCTTCTTCAAGCCAACTCTCCTGGTTTTGCCTGCAGTGGAGCAAGGTTGACAAGAGCAGTGCTTTCGCAGTGTAGGTAATCAACTTTTGTCTCAGTGTAGATAACCAACTTTTGTCTCAGTGTAGATAACCAACTTTTGTCTCAGTGTAGATAACCAACTTTTGTCTCAGTGTAGATAACCAACTTTTGTCTCAGTGTAGATAATCAACTTTTGTCTCAGTGTAGATAATCAACTTTTGTCTCAGTGTAGGTAATCAACTTTTGTCTCAGTGTAGATAATCAACTTTTGTCTCAGTGTAGATAATCAACTTTTGTCTCAGTGTAGATAATCAACTTTTGTCTCAGTGTAGATAACCAACTTTTGTCTCAGTGTAGATAACCAACTTTTGTCTCAGTGTAGATAACCAACTTTTGTCTCAGTGTAGATAATCAACTTTTGTCTCAGTGTAGGTAATCAACTTTTGTCTCAGTGTAGATAATCAACTTTTGTCTCAGTGTAGATAATCAACTTTTGTCTCAGTGTAGATAATCAACTTTTGTCTCAGTGTAGATAACCAACTTTTGTCTCAGTGTAGATAATCAACTTTTGTCTCAGTGTAGGTAATCAACTTTTGTCTCAGTGTAGATAACCAACTTTTGTCTCAGTGTAGGTAATCAACTTTTGCCTCAGTGTAGGTAATCAACTTTTGTCTCAGTGTAGATAACCAACTTTTGTCTCAGTGTAGGTAATCGGCAACTTTTGTCTCAGTGTAGGTAATCAACTTTTGTCTCAGTGTAGATAATCAACTTTTGTCTCAGTGTAGATAATCAACTTTTGTCTCAGTGTAGATAACCAACGTTTGTCTCAGTGTAGATAACCAACTTTTGTCTCAGTGTAGATAACCAACTTTTGTCTCAGTGTAGATAATCAACTTTTGTCTCAGTGTAGGTAATCAACTTTTGTCTCAGTGTAGATAATCAACTTTTGTCTCAGTGTAGGTAATCAACTTTTGTCTCAGTGTAGATAACCAACTTTTGTCTCAGTGTAGGTAATCAACTTTTGTCTCAGTGTAGGTAATCAACTTTTGTCTCAGTGTAGGTAACCAACTTTTGTCTCAGTGTAGGTAATCAACTTTTGTCTCAGTGTAGGTAATCAACTTTTGTCTCAGTGTAGATAACCAACTTTTGTCTCAGTGTAGGTAATCAACTTTTGTCTCAGTGTAGGTAACCAACTTTTGTCTCAGTGTAGGTAATCAACTTTTGTCTCAGTGTAGGTAACCAACTTTTGTCTCAGTGTAGGTAATCAACTTTTGTCTCAGTGTAGGTAATCAACTTTTGTCTCAGTGTAGATAACCAACCGTTGTCACGGACATGTTGCAAATCATTGTAACAAGTAAACCATGTCAGCTGATATAGGTGCTTCGGCAAAGTCTCCCCCGCATGCCAGCTCGTACATTTCTGTGACCTAAAAGGCCGCGGAAGGAGTGAATATCGGCCCGGCTCTATGTCTCACTGTGGAGCTAAATACGAGACAACTACTGAGTCGGCTTTTGTCTTCTAAAAAAAATGGCAAAGTTATCAAGAAGTACGGTACTTGGTTATACGGGTGATATCACCCCCGTACCCCGTGAATATACGGCTGATATTGCCTAGGCTCCAGCTGATATCAAACACATAGCTAATAAGTATTATCTATGGATACATGGCTAAGCATGCATGTGCACCTGCACGGGCCTACACTGCAGCACGGCGCGGGAACGTACTGAGTGTGGAATGACTGCGCTGTACGGACTTCTCCACGTGTTGGATCAGCGTCAGTAGTTGTTGATGGAGCTGTGTAATACTGGACTCCAGCTGGAGGACACACACACACACACACACACACACACACACACACATATATTCACACCCAAACAGTCAAACATGCCATTCGATTGCATGCAGTGAATGTAGTCATAGGACAGGAAGTGGCATGTTTTATCTAGTCGTGGTGTTCGTAGCCGAAATGTAGGACTTCAACTACATACCGGGGATCCGGCGACTCCCTATAGACACCTAGGAGCACACCATCCGACTGTTTACAGGATTCGGACTGCATACTGGACTCCCAACTGCCTATAGTGACGCGACTGTCTACTGAGTCCAACATAATATTCTACATCAAACTACACCAATACTGTGCAGTTGTGAGTCAGCACTTAAGATCCACTGCACTTCCTTCAGGGTTGTCGGGTGACGAAGGGTGGTCGGGTTAATCCTGGCAAGATCTAAAACGGTTTCTTTCAAAATTCCAGCGAAAGTTTTCTTAGAATCAAATACGCCTATCCGTACAGGCAATATCCAAATGTTTCATCTATTAATCTGGGTGTTGCCGGAGTTTGACGAAACCTGGGAATTCTAGCCTGGGCGTTCTGACAATAAGCTTTCTTAGAATCCAAAGGTTACTATGGCGATTCATTGGAAAAGGATGAGGTATAAGTGCAGCCAAAAAAAAGATTCATCACAAAAGCACTGGGAATATCTCCGAACCTTCTCCTTATCTGTCTTGGCATTGGCACACTCTGCCTTGGCACGTGACAGCTGTTTGGACAGGCTCTGCTCGGCCTGCTGCAGACGACTGAGAGTCTCCTTGTGTGTCTTCTCCGTGGTGGTGCATGTCGTTGTGCAGCTTCGGATAGTGGACAACACAAAGCCTCAGAGTATATCACCTTAATAGTTAGACATAGCTCACCATCAGTCAACAACAGTCACATGTACACGTACTAACCTACTCCACCCAACATTGGTCAGTTTGTAGATACGTACACAACATATTCCATCCGACATTCATCATGTGTCTGGAGTTCAGCGGATGCCAGGGTTGTTTTATCACCTCTCAATTTCAGATCGTGCTTTATGTTGGTAGAGCAAAACTGTGACACTAGACCATATCAGTCTGGTCTGACTAACGCTATGTCAAGATCACTGTGACCAAGCAATGACTTTGGAGATTCACAGCAAACAAATCAGTATGCAAACGTACATGCAATAGCTCCATACGGTGCCACTTTTCTCACTTAGGATGAAGTCTGATGAATGCAACAGTTTTTGAAATCTGCCCTACAAACGTTGCATTATGATAGGATCCGGGGCTGATGCAAGTTTAGTAAGTATCCAGTATTCCTACTTGAAGTACACAGAATTCAGTCACTTACTCGGCCAACTGCTGGGAAAGACTTCTCACGGTGGTCTGTTCTTCTGCTAGCCGTTCCTTTGCATCTCTACACACAGTGGAAGAAGTCAGCACAAGTTGACCCACGCCTATTGTAGTGGTGGCTACCACTGTTGGCTTTATGGGTTGCATACAGAAAAGACTGTTGTTAGTAATGACCCATGCAAAAGACACCATTTACATGCCGATATAATCATCTCAGAGTATATATATACATGCATAACTAAGACATGTAACACTCTCTATGAGGAAGAGATCAATGCGGCGGTGACGCCCTGCAGTCAGGCTGAACATACGGTCTCGACTTCTTCTGAAAAATAAGCATGCCTACTAACATGTACATGTGGTAGCATGATCTAACCGTAGCTGCTCCAGCAAGAGATTGGAGTTCACCGCTGCCTCGTTCCTAGCACTTCTCTCGGCCTTGGCAGATGTCTCGACATCTCTGAGACGCAGCTGCAGAACAGAGCAAGACAAACTCTGCTCAATACATTGCAGCCATGCCATGCAGGCAGTAAAGAGTTAGTAGTTACCAATCAGCACGGTGTACAGTAAAACTATGCAGTAACCTCACAAGAGCTCTGATTGCTTCCGTACCGGTGGCTATACTGATACTCGACGTGCACATGCAGCAGCAACGTTGAAGGGTACTCATCGGAAGTGTAGTGGACAGCAGTGAGCCAGCTCATCCACCAGAAAGCACTGTATTGATGATGGATACAATAGAGGCAGGAACCACCACATGAAATTGCACAATTTAATGCCAGGACACAAAGTACCAACAGTTGGTATGCACACACACACACACACACACACACACACACACACACACACACACACACACACACACACACACACACACACACACACACACACACACACACACACACACACACACACACACACACACAGTTAATCGCAGCAGTACCTGGACCACTTCGCAGTTGAACTTAGATTGCAGGTGAGAGGAGCGCTCCGCTTCAATCTTCTCCCTTAGTTCCACAAGCTCCTCAGCTTGCTCCTTCATGGCACAATAACAGGCGACACACACGGCACACACACAAACATGAACTCACTGACAACGTGCTTTATGCTCAGAATATACCCTTTACATCGTGTGTACACAGTAGGAACCATAGGATGATGTCATCACTAACCAACTGAGGTGAGTGCCATAAAACAAGAGGTTTCTTCTCCTGGCTATCTCAACTACATTGTACTGTTGTGGACATGGAAATCCGGTCGCACGTCTAATGGCCCCAGGGCGCTGGCCATGCGGCCGTGGGTAAGCGGGACACACATGCATTTTATGCGCTGCAGCGCGCTAGTTGCATCGGATCAACATGTGCCCTGCACGCAACGTTCTGTACGCGCTGAGGGCGCCGGCCCCGGTCAATCGACCGGATTTCCATGTCCACAACAGTAGCTACTTCAACTACTATGTTGTACGGAAAAGACCTTTGTACCAATGTTACATGACCGCACGTGTATATGATGCACAGCTACATGTTTGCAAGTTGCGTGCATATGCGGCAAGTGCTAGTGTGACTGTACACAACAGAATGCTCGGGTATGTCTAAATACAAACATGCATGCATGCACGTGCACGTACACACACACACACGCACACACGCACACACACACACACACACACACACACACACGCACACACATAGAGGCAAACAACCTGTTACCTTAGCTTGAGCAGCGAGGCCTTGATTTTGGCCTATGGCCATCTCTAGTTGCTCCATTTGCTTAGCAATAGTTTCTCGTTGAGTCATATTGTCACCTATGCACAACAGTCAGCAATTCGTGTCAGTTTCTCAATTGCACTATCGCTGTTACGGCATGGATGTGTGTCGTACAAACAACATGCCACTGCCCTTCCCTAGACAAAATGGCTATTGTAGTAGACGGTAGTTTTTTATTATTTTACTAACTGGTAATTGGAAGTCAACACACTTAGCATGTCAGAGACATACAGGACTTTCTGTTTGGCATTCTTTCTATTCAGTACACGTACAAAACAACTCTATCACCCCCACCCCCATCCCCTCCCATCTGTGTCCCTTCGATCTTCGAACTTACTAACGGTAACCTTGGGCGCAGGGACAATCACATGTTGAATGAATGCTTCCCATTACCAGGAATGTTACTTTGTTTTTAAATGTGTTTAAAAAAATAAGTGAACACAGTAAACCAGCAGAAATGGAGAATCTCCAATAACTACAAAGGCATGGGATGGGAGGGGGGGCATGCTCAATGAGTAAAGATCATGGCAGGGCAAGAACGGCTCTACTGGGCTACCAGTTTCACAGAAGGAAGATCTTCACTGAGTGTGCCATGAAATTAAGCCCAGTGTCAGTTGCCACACCAAGCCATGTCTGCAGTCACAAGACATGCCTGCAGTTACAAGCCACGCCTGCAGCTCCAAGCCATGTCTGCAGTTCCAAGCCATGTCTGCAGTTCCAAGCCATGCCTGCAGTTCCAAGCCATGTCTGCAGTTCCAAGCCATGTCTGCAGGTTCAAGCCATGCCTGCAGTTCCAAGCCATGTCTGCAGTTCCAAGCCATGTCTGCAGTTCCAAGCCATGTCTGCAGTTCCAAGCCATGTCTGCAGGTTCAAGCCATGCCTGCAGTTCCAAGCCATGCCTGCAGTTCCAAGCCATGTCTGCAGTTCCAAGCCATGTCTGCAGTTCCAAGCCATGTCTGCAGGTTCAAGCCATGCCTGCAGTTCCAAGCCATGTCTGCAGTTCCAAGCCATGTCTGCAGTTCCAAGCCATGCCTGCAGTTCCAAGCCATGCCTGCAGTTCCAAGACATGCCTGCAGTTCCAAGCCATGCCTGCAGTTCCAAGCCATGCCTGCAGTTCCAAGCCATACCTGCAGTTCCAAGACATCATACTGCCTGCAGTTCCAAGCCATGCCTGCAGTTCCAAGCCATGCCTGCAGTTCCAAGCCATGTCTGCAGTTCCAAGCCATGCCTGCAGTTCCAAGCCATGTCTGCAGTTCCAAGCCATGTCTGCAGTTCCAAGCCATGCCTGCAGTTCCAAGCCATGCCTGCAGTTCCAAGCCATGTCTGCAGTTCCAAGCCATGTCTGCAGTTCCAAGCCATACCTGCAGGTCCAAGCCATACCTGCAGTTCCAAGCCATGGCTGCAGTTCCAAACCATGTCTGCAGTACCAAGCCATATCTGCAGTTACAAGTCATGTTAGCGCTAAGAAGCAACTCACTGGAAAAACGGTCCACTCTTGCCTGGAGTGTTGAAGCCAAACTGGGTTGACATGCAAGCACGCACAAACACAGGCAGGGCATGAAGCATGGCAACTCCAGCATAAAGAGGAAGCAAAGTCTATCGACATACATGTAGATGCCTTTACAGAAGACGTATTGCTCACACACTTGTTAAATGGGCCTAGCCACCATATGGATGTGTCCTTTTTGAAAAGAAGATTACTGCCTTCACTCTATATTCGTGTTTGCACAGAACAACACAGGACAAGGGTAGTTTGTTGTAGCCGCTATTTGTGTTTGCATATGTGGACTCAGTCCATATTTGTGTTTGCATATCGGGGGACTCAGAGTCCATAGCACCTTAGCTTTCTCGCCTCCTGATCGCTGAATCTCACACTAGTATTGGTCATGTTGCTACAGAGAAAGCTGCCGGGACTGCACGCAACAACCTGGCGGGAAAGCAACCGTACATTCATCACCAACAGTACATTCATATCCCACTTTTATGTTGATGTATATTGTCATTCGAATCTTCCCAAGTTGTACATTGTAGTGTTGAGATACCGAATTGAAATAAATCAATACAGTACAGGTCGTCCCTCGTTAATACATAATCTCTGGGACTTGACAAATGTTATGTATTAACGGGGTTAAGTACTAAACGAAAGTGTACATAACTTGCTTGTGTACCAGAATTTTTCACTTTTTTCTACTTTTCTGAGTGTTTCTTGCTACCATGACTAGACAGCGAGATATTCTTGATTCCCTCGATAACAGTTATAACATAAAAATTATGTTATACCGGTCCCCGTGTGCGAAGATTCTACAGTTTGCATGATACATGCCCAACCGCGCCTGTATAGTCACTCGAAAAAAAACAGAGCTTTGTCGGTTTGTGATGTGCGCTCTGATTTCTGAGCTAATTGCGTCCACAAGTAGAAACTAGAACACGATGTGCCTCCACTGGAAGGCCAAAAGACCAACAAATTATGTACTATTGAGGCAGGTGGCATGCGGGTACGGAGAAATGTTATGTACTAACGGGGTTTATGTACTAACGAATTATGTACTAACCGACAAAATTTGTATGGAAGTGACCACGTTTCGTCCGGGACTTGAGATTTCTTATGTACTAACGGGGTTTATGTACTAACCGGACTCGTATTAACGGGGGACGACCTGTACAATACAACCGATAGCATGTCGTCGTCTCGCATTCATCTAGGTTCACGTTTGTGCATTTGTCCACCTTGCCCATCAGACATTGACTAATACGGCACACATGACCAAAAGACCCGTGTATCCGATGTTGATGTATGTGCAGGGCTCTAGGCATACATCTACCCACGAGATCACCTGGTCTGCTCCGCCAGCTTGCTTTCCAGTGAAGATGTTTCGGACGTGGCCACGGTGCATCGCTCGCGAGCAGCAGTGAGCTCTGCTTCCTGCACAGAACACACAAATACACAGAAAATCATGATGTCCCCCACTACTACATGCCCTTAGCCCAGACAACACTGGAACATCGGTAACGGGCAGCGGAAAATGCTACAGAAACATGACAAGACTCACACGCTGTTGCAGAACGGTAGCAAAGTGTGCGGTGCGCTCTTCATGCTCGGCACGGAGTCTTGTCAGGCCCACTTCAAACTCTTTAGCGCGGTCGGATTCAAATGTGAGGTGAGCTGCACAGCATAGCATGTACAAAAGCAAAATAGGTGTACATCATGAGTTGAGTTGCAGCAATGTGTGACAAGATGAAGGAGAAGACACGGACAGTGGTTCACATCGAGAAGGTGGATGGACAGTTCCAAGTACAATATGCAGGCGCTGCTGCCCAAGTTAACCCAGACACACACGCACATAGTGCTGGCATAGTGCTGTGAGTATTAATTTTGTTAGCTTTGTCCCTAGCATGCACTGTTCAGGAGCCGGAGAAATCTATGGACAATCTTTCATTATGGTGTCAGATCAGAAGGTGTGTCTTCTTGAGCTGTCTGGGTGTGAACATACATTCCTCTGCAGATGCTCTCTGGATTGTCGAGATATACTTTTGCATGAAGAATAATGGTGGTGTATGTATGTATGTACATTTTAGTACACTTATAACTCAATTGAGTTAGAAAGATGCCCGGCGGAAAGTGGCATCCTGATATCGGAGCTAGGTTTGGATACGGGAGGGTTGAATAGGATATACCATGAATATTGACATCCTCAGGCCTGCAGTTTGTACTGAGTGCACATACATGTATATTATGCATACCTTCGGCATCTTGCTTGCTACGAAGCAAGGCAGCAAACTCGTTAGCATGTGCCATTGCCTGGTTCTCGGCATCACCCTTGACAGTGGCCGCTTGCAGGTCAGACTGTCGACGGGCCACTTCATTTTGCTCGAGAAGCATGCGCAAGTGGGCCACTTGAGTTTCCAGTTCTGAGCACTGTACCATGCCAGTAGTAGCGGCGGACGAAAGTGATGCACGCGTGCATGTGCAAACAGACACACAAACACACATACACACACACCATGTACCATGTACCATGTACCATGTAAGCAGCCTAGAGACTTTAGACAACTTTCTACCATGTGCCATGTATACGCCCTTCGCAAGAGAAGCACGCAGATCTGAAAATGCACTGGATGTGCACCCACAGATTTTCTCTTATAGCAACGATAGCGAACAAGATCTGAATGAGACAGATCGAGACTTGCGCCAGATAACTGTCTAATCCACACAACTGGCGAAGCCATGTGACTCGACCACCAATGCACACCTGGTCCACACCACACGAAGTACATCGGCATAAAACGGCCCAAGACACACACACACACACACGCACACACATACACACAGACACAGACACACACACACACACACACACACACACACACACGCACATACAGACACAGACTCACATGCACACACGCACGCACGCACACACACACACACACACACACACACACACACACACACACACACACATACACACACCGGTTTATACCCATACCCATACAAACCATGTACATGGTCACAAAATTAATGAACAAACTGTAGATGACGGCTGAACGTACCCGCTTATTCCCATCTTGTAGAGTGCGGACGTTCTGGTGCTCCAAATTGACAACACGTTGTTTCAGGTCAGAAGAACTGGTCTCGCTTTCCGATGCCATCCTGGGGAGACAGATGCATCAGATTTCTAGTGATCAAGTCTAAAATAGCGCACACCTATCAACACGGTGACAGATACAGGATATTATGCAACAGACTCATACAATAATAGTTTTTTTGGGGGGGGGGGGTGTTTCATTTACAGTTGCAGGCCTGCCGGAACCGGTCCGGTTGGTCAGGTTATTACTGGACCAACTTTTTGGCCACCAACCCTTGTTTCCTACATGTGCGGGCATGTGTACCCACCATATCATACACGGAGTATGAAAGGCCATCATACTACCGGATCAACCAAAAACTGCTTCTGGCGGTCCCGAGTCATATGTGGAACATCCATACGTCACCATATCCGAACATGTTTTAAATCAACTGAACCACTAGCCGCAGTGTAGTGCTAGTGTTCTAGCATATTTACAACTAAAGCTGTTACTTTGTCCAAGCTTGGCAATCGCTACATCATGACAATGTATTACTGGAGCTGTGGCACGGTGCTATTGTCCTGCACTTGTTAGAGAAATTGGACTACTAGTATACATCTCCAATCTGCAAGGACATTGATTACTAGTATACTCAGCAAAGCTATCACGTCAAAGGTTTCTATTCATAATAATAGTATTGCTCTCACGTGCATGTGATCCTTCACCGCTAGCGCGCTGGGCTTGTGGAGCTGGTGTGCGGCTCCTGTAGCGAGCTGAAACGCTACGCCTATGAAGTGTCCACTGCTGCGCCAAATGACGGCATTTTACTTACAATAATTTACAAATTGTTCATGTCCAATGTCATCTTCCTCCGGCCTGGTGCACAGAGGAAAGACTTCATTTCAGATACGTAGTAACACAAAGTAACCTGAGGATTTCAGGACCGAGATCATTCTCCAAAATAATAATTTCAAAGCCTTTCCCGCCACTTCAAAAGGCGTGTTGCAACTGATTTGAGATGCTCACAGCACACTCGCCATCAAAAAATAGATCTACTCACAGTCGCTAGTCATGTAAACACTACGAAGTACGAGACTCGTGGTCACTGGCGGTATGCAGGTATGGTACCGGTCATGTCTACCTAGTACGTCTGCTGATCTGGCGAGTCCCTGTCAACTTACTTCAAACAAATCATGTCTTTCCAAAAATGCCAAAACATCGTCACGCAGAAGTAAGTTAGTTCTGGCTTTGCGGAGTCTCCCTCATCTTTGTCGACTTCGACGATCAGCTCGGGAAAGAAGAGACGGTAAATCACCATAGCCATAAGACATTATCCGTCCTTAGTCTTAGTAAGAGCTCGAGCAAATCTCGACGCCATCAGTGTCGCGATGCTGTCGCTATCGCCTAGCAGCTGGGCTGGGCTTGCTTGGCTAACCGCGGTGTGCGCTGTGTTTTTGGGCAGAGGAGCTGACAGTTTAGTGAGCGAGCCCATGCTTTTCATGGATCTTACGGACGTGACTAAAGTTGAAGGACGCGTTCGGGCCGTGGCCAACTCAGCCGTGCACCTCTCTGCCTACAGCGTTCCTGCAGAAAACTACACGGCCGGTGCAACAGTGTTTGCAGCATTTCCAATCTTGAAGAACTCCAGCATGCAGGATCGCGGTGGTGGTGATGATGGAGTCAGCGCATATGAATTAGGTACTGGTTATGAAGTGTTCGTGGCTGTCGGTAGGCCAGGAGAGCCGTGGCAACAACAGGAAGGTGATCGTCATGACGCGGACAGGGTGCGCCAGGCGCCTGGAGGCGGCGACTTTGCAGCTGACAAGAACGCCACTGCACCGTTCGTTGATGGTGTTCAGGTGAAGAGGTACACAACGGAAGATTTCTTGAAGTATTCCGACCCAGTGGTGGTACTCTTCTTACCCAACGGTGAGCTAAACGATGGCAAGGTCTGGACGGTGAAAAGCATGGATCGCAACATGGCCTCCGGTGAATATGTACTGTTTGCAGCGTATGGCTCCAGTGCCCACACATTCTCGAACGGCCCTGGCAACCCACCACCAACCAGCGAGAACTCGTTGAAACCGACCACGGGCAGCCTCTCAGAGGGCAACTTCAAGGATCATGACGATACCAACATCATCTACTCGAGCTTCTCACAAGGAACATCAGGAGCGCAGTGGGTGGATATGCAGATCATGTACGAAAACATCACGGTTACCATGGCCAGTACGTATCCACGCAAGAAGTACTGCGATAACATATCCAACAGCACCCGTCGTGTGGTGACATACCGCACATCCAAAGATGGCATCACGTGGAGCCAGGACGCAGGCTGCGCCGACAAGCCCCAGAAAGACGAGCACTGCAAGACGTTCGATACAGAGAACATGATTCGGCCGGACACAAAGACAGATCCACCGGAGCTGGAGTTCTATCGCATTCGTCCTTTCTACCTGGGCGACTCAAAGAGATTGGTAGCCCATACATTGCTCTACGTGCCTTCTCCACCAGAGGTTGTTGCGGTTCCTGGATACGGCCGACAGCCGCTATGGTACTGCAAGTCTGGCTGCTGTCACGGCCCGCACATGCATGAGGAGTGGTGGATTGGCCCAAATGACGGGGATCCGACCAACTTACTTGAATGGAGATTTCCGTTCTATGACACGCACGCCTTCCCGCACGATATTTGGGCCTTGTCGCAGCCAGTAGTTTATAACGACTCTCACATCTGGGTGGACAACGGCGCTGTGTGGGGCTTGCCTCTCTACCGACTGGCGGGACTCTATACTGCCTCAAATGGTGAGGTAATCACGACCGCATTTCAAATGCCAGGCACCCCGGTGTGGATAAACGCACAGGCTCTCTGGGAAGGTGGCAATCATGTGGGTGGCTGTGATGAAGGATGTGCTGCTTACATCATGGTGGAGCTTATCGATGCCAAGTCTGGTAGCATCATACCGGGGTATGACAAGGACAAGTCGATAATGGTGAATGTTGATGGATTGAGACTGCCTATAGTCTGGAAAAAAGAAACTGCAGGAGAGCCCGGCTCTGTTGTGGAGGAGCTCAATGGCAGTGAGCTGCAAGGACAGGAAATTAAAATGAAGATTTACTTTAGAGATGCGACCATCTATGCAATTGGAACCACTGGACAATAGAAGTGCACATACCGGTAGTCTAACTGCATACTGGATATTACTCATTACTGTAGCTCAGACTGCACCAATACTAGTAACTACAGCTCACTGCAGTCGTGGCCATCATTGCACTTCAGGCAACAAATTTTAAAACATTGCGTGATGCATTGTACGTTGAAGTATGATGACTTATGTCCTCACTGCATCCGTCGTGTAAGCCGTTCATGTCATTTGCCAAACGATTCCCCCGGTGTGCTGTGTATTGGTCTGGGTCTTGCCATGGAGCGCCCACAGCCTAACAGAAGGTGTTGTGCTTTTGGTAAGCCGGAGAAAGGGTGGCCACAAAACATGTTTTCAAGTTGCAATGATCACAGTCACTGCCGGGCTGCACTGGTGAAACATGTGTGTTAGCGTATCCTACAATCATAGTGCATGCTCATGGAGTACACTGTAGCCAACCTCAGAACTTCCTTACGTGTGCTCACGATCTGTTCACTTCTTTTCTATCTCCTTCTAGAACTCTCCAGAATCTCTTCAATCAGCATGTGCCATAAGAATATCTCTTCTACACACGTTCTCATGGCACATGCTGATTCCTTATATGTACCTTCTAGAACATTACCGTATGCGATCATGTCCCTTCGCCACTATACATGAGAGTACCTCCTTCCTGATCTTCACTCTATTCAGTCAGTTAGTCAGCTTTTGATTTCTTTCTCCCTTTCCTCTTGGATCAGCTCTATCGCCTCAATCTAGATTAGGCAGTTCCTTCAATTATCTCGGTTTTCAATAACAAACCTTCTGAAGACAACATTGCCGTTCGTGTACGTGATCATGTGTGGTAACGTGGACGTACATCACGACCCCGTTACACATAGTTATTATATGTACTCGTACACATCACTGACATCTAGATCTACACGTAACGATTATCGCAGAGACGTTGTCAAGATCTCCATCATGTCGTTCCTTCAATACTAAGTCGTATTACTACTTCATGTATCATTGATGATTGTATGTTGCACCTGAACAGGACATGACTGATTGTTATGCAGCAGCAGTTGTCAGATAACACTACACGTAGATATACACATGCATGACGTACCGTGTGTACACTTGCAGACTGATGCCGGTGTAAGAGACACACCCGGTACCCCTTACCACAGTTCAAACCAGCATACTACCGGTACATGATTTCTCCCCACAACACTAGCCACATGTAGATCATAGGCTACATCCATGATAACATTGTCATTCAAGTAGATCTGCATGACATTGTACTTCAATCATGTTTACTAGTGATCAGTTGAATGATGTGATTCAGCTAAGTTACTTACCGGTACTGTAGTTGCCGCAAGTGTAATAATAATTTTGAGACAACTTGGGGCCGCTACAGGTCCTCCACCTTCGGCCATTGCACCTTCAGGAATCACCACAATCCACAATCTCTTACAAGCATTTTCAATTTTCGGATCGGTGAGGCAAAGGTAGATGTTCGCCTTCCACTGCCGAGATCTGATCAGCCGTTGAAGATGCTAGCGAATTTCCTTCTCTTCCAGTTTGTCCTGTCTGTACTAGCGGTGCTGGGAAGGCTGCCCATCGCCAGCTATGCCCTCACGGATACAATGCTCTTCATGGATACCAAGGACGTGGAGAGCGTCTGGGGCAGGGTGAGACCGGTAGCCAATCCCGCGCAGCCGATTCCCATGCTGGCTTGTCCACCGGAAAACTACTCGTCCGGCGCGACCGTGACGGCAAGCTTCGTGGTGCTCGACAACGCGATGGAGTCGCCATCCCAGGATTGGCAAACGGGGAATGCGATCTATGAAATCTACGTAGTGGTCGGGCGAGGCGGAGAACCGTTTGTGGCGGGTGACGACCAACCAATTGACCGGGAGGAAGGCTCTTTGGTGGAGGTGAAAAGGTACACGACCAGCGATTTCAAAACATATTCATCGCCTGTTGTTGTAATTTCGCTAGCCAAAGTGAAAGACAAGGGCTGGACGGTGAAAAGCATTGATCGGGACAGCGCTACTGGACAGTACATCATGCTGGCTTCTGGCGAAGGTGGAACGCATGCCTTCTCCACAGACGAACCTCCAACCAAGCCGAACTCATTCAAACCTACCACGGGCAGCCTTGACAAGGCAAACTTCAATGACCATGACGACACAAATCTCATCTTCTCTCTAGCTCCCGGTGTTGATGAGCCGTGGGTTGATATGCAGATCATGTACGAAGACGTGAGCATCACAATGCCAAAGACCTACTCGAAAAAGAAGTACTGTGACAATCTGGGCGATACGTACCGCCGTGTGGTGTCCGTACGCACATCCAAGACGGGTGAGAAGTGGACACAGGATGCAGGCTGCAAAGACCAGCCACAAGTAGACGAGCACTGCAAGCATTTCGACCTGTCCAAGATGATTCGGCCCGTGGTCGACTCTGATCCACCTGAGCTGGAGTTCTACCGTGTGCGACCGTTCTACCTGTCTGGTACGCGGAGACTTGCCGCACACGCTCTACTCTACTCACCAGCACCGACACAACTTGCCACGGTCAAAGGATATGGTCGCCAGCCGCCAAGCTGCAAATCAGATGGCTGCTGCCATGGCCCACACATGTACGAGGAGTGGTGGATTGGCCCGAATGACGGCGATCCGACCAACATATCGGAGTGGAGAAGGCCGTTCTATGACACGCATGCCTTCCCACACGACATCTGGGCTATGTCGCAGCCATTGGTTTACAACAACTCTCACATCTGGGTGGATAACGGTGAAGTGTGGGGGCTGCCACTCTACCGACTTGCAGGACTCTACACTGATTCCAATGGTGAAATTGTCACGTCCGCATTTGCAATGCCAGGAGAGGCACTATGGCTGAATGCTCAGGCGCTCTGGGAAGGCGGCAATCATGTGGGTGGTTGCGACGAAGGATGTGCTGCTTACATCATGGTCGAGCTGTTGAATGCAACCAGTTCCAAGCGGCAGATTCCCATACCTGGCTATGAACGCCGAAATTGCATCATGGTCAACGTCGACAGCTTGCAGATACCCTTAGTTTGGAAGAAGGGAGGTCTAATGCACAACACGCCGCAAAATGGGCAGCTCAACACTGAGGAGAGCCGCACTGGGGAAGAACTGGTCGGGCAACCAGTCAAAGTTAAGATCTACTTCCGGCACGCTACCATATACGCCATTGGCACCAAGAGTACACTGGATAAGGCTGTGAGGCCTGCCAGTTGAGAAGCAGCAGCAGCCTGTGCAGATACACTAGTATAGTAGTACAGACACGGTAACTACTTAGTCACGGTACACTGTATGTGCCGCTACACTGTAACACTGTGACTAGCAGCGATGATGCTGTGATGAGTGGCATCACTTGCCTAGCAGCCACACCCAGGAGTGCTCTGCCTTGGAAACGACCCGCAGCCAGATTTACCGCCAAGTACCAGTGTCCCCGGCGCTCCCTCTCAAAATCCACCCTCTGCTTGGTCTCTGTCTACTAAGGTCTGAATGACAATACAAGTCATACTTCTGCTCAGTATCTCCTGGTTTAGTTGTCCTATTAGAGAGCAATGTCTGAGTGCTGCGTTGCTAATACTATTATAGTAATAGAGTTTTACAAGGTTTGGCAATGCTTGTAGAAAATACTTTAAAACTTGCCATGAGCTTCAGTACTCGAGTGCCGATTTGCGTTGTCATGGAGACATGTTTAGCCACTATCGCCACTTACAGAAGTATGTTTACCAATACACTTGCCATGCAAGTAGTAGCTTCATACTTACCTTGTACAGGGGACGCCGTGATCAAGCAGGCGGCTCCCTCAGGTCGAGGCCCCTCCATTGCACTCCGTTGGGGCTGAAGCCTGCGATTTCCCCAAACGTGGGAAAGTCGGGTGCGCAATTTCTGGTAGAGGGGGTTTGCGTTCGCGCAGCCCCTAATAAAAATAATGATAATTGGACTTTCATCATTGTACATGCATGCAAGAGTAAACCCAGCATGCATTGTGGGTGTCATACTGTGATAGGGCACGTACCGTAGACAGTATTCGTATGTTCTGTAGAGCCTGCACAGAACATTGCAAACGTGCCCAATTGCCTTACATGAAGAATTGAAGATCTGTAGCAGCACTGTTGTAGGGGTATATTTCATGTCAACACATTGACAATGCTGCACGCACTGCCAACACTACAACATGCCTTCAAAGTATGAATAGTACGGGAGCAAGCTGTTGTGTTTTGCCAGACATGATCCTGCGCAGCGTGACACGATTCTCCTTCATCTAGCAAGCATGCAATACGTAACATGTCAAATATAGAGGAAGCATTATTCTGCATGATTCTGCACTAGCCATGAAAGCTGCTTCGTTCTATGCGCAACTGGTGCAAAGCAATCAGGAACAAGTTGATCTTTTTTCATTGCGGACATGAGCGGCCCACTCTATGGAGGTGCACAACCAGGGAGTAGTACAATACAGTGTACTGAATGAAGTATGTATAATTATTATTGTACTACTCCCTATGCACAACTGCGGATAGGCATCTTAGCCTTACAAAATTGACATGAAGACACAAATTCCAACACCTTTTTTAAAATTGACCCAGGATTGTACTCTCATGGTCTTGACAAAACAAAACCCTCGCCAAACAGAGTGACAGAGTGTCGTCCCAGAGAAAGAACTAAGCAGAGAAAAATTAATGCCGAGCAAAATCGCACAGTATAAATAGAAAATACAAAAGAGGTGGCAACGATTGTACGCATGATCGGCATTATGCAGAGCAATAAAACCAAATGACGTCATGACGTCAGCAGCATCCATGGCAAGAAACATTCCTACTTCAAAGTAGAAGCGTGTGAAGCGCGGAGATAAAATATGTTCATTGTTAAAACTGGGTAAAGCAAAAATAATTCAGGCAGTGTCATGGCCGAGTAAAGTAATACTAAATACAACAGGAAAGTCAGAATAGAAATATGAAAAGCAAGACTTAGTAGATGTATCTTACATGAGAGAGAGCCCGAGTAAACAAGCAATACTACTTTTTAAGAGCTAGCTATGTACACAGCGATCAGCGCACGCAGGAGACAAAGACAAACACACCTCAGCCATTCCTGTGATGAGCAACAGACAGGAAAGCAAGCGGAGATGTGCGCACCATGATGCCAGAGGACGAGGAGCGAGTACTCCGCTGGCAACGCAGACCAATCAATCAATCAAGGATGATGCCACTTATCCATCAATGTTGATGGCATATATCCATCAGGGATGATGCCACATTTCCATCAATGATGATGCCACATATCCATCAGGGATGATGCCACATATCCATCAAGGACTCACCAAGGTCAGGTAGACCTTCCAGAGCATTCAAATACTCTGCCAGATAGCTGAGCTCTGCACTGACGATTCTACACAAGCAAAAACAAAACAAAAACAACAACAAGACTAAACATAACAACTACGACAAAATACAATGGGTGTGCTGCACTCTAGGATTTTGTGTATAAACACGAGACCTCCATTTGCTGCCGGCTAAACAGTAGGGCGTTGACAAGCAATGCACTGAGTGGGCGGTAGAGAAGGATGGCAAGGGTTGCTATTCAACTTGCTAAGGGCCAAATTACAGGCTCGCTTTCTGGTCCTTCCTTGATTGACAAGCTACGGCGTAATGGACATTCCTTACCCATGTTGCGGTCCACCGGGGGTAATCGCCAAGCGCCGGATGCGATCCAAGAAGTGAGTGCGAAACGACAGCTGGACGTTGTTGAAAACAAGCTACGCAAGACAAAAGCACAAACGGAACACAAGCACAAGAATGGTGGCAGCTCAAGCCAAGCCAAAACAAAGGGCTCAAAAAAATCCTCACAAAGGAAAGAATGACAGCTATCCAAGTCAAACCAAATTGGTTCCATCTTCCAACGAACGTCAAGATACGACCCCATTGAGATGACGCTAGTAAGCTGGGCATCATAAATGAATGAATGAATGCATGAATGCTAGTAACATGAGAAAGAGACAAAAGTTAGCTACATATACTGACAAGAGTACATAAACCAGAGTGTGCAACTCGGGATGGTTCCTGTGGGAGCGTAATTCGTGCACTACGTCATTTCTGACGGCATGGTAAGCCACAGGTATGGTGAAAAGTTGCGTAACCAGTCGCGGTGGTGCAGTTCACTGAGTTTGTCCTGATTTCGGTTTTTTGAGACGGATAGCCTGGTGACTTTACTTGTCGGTGGATGTACGCAGCGTACACAGTCACACAAAACACCGAAATCCTGAAACAGGACGTCTAAAATCAAGCAAACTTGGCTGATTTCCGGGCTATGAAACATGAAAATTTGAGCTGTACGCAAGTCGCGGCTTGGCTGATCTCATCAGGGTGACGTAGTGCACGAACTGCGCTGTTTCAGATCTGATATGCACAGTTGCACACTCTGGTTTATGTACTCTTGATACGGAGTATTACACGTCCTTTCTCTGTGCTGCGCTGATGAGTCCACAAAGGACGAAACAGTCCTGTCCGCAGATTGAGTATTTCGCTCCTGCTCTTGTAGCAGTTGAGCACTCTCGTGTGGGGTAGTGCCTTTGCTGTTTACGTTATGCAGAGCTCACTGACTTGTCAGTTTGAGCACTCTGGCAAGGTACGTTCGGGCCTGGTTTAAATCTGGCTTTGGAAAAAAATATTTTTCATTGCTATCAGGTTCGGCCTCATTTTCTCTGTGCTGCGCTGATGAGTCCACAAAAGAACAGTTCTGTCCGCAGATTGAGCATGTACTCAATATGAAGCAAGGACGGACCATGGACTTACCTCCAACTGGTCAGGAGACAGAACAGGAGCCAATGCTCCGTGAAGCTTTCCCGTTTGCTTGTTGATGGCTTGGAAGTTGGGGCTGGGAATAGGTGCCTTGGCTTCCCACTGCAGCACCACCCATACAAACACACACACACGCACACGTGCACACACACGCGCGCGCACACACCTTTTGACGCCCGTCGCCTGAGACAATGATAGCGATGCTACGGCAGAAGCCATAGCAACGTGCTGGGATTGCACCATTCAACAGCTTACGAGGCTGAAGAATTGACCACCCGTGACTATTCAGCCTGGTCTACACCACACGGCTATGAAGTGGCTTTTTCTGGCCAGTGAATCCCTACTTTTTGGTCTTTTTCATTTTTTCCCGCACACACACCACACCACATACTCCGGCATGCACTGGCTGTTGGTAACCACCCAGGAGAATGAAAGAAAAGTCAGGAGTCTGAGAAAGGGAAGAAAGGCGTGTGTGACCATAATCGTCGGGAATCGAACCCGCAACCTCTCGATTGGAAATCGCTGCACATACCGCTGCACCACACACATGCGCGCACGCACACACACACACACACACACACACACACACACACACACACACACACACACACACACACACACACATGCACACACACACACACACACGCATAAGCATGCATGTACACAAGCCCCTACAGTCATGTAACATTGTTGCTTGTGTAAGCCATACAAACAAAAAACTGCCTTAGGCCCAAAAGTCTTTCTAGGAAATCAAGGCACAGACACCACCATGTAATCCACTGCCAGGTCCCTGAGGCTACCATGATAACCAAGCCTACTATGCGCATTTAAGTTTCTCTCTCGATCTCACAGCCACTGTGTCTCTCTTTAGGCCCATTATGCCGTCCAAGTCGAGCCCCACCAGACTTCCAGTAGATCCAGGTGGTCGGTGCCTGACACTATGAAAGTACACGTCTACATGTGTACATCCATGAAGTCAAACGTGTTCAGTGAGAAAGTATTTACTCAAAGACTCTTTGTCCAGGAACAGTACCGTTGTTGTTACTAACCTGCTAGATAGTTGTTAGCCATAACTCGTGTAACATGTTGGTCTTTCCTCTATTCCATGAACAGCAGGTGCGTCAACGTTTGTTCTGAGGTGGCTTTCGATCGAGCCACACCATTCTATGTTCCCACGTGTTGGCTTCAAGTTACAATACTCCCCTTGTTGAAATGTGTTCTAATGCCCAGGCACCTTTGCAACAATTGGCTTTCGGCTAGAATAAGCACTGCATCGGAACTCTAGTTTGAATTGCAATTGTGTAAGTTCTTCATCCTATGTGCGCCTCGACACATTGGTGGTGAGGAAGGCTGGATTTCGGGAGAGAGATGCTCATGTGAATAAAGTGCTCTCAGGGGTGCAACTCCAAGAAAGACAGTGGCATAAATAAGCATTTCCAACTTCTATACCATGCTGCTTCTCGTAAATTATTTCTTCTCCATGTAGGAGAGATCTCCAAGTAAAACAGATGACAGTGAACTAAGGACAGGACTTGGAACAGGGCATCGACTGTCCGTGGCATGCGTAATGCACACCAACCTGCATGCAGCCTGTGTGAGTACACATGGGTCAATGTAATGCCTGCATGTTTGACACGGGCCGCACCACCTTTGCTCTGGCATGTCCTGCACCCCTTTCGTTTGGTTGTTCTTGTCTGGCCACTGCATCATTGCACCACTCACTGAGCTGTGTGAACTCCTATTTGAAACACTTCTCGCCCGGTCACAGCCGAGGCGGGTTTCTCTTAATTATTTCCCTACCTTTGCCAGCTGTCTTGATATTGTATCCTCCATCATGGAGACTAGCTTGTTCAGGATCTCAGATCGATGTGTGCGGTAATCCTGCCAAAGGCCACACAAGACAAAGGACATGAAAGTACGTCAGTCCAAAAACAAAAAAAAAGGCTCAGGGGAGAGCTGCAATACTGGCAAAGTCCCCTTGGCAGGTTCTAATCAACAGGCTCCGTCATCAAGTAAAGGAAGGAAAGTTATCATCCTGGCCCAGAAAATCTTGCTAAGTATGCATGCTGTTGATGCAGGAAGCTGGGCATATCTGATGAAAAGGGCAGTGATGTTGCTTTAGTGGCATCTTGAAGACATCACGTACAGAATGAGACAAACAAGTATCAGAAGACGCAAGATACAAACTGACCTGAAACACGGGGTCAAATTCTGTCAGCAGAATGCGCTGTCGCACAGGTAGGTAGTGTTGAAAGTGTGCCTTTGCTAATGGCAAGTAGCTAAGCACAGCGTCCAAGCAGCGAGATGCCAAGGCTATTACACAGGCATGCATGCATACGCGCACACACACACACACACACACAGAATAAAAACATAGACGGATATACTAAATACCCAATACTACAGATATTACACAGCAATGAATCAAACAAGTCTCTTTCCGCTGTTACTCCGAGTTTCGAGTGAAAACACTTAATCAGACAGCATATAGAAATACCCAATACTAAATATACGCACGCTACAAGACAAATAACAGAGATTTGTTTTCCCATTCGACAGATGAAGCGGTGCAGTGTTCCATACAATTTTGAAGAACGAGCAGCTGTATGTCAGTAGCTCTGTTGGACTTGGGAGCTCAAGAGTTGTCCTTTTTAGACTCCGTTATCTCAACAGGAGCAGAGCCACCAAGTGGATAGCACCATCATAATAACAAAGCACAGAGGGAAGAATGGTAGCACAATATTCCACAATTGTGCAGTAGAATGTGATGAGGCTCACACAGAAGAACAAGAACTGATCGTACGTATTTGTCTGACAGTGACAACTAGGCCACTAGGGCCATTCTGATCCTGTTTTTTTCTTTCTTTCCTTCACACATGTTGACATTGGTTGATCCAGAATGATGATGATGTTGTTGGCCATCACAGGCTTTGGAAAGATTGCTCACGGGTCTCCACTGATGATGAGGGACATGGGGAGGTTGCAGATAAAGAAGGACAAGGAACAGATTGAAACAAGCAACTCAGTACTGGTGTCACATTTCTTGGACGGTGACAAGTAGGTTTAATAAGTCCATTGTACCTCAGTTCAATATGTTTCCAAGCAACATGTTTGCAAAATCCATACCTAAGTGTTTTGCTGTGATGGTCTTCAAGCCTGTGGACCTTCTGGCTTCTGCTCCCAGGACTAAGCTGCCAGTACGCCTGTTGAAAAGCTGATCCACAACAAAGGAGACAAGCAAGGTAGAAATTAAGGAGTGTAACGCGCACAGGAAAGATCAGTCTGCTCTAACATGTGGTACTGCCCCCACCTGACCCCTTGAAACTGGCTGCTACGACTCTGAACTGCTACATTTATTAGAGGTGATCGTTGAAAGGGTAAAGATGACCTACAGTCCATTCTGACTGCAATGAGAGTAGACGAAAGAAATGGATCAGAAAGAATGAATTACTACCTCGGAGACCCACAGCACGTGTGAACGCTTGGAAAGAAAACAATTTGTAACATCAAGAACAAGCGAGACAAGGCATGCATTGTGCTGCACAAGCAGTAAAGTTACCCGAAGCAGGTCAAGCAGGCGATTCAAGATGTCCGACACCAACACAGGCATGTCATTAACACACTGGCAGTACTCTGAAACCATCTTGAGCAAGAACAGCGGAGCTCTGCACAGTAGTAGAGAGAAGAGCATAGACGTGAAAGAACACAGCAGTCAGCACGGCAAAAACGATTCTTCGCACTCCACCGGCCAGGTCTACATTTAACAAAATGAGAATCGAATAAAGTTGGGAAATGGGCGGAAGAGCCATGCTGAACATTGTGCAACATTGCGCAACACCGAACTACACTATAACAGTTACTGGTGAGCAGGACTAGCAGTGGAATGAAGACAAGAACTTGATCATATTCCATGCACTGCTGCACTATGTATGGGTCATAATACAACTTACCCAGCCACAGCGAACTGCTCTCCACGAACCAACAGGTGAGATTTATTGCCGGCTACTGCAGATACGAGGATAGACAAAAGCGAAACAAGCTGCCCAGAATCATACACATGTGCAGTGACCAGCTCGTAAACAATGCCTTCAGCTATATCCTGAAATATTAATAATTGCAGTGTATGAAGTAAACATAGAGAGTAGTTGGGTGGACACACCCATTCCCACAGCACTGCAAACCGAACCAATTCCGTTTACGTACGTTTCGGCAAAATTGCCTCCGTCAGGTAGGAAATGAAACAATGATGCCATGCAGGCCAAAAAGTAGCAAACACGATAGGGATATTACCAATTGAGAGCTATTCAAGGAAAAATGCTGTTGGTGCCCGTGGAAGCTTGCACTGATGCCTGCCGGTACGTATACATACCTGGAGAGCGACGGGAGTGCGATGGACTAGATGACTGCTGGAGACCTGCGGAGCACGGGAGCACATGTAAACACCAAGTTGTCAAGCAGCAGCCCACTCAGGAGAATGTAACTGCAATGCACAGCGCCAAACGAAGACATGGGCGTGAGTCATACTGCACGGTATTGAAACCATAGTGTGTGCGCCAAGGTGACACGAACACAGACAGAGATTATAATATTATTACTACATCTCTGCTAAAACGGGTTACTACAAAAGCAAACCTACACTATGCATATGACTTCTGCTTGGAAGACATCAACACTAATGCCATCATGAGATAAAGAATGTGAACAAGTGAGCAGCAAGACATGCTGTGATGGCCCGGCCTCGTCTAAAGCACCATGTAATTTTCGGCAGCTATTTAATTTCGGCTATATTCGGCACCAACCCAAAACGCCTAAATTAAAACGTCGATGAAATTTTTCACAGCATCTGTCGCACTATACCATGCCCTCTACCCCACGCCGAAAATAAATCGCCGCCGAAATGTCAAAAATCGTGAAGTGCCGAAATTTTGCGCTGCCGACATTTTGTATATTTACAGTAGACTCCATATGGCAATGGTGATAACGGATTATAGTGACGCATGAATGCTGGGCACATCCCCTGTCATCGTAAACACAATGGAATTCTAGACCACGAAAAAGTCTTCACCTGCAGCCTCCATATTGCGACCTGACGTGGACAAGCAGTGATGACAACGGTGGCAGTTGAGAGATGGCATACGTGCAACATAAAGCACACAAGAAAGCCCATGGCAGAGACATGATACAATGTATGAGGTGACTGTGATATAGCAGAGACAAGTGCTCATGACCAAAAATGTGTACGACAAATGTGCAGCGACTAAAAAGGTGAAGAAAGAAAGAAGATGACGAGAGACGGCACAAATGACTCACTTGATTCCAGCTGAGATATCAGCGACTGCAACTCGACCGGGACTTCTGCTTGCTGCCATCTTTCTCCTTCCAAGATCAAGCTGCCCAGGATCACAACGGCAAAATAACAAACTCAAGTTACAGTGTCGGACTTCACTTCCATCACCCGGAGAGTCAGATCTATCTGGACACAGCGGAATGCATAACAGAGTTTACGATCCTACAAACTAACAGGAAAAGAAGACACTAACCTAAGCTGAGATCGATGCTCCTCGTGGAACCGATCCACAACTTTCTTGCACTGTGCAAAATATAGTACAAAACACCGAAGAAGAGTCGCAATCATGGTGGAGGACGATAGAACAAAAGCAGAAAACTCAACAACTGAGACAAAAAGCAGTGGATGACAACACAGCTGTAACTCCAATGCCTACACACACATGTGACGGCAAGGAGCGATAAGAAAGAGGTTAGGGGTGAGACAGAAACGAGACAGACAAACACACACACACACACACACACACAGACAGGCAGACTCCTTTGCGCGAACAAGATAGTTGTACGAGGAGCATACTTGACTCATGAGACTGGCGCGAAGGTTCGTATGACACTGTCGACCCGTAATTTTTTCCGTGACCGCAATGAAGTCTTCTACCTGCCTTGACAGCTGAACAATCTCACCAATGCGTAGCTTGCTGAACGAAACATCCTGCAACACACAACCATGACCAACACCAGTATCAGGACAAAGTGTACAAGCACTGTAGACAAATCTGCAAAAATTAATCCAAGCTTTAAGTATGATACAATCATCAACAGCTATAGAGACAAAGAAGGTAATTTAAAAAAATGTATAGGTGCACTCTCATCAAAGGACCACTTGGTTTCAGCAACCACCTGGTCTGTATGACTTCTCTATGCCATTAAATGTGCTGAATATGTCAGGGTCAACCTGGTTTCAAAGACCATGGCCGGCAGGTCCCACGAGTGGTTGCTGAAATCAGGTTTCAACTGCACATGAATTTAATTTTAAATGGAAGGTAAACAGAAAAAATCTAAGTACAATATCTGCCACATCTTTTTCACTTTATGAGTGGTTTCTGGTGAGCATTTTTGTAGTGAATTTTGTTCGAGTTGGAAATGCAAAACAGTGTGCATTAGACCGCTAATTTGCAATATTTGCAGCTGTTTCTTCACAGAAAGGGTACACGACTCAATCGCCAGCAATTTCCAAGAGATGCAGCATGCATCAAAAGCATCGTTCAACAAAGCACAGAGAGGATGCAACCTGCTAAAGCTTACCCGCGTCCTCACTCCAAGCAGCTTTGCACAACGCACATGTGCCAAGTCGCATGCCGCCACTAGCAGCTCATAGCTGCTGCCTGCCACCTGTGCATACTCTGCCCGGGTTATGTAGCCGTCTGGTGCTTGGCTGATGTGCAAACAGAGCAAAGAACAAAGAGAATACCACAATTGCGAATTTAACTCAACTAGTTGACGCGTTCTTTCTGCAGACAGGACATTGTGACTGGATCCCGGCAGCTGTGAACATGATCAATGTCAAGTTAAGAGAGAGATCGACTGCTATTGAACTGTCTTTTTAAAAGGCATCATCATGCTTGAAAATAGGACGTACTGCTCGTGTTCAGGAGATTGTGAAGTCGCAGCAGCAGCGCCAGTAGGTTGCGCAGCGTCAAGTTCTTGCAGCAGAGCTTGGCCAGACTTCGGCGGAACAAGTCGCGTATCATCCAGTGTGTCCAACATATCGTCTTCCAGATCCCCTGTCACTGACTCCAGGGAAGATAGCGAATGTGGGGCATCGGTGGAAGACATGCCAGCTGGGTCAAAGAAAGCAACACCAGCTGTACTTGTCTCGCGCTGTTGAATAGAAGACGGCCTTGGATCCGGCAACGGCTCAGTTTCTCCAGCCTCAAGACACGCAGCTAACATTCGCAATATGATCTTGTGATTGTCCTACAGCCACAGCAGCAAAATCAAGAACAGCAGCACCACCAACAGCCGGAGTACCGCCCACATCAACGTCAATGACAGACAAGGCAAGAGCGAGGACAAAAGGCTGGAAGCAATGAAGAAAAATAGCCAGCTAGGTTTGACACAATAATAATCATGGATTTACCGGTAGATGACATGATGGACTGCTAAGCCTAAATGTACATGTACATGCGGGGCTCAGGAGATTGAGCACAACCAGATGTCAGGGTATTCTTTTATAAAACTTTGTTGGATCAGAATGTTTCGTGCCATACCTCCATAGCTTGTAGCACAGCCAGCACTGAAACGAACACATTGTCGAGCATGGCTCTCCAGCGAGGATATTCCAGCTGACGCATCTGCTCAGCAATGCTGTATGGACACACAAAACAAGGTAGACAGGGTGGACTGGTGTGAAACCTATGGTTAACGCAATCCCGTCCTGCCATTGAAAATAGTATTTTCGAGGTTTAATACCGGTATTGGAGATTTTGTTCAAAGGTGACCAAAAAACAAAAGGAAGTAGAAAGCTATTACCAAGAAATCTACAGAGACAACTTTTCAAAATGATCTCCATTTTGCCAGTAACTAAAAAAGATGGAAGAAAAACGCTACTGATGAACCTAGCCATTGTATCCTTAGATAATTCAATCAACGCAGTAGTGTCTGAAACCATGAACACCTGACCACCGCAGTACCATGGCAACTGGTTCACAATGTCTTACCTCATCTGCTCGTCTTGAGTGTCCAGGTGATCACCCATGAACTGCAAAACAGTCTGCAAAATAGAAAGAAAAACAAAGTTCACTTGAGGATCTTGTAAAAACACGTACAAAAAAAGGCTAGAAAACCAGTGGCTAGTCATGCAACTACTTCAGAATATCTGCAGTAAAGTACAGCACTGACAACTCAGCCATTCAGTGAAGCACCCCCTTTTGGAAAGCCATTGGAAGGCGCAAAAGAACATCGAAAAAAGTTAACACCAACAACAAACTACTTGGAGCGGTACCTTTCGAATCTGTGACTTGAGGGAGGAGAAGCAGAGGTCCCGATAGTGAGTGAGAAATAGCAGGTTGCGCTGTCTAATCAAGCCGATGATCACAGCAGACAGCTGATCCTGCAAAGAAAGTTATAAGTGAAAGAAGTTGAAATACCGGTAGCAATTTCATGCCTATAAGGTGGAGACCGAATTTACATAACAACATTTCAAGAAATCAGCAATCGTCTTCACTGATGTCCGATAGGCACTGGTACGTTAAACGGTAGTTTTAAAGTGATGCCAGACAATGCAGTTTTAAACACGCAACATGGTTGCGCCACACACCTCTTCATCAGCTGCCGCAGCATCAGCGCCATCCCCTGTGGGCATATCCAAACGGGCGGTCGCCAGCTGAACAAACTCGGCCTCCATCATCCTGTTGATCATCTTCTCTAGTTCCGACAGCTGCGAGCCAAGGTGCCTACAAGTCATATGCACACACACACACACACACACACACACACACACACACACGCACACACACACACACACACACACACACACACACACACACACACACACATACACACACACACACACACACACACACACCATACGATGTGACACCAAAACACATTTAGCTGCATGCGTGAAACTTTCAAAGGCACAGTGGGCTGGGCCAAGATCATGATTGAGAAGCTGTGGTGATGAAGCTTGTTCGCCATTACTCTTCAGAATTGGTACAATGAGATCATGTCAGCAAGTCAACATGCAAAGTTATTAATACAGTATCAATACAGTATTTCAGCTGCGAAGAGTAGCGACAAGACAACGCTGCACAAAACATCACTATAACAATAGGGAAATCAGCAGAAGGTGGTCACAGCAGTAACAACTTTCTCACATATTTCTTATGTTACACGTGTATACACAGTTCTGGTTCACGCGCAGCTATGCAAACAGCCTCTATCACTGATAGGTGCGGCTTGTTGCACACCTGCACCTATACCTATATAGGCCGGATCTTTATCACTTCAATCAATAAGCTGCTCCATAGCGGGCACAACTCACACCTTCACCTGTGAAACCATTGATACCGCCACTGCACTGATTTAGAAAAGTCCATGGCTTCATTGTTATGAATATGATTGGCACAGTCCCTAAGGGCCTGGTCAGACTGCGGCAAATTTTGGTTGCCTGACGAAAAAAGAACAGCGTCCAGAATTTGAATCGCGATCACACTACACATGTGGGGAGAGTGAAAATTCAAACTTCATTTCGAGCGTCAAGTGGTAATCTCCACGAACGACGTCAAATTCCTTCACCTTGGGGATCGCCAACACCTTCAGTGCAATCCTTGCAACGATCCTTATGAGTTTTGTTGTTGTCCGTGGCCAATTAGCTCCTCGATATCGAGATGAAAAAATCAGTGATTATCAGCGTCAATGGCGTATCAGCGTCAAATCCTGTTTGGAGCGGAAAAGCGTGGTCCGTTCTTGCTTTTTTTTTGGAGCGTCAACTCTCGCTTTTGCCGCTCTGGCGGCAAGTTACTATGGAGATTCGGATTATAATCCTAGGATTATTTCGATTTTGCCGCAGTCTGACCAGGCCCTAACACTTGGAAGTGAATTATGTTGAAGAATAGTACAAGAAATTCAAGAATAATGTTCGCCAAAGGACCATCATCTACACTAGACAACTTGAACAGTTGCTCACCTAGTGGTCAGCCGCAAGATAACCATAATTTTCAGACGATATTTTTGAGTTTTTCTGGGGGAGGGGGTGAAATGCTGCTATTTACATAATCAGTTAGTAGAACAAATATATATACAAACTCTGGAAACTGATCAACACAATGGTACGGTAAGTGAGTTTTCCTCTTCGTGGGTTGAGCACTTTCACAAGTCAAAAGTAACTCCGCTTTGTGGATTTATTACAAAGAGGAGCAGGAGGGGTATGTGGAGATATTACAAATTTTGTTTTGAAAAATGATTTTTGCATGTGCGCAAAAAATATGTTAACACAGAAGGCGCATGCTCTGTTCCCACCAAACTCTCACGCGCTCATAGTTTTCCAAAGTCCACTGTTCCTGATTTCAGTTCTTGCTGTGTCTGCATTGGCAGTGGATTTCTTTCTCAACCCACCCACCCACTCCACTATTGTCATCATCCTGTTTTCTGTGCTGTTGCTCTCCAGTCCGTATCCACTATCATACCGGCTTACAGTAACTATACCAATGCCGTTCACCAGCGAAATTCTGTAAATACACGGAGGGGAGTCAACCTTGCTTACCAGGCTCCTCACGTGGCTTATTCAGCCTCTCACACTCAGGCGGCTCACTCAGCCTCTCAATACGGCTCACTCTGCCTCAGCAGCAGGGCCCTGCCTAGCTGCCATACAAACATTCACACAGCTCTAAGCTGCCACTCACCCGGAGCCTGACAAAGCAATTGACAAACCCTCCTATTCTCCAAACTGGTTGCTCATTGTGTGAGTGCGGCATGCAGATGCTTGTGTTAAATAATGGCTTTTAGGGACGGTTTCTTACCGAAAACATTGCATTCCAGCCAGCTCCTGCTGCAGGACTTCCTGGGTGGTAGCGATCAGGTCCAATGCCCCTACGTAGTCATGTGTTGCCAGCAACATTTGAATTGTTGGTTGTGTCTGGTGGACTGTTGCCATCAGTTTCAACTGGACAGTACACAGCGAGGAGTACGTAATTATTGTACAATGTACTAGCACATGTACTTCAAAATAGAGTATACAATATAGAATTGTGTAAGTAACCATTTCAACACATGGAAGTGCACATGCCGGTATCTTGTATCTAGTAGATCGATGAGCGGTCAAGAACACTGCAAGCCCAAATCTGCAACCTTTTGTACAACAGCCCCCCTCCACACACAAACTCTCTCTCCCTCTCCTTTATCTAGCGCGTTATTGAGTTCTACCAGCAAAGGCCACTACAGTCGTAGTACTTGCATAGGGTGTATCTGCAAGCACTCTTTTCTTTCTTTTTCATTATCTTCTCCGTACCATTCTGTGCTCTCCTCTGCGTACTTCTGCTGCCTCTCTCCGCAGTGCATGCGTCCATGGTCACCAAGGCAACAGATAGTGCAACACAGAGAAAATCAGCGAAAATCAGCACGCAACTCACCTTCCTATAGAGGTTTGCATAGATGTCTCGTTCACGTGCTAGCTTCAACAGCCGTAGGTGCTCAGTGGACACAAGCGAGTCAGTGTGGTGTAAATCTTTCCTGTCACATGAACAGCAGCAGAACAAAGATAATGCAGCTGTGTGGTGAACAACTATACAACTCAAATCAGCTTCACATACTATGCCGCCACCCTATACAACAATATCATTGCACGCACCATACAACAATATCCTTGCACGCACCATACAACAATATCCTTGAACACACACGCATAGACGCACACGCACACACCATACGACAACATCCTTGCAAACACACACCATGCATGGAAGCACACTCCCAAGTTCAAAGCCCGCACATCCAGGATAAAACGCTTGCCAGCACTGCCGCTGCACCTACCGAACGTGACGTATCTGAGCACACACAGACGCCGCATCCTCATGCAGTTTGCTGTAGCACTGCATGGCCTCGAAGACGTCATCAGACCGAGATGACACCTGACGTGCCAGGTGCACCTCTGTCAAGTCCAGGTATTGAGACAGCTAGGAGAAGAAAACAGCAGTGCAGCCAAGACAAAACGAATCTATCATTGCTGTTACTGCAGACGGACGTGTACCATAATTGCTGCTCTTGTGGAGGACTGTAGAGTCCAATGATGGTATTTGGCATCCATTATCAGAGGTCACAAGCTGCACCTATATCCAGAAAAAAACTAATGCAGCTGAATTCTCCTTCCCTTGCCTAATACGAAATAGACAACTAGGGCAAGCTCTGATCTGTACATGTACCTGCTCTTCCAGAAGCTTGGCCGTTCCGTGTGATGGTACAAGCGACACTCGGTGACCTGTTGCAGGACCTCGGTGAGCAGCGCTTGCACTCGCCACCGCTGCCACGGCCGCTGCAGAAGATCCACCATTTTCATTTCCTGTCGAGGGTGCTGTCGCTGTGTCATTGCAGAACACCAGCTTGTTCCAGGGGATCACGGCATGGAACGTCTGCGGCTCCTCCAAGACAAAGTTTGACTGAAAGAAGATCTGAGCACAAAGTCATACGAGTGGAAGAGCAAACATGGGTTTGACATCAGCCTTGATTAACCATACTATACTAGGGGATGAGAGAAATAGGCATTTTCGGGGCGACTGACCCTGGCCAGGTACACTGGGAAAAAAAATTTATAGGCATAGCGGTGATTGACCCTGGCCAGGTACACTGGGAAAAATAGGCATTGGGGTGGTTGACCCTGGCCAGGTACACTGGGAAAAACAGGCATAGGGGTGGTTGACCCTGGCCAGGTACACTGGGAAAAATAGGCATAGGGGTGATTGACACTGGCCAGGTACACTGGGAAAAGTAGGCACTATTGAGGTGACCGACCGCGGCCAGGTACACTGGGAGAAATATACATAGGGGCGATTGACGCTGGCCAGGTACACTGGTATGAACTTGACATTCGACTGAAAGCATGAGATTCGACAGTTGTACATGTACATGTAGACTGATGATCTGCCAAGATTCAGATACCTACCTGTGGAATAGCACTCAGCTCATCTTCAGGATGCGATTCTATAGCAACCAACACAACACAAAACAGCACAGAACAGTGGGCTGTGTAGATTTCCACACAAATGAAGTAGACCGAACAGGGAAATGTTCCCTTGTAGATTACGAGCACTTCAAGGACATTGAGAAATGAGAATGAACACGATGAGTAGCACCAACAGTACATAACCCCCAAGAGTGTGCAACTGCCTGCACAACCTCTATCCAGTGCTGCGACGGCAACACTTCACATGACGTGAAATGGTTCAAAATGCTACGCTGGCAAACGGTGCAATGTGATCAGCCAAACGTTGAGCCCAACGCAGGGTGTGTGTGTGGGGGGGGGGGGGGGGCACAGGGTGCAAATAATGTGTACAGGTGACCCCACAGCTGCAGTTGCACACTCTTAGGGGATGTGTACTCTTGGTAGCACACACGCACGCACACACACACACACGCACACACAATTGCTCAAACGTGTACGGTCCCAGAGCACTCTGGTCACACTCCTTTACCCTTGCTAGCTGGTGCTTGTTGCGAAGATGTGGCTGCACCATCCTTCAAGAGCTGATTTCCCTGGATGCGGTTTGCCCGGTTCTGTGGCACATGCACAGTGCAGATTGTAGGAAAGGGGAAAACAAAATAGTCTCAGCACTTCTGTAGTACCTAACACAAGCGAATCAAATCTGACTCACTAGCAAAGCTATAGCCCACAAACGCTGTGGCCACACTTCAGCAAAACCTAACTACAAGTATGTACAACACTGTTACGCTACTCTTGATGGGTTTGGCATTTGACTTGACGTCACAGCATACATGTCTCTTGTCCATAGCTAAGCCAGTCATGCACATGGAGACACGTGATGTGTGACCAGAATGGTGGCCGCATAGTCATGCACCCAAACTAGATTCAGTTCGTCGCCAGCTACTGCTAGCCATGTGCTCTTTCCTTGGCGCGGCTCCTGATCTGAGCACACCAGTGCATGGGTGCACCCCGGTATGACCCATCGCGGCATCCATGGTTACCACGGTAGTAAAGGAAAGTGCTTGATTGTGCACATACGTGTGTGCACGTATGTGTGCACGTGCGTGACTGTGTGTGTGTTTCGTTAACTGATCACTCTAGTTTGAGATGGACAGGAGTGATGAAGTCAAGTGTAGTGACTCTGTCAACAGCGTTGCCCAGTCATATCTACAATCTGCAGCTAAGTCCCTAGCATATGCAGAGTGCTGGCCACACAGCAGTCTAGTAACTGACGATTTCGGGAATGCAAATCAATTGAGAGCCCATGAGCGCACACAGGAACCCAGCACGTAAAGCTGGCCAAAATCCATCTAAAACACTCTGCTCTTAATGTACGAAGTCCAAAGACCACGTGCACGGCGTCTTTGTGATGTCAGTCGCATACAGTTCCTGGCCGAAATGGGTGCTTTGAAGAGTAGACCCGGGTGCTTTGAAGAGTAGACCCGGGTGCTTTGAAGAGTAGACCCGGGTGCTTTGAAGAGTAGACCCGGGTGCTTTGAAGAGTAGACCCGGGTGCTTTGAAGAGTAGACCCGGGTGCTTTGAAGAGTAGACCCGGGTGCTTGACGTTCAACCACTGTGACAGTAATTTTTTTGCTGAGGTAAAAAACTCACACTAGCAACAATAGAGAGGTTAAGATGCACGTTATTTATGAGGTGACGCGAAAGCTCAGCTTGCGTTATTTGGCTCGCGCATCGAAAAACAACGCGAGTGACCTGCAGCTCAGATCGAAATTTGGAGTTTTACGCCAAATTTGACGTGAAACTGCGCGTCACGTCGGAAATAACGTGCATTTTAACCTCTCTAATCACTGGCCGGAAACCTGTTTGTGGATGGAAGCTCTATTGTCAAAGCTTGGTTTGAGCCCAAGCTCGATTGAACCAAGCCACCTTTCGATCTGAACAGTTTCTCTCAAGTGTGCTGATTTTCATGTCAAATTTGATGTCGCAGAGGGTGCTTTAAGTCCGGCCGGCTAGGAGGTGACTCGAAATATTCGCTTATCTCTCCTGCATGCCAACTTGATATCCCTTGTGTGCGACGAATGCACCGAAACGATGCATTTGGCGCGCCTCGACCAGTTTACTTTGCAAAATGGTATGTTGGCGAAAGGCAAGCTGGTTTTAGTCGGATCGGTGAAGAAGCAGCTGCGGTGTGAAAACCCCAGGGAAACAATGGTGGAGATGCCAGGAATGTCCACTTTTCTGCATTGTGGTAAAGTTGATTTTTGTATGAAATGTAATCCAATTTGTATGTTGCTACACTACTCGAAAACCCACGGGAATGATATGGGACTTCTGCTTACCGCAGGTCCCTGAGAATTGGTCTGCTAGAAGAACATGATCGTAGTGTCTTATCGGCAAAGATTGAGTCGAATACAATCACAGAACATGATTTACAGGTGGCTGGAATTACGATACGTGGACTTTGAGCACCCGGGTCTTATCTTGGTGCTTCTGAATTTATTAAAAAAAAAGAGCGCAGCACCCAAGTTCGTCCCGTATACAATTACGTGTCCGCATCTGTTTTCATCATGGTGCTCCCGGTCAATTTCTAAAATGATCACTTCAAAGCTGATCATGTGTAAGTGCCTGCGTTGGAGTTTACGGACAATTAGAAAAGCTCACTTCAAAGTTCACGATGAAAGCCTTCATGTTGTTATAGAACACATTCTGTATAATTATATTTATCCACTCTCTTCAATATTCTTGTGAATTGATTTCTTTGTGACAAAGTCCAAAATAGCGTCAGCTTACCCTGGCAACAAGTTTCAGCTGCTTCATCAACTCATGTCTACCGATGTAGGGCAGCGTCACCGAAGGACTAACTTCTGTAGATGGAATGAAGTCATCTCCCCAAGTCTGTGTGAAGATGTCAGAATTGCCACGAGGCCCTGCAGTTGGATCGTGCAGCAGTGATGGCAGGCACACTCGAGCAGAATAAACTGTCCATAGCTCGTCGTCTCCATTCTGCTTGCTCTTTCGCGGACGAGTTGATGATGGGGACATCGCTCATCACCTATAGTTTTACCTCCACAAATCCAATCGCATACCGGTATTCAGATTTCCATTCTTACTTCACCATTCAATTAATTTTCTTTTACATTGCAATGTTGAAAGAACAACGAAATCAATCACTCCAAAAAATGCTGTCTGATCAGTGATGCATGATCGATTGATCATTTTCATCAAGGGTTATGAACTCTTGTTTTCATTAATTTTGTTGTAGATCTACTGTACGGTGTTGACTGTTGTCGTACATATCAGCCGCATTCAAGACAAATTTGGCAAGTAACAGTACTACAAGCGTCCTAGCAACCAACAAATGGCGTCCCCAAGCTGTGCGTATAAATACTATAATTATGATTGTCAGATTGTATGACTGTATTCTTCCTTCACAAAATTAATCCAAGATCAAAGCGACAATTAAATTGTTTCATGCCCAGAGTAACTCAACCTCTTTCGCTACATTGTAGTTCAGCCGGCTAGCCATTGGTTTGTAGGAAGCAGGCACATTGTTGGCAATCGGGGTCGTACACACAATTTTCTGTGTGACGACGCATCTCACACATTCCGGATTTGTTCGTTGTAGAATCTTGTGCAAAGGGCCCAGTAGGGTGCCCATGCTGGGTTTGTCGAAGCCTTGACAGTCGTGCTGGTAGCAATGAGTTTCCGTGCCCTGTTCAAATCGTCCAAGAAAGATGGCGCGGAAGGCGGCCAGTCCCCAGCTCAGAGTCAGAAAGATCGTGTGCCAATAAGTGTCTCTGTTCCTCCAAAGCCAGTAAGGAGCGAGAAAGTTAATTTTGAAAAGGGTACAAAATCTGCAGATAAATTGAATGTCATCACCAGGACTCCCTCATATGTCTTGATAATTCTGTAAAGATTTCTACCAGACCAGATTATGTAGATGGCGTGCAATCCTGGATCATGGCACCAAAATGAAGTATGGGAACTTGTGTTTTCGTCTACATGTGAACATTGCGTGGCTCTAGTAGTTGCTGTGGTTGTAACGACTGCTGCCAACAACTTGTCGTCTGACACACGCATGCACACACACACACACACACACACACGAACGCACACACTATTTGGGCAGTCCTCGGTTGTGAACGTGTGTGAGCCAGGTAGTGATGATCTCCAGTGAGTCTATTTGACTTGGCCTTCTATGCGTTGTCCTTGTAGACTGCATCGATGTCCACGCATGCGACGGTCTCCTCTGATGCTGGTTCCATGTTTGATGGGATGAACTTTGGCACGGTGGCATCTGCTGTGCCAGAGCAAGGTGGGGACTGTGCTCTGACAGCATCATGCCGTTTGTTTGCAATACTGTACCTTCATCTAGCCATCCGACACCAAATTAATTATGACCAGCGGTTATGTGGGGTGCTACGGTGCTGGCCAGTCCAATGTACACTGCTGGACATTGCAGCAACCAGTCCAAGTGCACAGCCTTGTGTCAGTCGTGATAGGTCATTGTTGTGGTAGATATTCATGCAATAGTGATTGAACGTGATATTGCTGACTATCACTGTATTACAAGTACTAAGTACACTACGCAGTAAATGCAGCATTCACTGTGCTAATCAAGATACCGTAGCGTCTCCTTGTTTTGATACGGAAAGCGCCTGGGTATGGTGCTGATGTAGGGGGGGGGGGGGGGGTGGGTCCATGCAAAGCCCCAATTTTGATCAGCTTTGCATGATGGTTTTCGTCTAAATTCTATGACAGTGTACGTCCACTTTATATACCACTTTCCTTCCATCTTTTGCTCTGGTTTCTCCCTGTCTTTTTCTACCTGTCTATCTCTACCTGCTGCCAATATTGCGTGGAACAGAGAAGGCCGGCGATGCATCTGCTCCTGAAGCCGAATCGAGCAGCAACATTGACAGTCACGCTGCAGAAGGTACTGTAGCTAAGTGCCTTCACTTCGTTTATACAGTCGTCCCTCTCTAATCCGGCACTTGTTTATCCGGAACCCTTGCCAACCGGCGCACTTTCTGACGAAACCGATTTTTTTCGTTCAATTCCTACATCTTAATCCGGCACTTGAATTCCGCCTCCGGCAGTGACTTTTTGAAACGAATCGCTCAAACTGCACGTAGTTTGATTTCATAATCCGGCAGTCGTAAATCGACTGTGCGTGTGTGTGCAAGAGTACGTATACATGTGAACATGTTCTCTGTTTTACTTTATCACTGTGTATATTCCTGGAGAAAAGTTGAGAATATAAAGCCGTGCACCAAATACTGGGGTCGACACGGAAAAACCCTGTGTTTTGACGTATGATACATGCATGCAATTGGGTAGGGCCGGGTCAGAGGGCAGGATTTCTTAATCCAGCACCCTCGTTAATCCAGCAGAAAATGCCGTAGCAAAAGGTGCCGGATTAGAGAGGGACGACTGTATACTGTACTAGTATGACATACTGTCAATTATTGACGAAACAGGCTGCACTTGCTATCCGCCTTTGATGATTCTCATCGAATTACGATGTGCGTCTGTGCAGGAAGCAGCGAGGCCTCCACAGCTGAGGCATCTGCGTTCACGTTTCTCAAGCCATCTACGGCAGCAGCAGCAGCAGCAGCAACTTCGGCGGCAGCATCACAGGACGGTACGACCATGCATGCGCAATTAGTTCTACATTCTACGAAAGCATGTGACTGTGTTGATTTGCAAAGACAGTGCAGTTGCTTCTACAGTGCAGTTGCTTCTACAGTGCGGTTGCTTCTACAGTGCAGTTGCTTCTACAGTGCAGTTGCTTCTACAGTGCAGTTGCTTCTACAGTGCAGTTGCTTCTACAGTGCAGTTGCTTCTACAGTGCAGTTGCTTCTACAGTGCAGTTGCTTCTACAGTGCAGTTGCTTCTACAGTGCAGTTGCTTCTACAGTGCAGTTGCTTCTACAGTGCAGTTGCTTCTACAGTGCAGTTGCTTCTACAGTGCAGTTGCTTCTACAGTGCAGTTGCTTCTCAGTGCAGTTGCTTCTACAGTGCAGTTGCTTCTACAGTGCAGTTGCTTCTACAGTGCAGTTGCTTCTACAGTGCAGTTGCTTCTACAGTGCAGTTGCTTCTACAGTGCAGCCATGCCATGTTGTTTGGTACATTGGAAAGGCTTCCTGTCTGAAGCCTTTCCATACTGGTACTCGATGTTCCAGTTTTGTGACACGAGAAAGGCACGAGAATTAGTGTACCGCTGAGTGTACCGCTATACACGTGGTCGACACGTAGTCGACACGTTGTTGATACTTTTTTGACACGTGACCCCGTCAACGGTCTGCTTTGTAAATTTGTGCCAATGCCACTCGGTAAACGCCGATGTCGCGTACGACAAAGACGACTATCCCGTACGCGAAATAGTTGAGAATTGCATGACGTGGACCTGACGGCAAGGACAACTGCGAGGAGGCCCCTTTCGGTACCCCTGACGGGAAGGAGAACTGCAGAAGTCGACGAAGTCGAACGAGGAGGCCCCTTTTCCGTACCCCATACTGCAAAGTGCCATTGATGGATACCTTTTGCACCTGGAACGACCCCTTAAACGCTGTCGCGGCGACTATCCCGTACGCGGAATAGTTGAGAACTGCTGACGTGGACCTTTTGCACCTGGAACGGCCCCGTAAACGCTGCCGTGTCGGCGGAGTGAATGTGCAGGGTACTAGGGTGAAAAGAATTGCTGCAAAGACGTCCCCTAGGCCCTCTACTAGGCTCTAGGCCTTTGCCTTTGGAGACATGGCGAACTGAATGCGCAGGGCGAAAAGAATTGCTGCAAAGACGTCCGCTCTAGGCCTTTGGAGACATCGTGGGAACTCCTTCCGGTACTACACAAACTGCTGACGTGGCCGTGGACATGTACATGGAGAGTCATGGTGGGACTTCATGTACATGGATACATGGTGGGAATTCCTTCCGGCACCCCCGTACCGCAAAGCCAACGGTGGGGAAGGAGAAGTGCAGACGTGCAGGAAGACGAACGAGGAGGAACCAGGACGAGCGAGCAATGGCAGGACTAGCTGGACCGTAAGTAATAGCTGAATTGTGCATGACAACTTGACATCCATGCGGCACTCGCCACTTGCCACTGCATATTTCTTGTCCACTAACAATGTCTCTCCTCTGCCCCCTGTGTGTCCACGGCCCTGTTGCTGAATTGGCCCGATGAATCAAATGTCTTCCGCAACTGGAACGGCCCCGTGAACGCTGTCGCGTCGGCGACTGAATGCGCAGGAGGGAAAATATTGCTGCGAAGACGTCTCCTCTAGACGACGGTAAAGCACCCCATTGATATGTTGCCAGTGTGTGCCAGGGTATCGCGCGATGGTGAATGAGGAATGATGAAGGGTACGGTGGGACTGTAGACCTGTTACCTTCTACTAACACGTTATCAGGTGGAGGGTGTCTTGTACTCACGTTATCAGGTCGAGAGCGTATTGTAGTCACTCTCTCTATTCCTGTAGTTCATTACGTTTAAGGTGTACGTATAACTTCTCAAAAAAAATTAATGGTCTACAGTCGTGTCGGAAGGGTACGGTGGGACTGTAGACATGTTACCTTCTAACACGTTATCAGGTGGAGAGTGTCTTGTACTCACGTTATCACTATATCAGGTCGAGAGCGTATTGTAGTCACTCTCTCTATTCCTGTACTTCATTATGTTTCAGGTGTACGTATAACTTTTCCAAAAAATTTAATGGTTCACGTCTTCAGATAGAGAGCGTATTGCACCCACTGTCTAGTCTCTGTAGTGCATTGAGATTTTGTTGATCGAACATGAAATGGATACACAGACAAAGCCAGGCCAAGTACATGGCGAGATGTCGCCAGAACGTCTTCAGGTAGAGAGCGTATTGCACCCACTGTCTAGTCGATTTTGTGGATCGCACATGAAATGGATCATGTGACACAGACAAAGCAGGCCAAGTACATGAGAGAGTGGACGATGTGCAGATCGACACGGCCTGCGGGTACTTCATTAAAGTTACCCGTGACATAACTAGGATAAAAGTTAATCACTGCAAAAACATTGCCAAGTATGTGAGCACTTTGGACTTGACAGAAGAGTGCACGGGCGACGTTGACAAAACATACTGCGGTGACTGTCACTATCATGACAGCAGGGCACATCACACGCAGCATCGCAGATCGTGTCGAATTGCGCATCATAATATTGCAAAATTGCTCCTGTGCATGCAAGTGGATTTCATTGCACTTCTCAGTTTGGGAAATGCTCGATTATGACAATTCTCCGTATGAGTGCACTAGCCCTGAACAGACATGTAGGTGAACCGTTTGTGGTGTCTCATAGCCTACCTCACGACCTTCTGCTTTCTTTCTTCATCACTTGTATCTTGCAGGTATATCATCCCGTGACGACCACATTGAAGTCTGAATTTGAAGTGGGAAGATGCTTCAGCAACCACATCGTACTTTTCCATTGCTTTCATTGTGCTTCTACTGTGCATGTGTGTAACTTGTGGGGTAAACATGTGATGACATTGTATGCTGGCGACACGGTCAGATGTTCATGCGTCTAACGTACACCTGCATGTTATGCATTGAAAAGGGTTTGCCACTTGCGATCCTGGGACGAGTATCAGGTCCGCTTTGTCCTGTGTGGGCTGTATCAGATTGCTGTTCACTTCTCTATCTGTTGGATATGTGACTTTCTGCAAGTTTCTGGTGTATGATGGCCACGTTCTTGCTTGTCACTTTGTATGATATTACATTCTGTATTCGCTGCTTCCATGGCATGGTCTGCAAACTGCAATCCTTGGGCAAATGTCATGTTTGCTATGTTGTGCTTTGGCCGTCAGCTTGTCTACACGCTGTAGTTGAATTATTTTTGTTTCACAACTGACTTCCTCAAGTACGGTGGCCACTGCTTTGCATGGCATTATACATGAAGAATTTCCTGTTTGTGTCGTGTGCATGTGCGTATGTGTGCGTGGCCACGTGTGTGTGCCGTGTGCATACACATGTTTGTGTATCTGTGTGCGGGGTAGCGAGGCGGGGAGGGCTGGTATGTATCAGTGTGTTATTGCAGTCGCATGGCTACATACAGTACATCGCGCGCGTGGTCATCATGTTTACCTTCGGGGTTGGGGTGGGGAGGGAACGGAAAAAGACCTGAAATTATCCATATAAAAATCGCTCTGTGAGCGGTTCTGAAAAACCTTTACTGGTACTGCCCCGTCGTAAAAGTAAGAAATTAGAACTGGCCCATTGTCCCCCCAAATGCGAACTGATCCACCTAAATCGCGAATGACGGGACCCGAACGCACCAGTAGCACGAGGTTCCTACCTGTGGATGCAGATGGGGACGTTGGTCCGGACCATAGGCCATGTACTGTACTAGCGGTAGGCTTCCCTATCAAAATAATAAATTCTACTGCTACTACTGGTGTTACCCTATGATAATTGCCGTGATCCTGTGCCCTCCCGACCTCGTGCTACTGGTGCGTTCGGGTCCCGTCATTCGCGATTTAGGTGGATCAGTTCGCATTTGGGGGGACAATGGGCCAGTTCTAATTTCTTACTTTTACGACGGGGCAGTACCAGTAAAGGTTTTTCAGAACCGCTCACAGAGCGATTTTTATATGGATAATGTACAGTTGTGGCAAGTGAAATCCGACACTTGCCATAGGGGACAGCGCCTCAAATGGACATCAATGATGTAATGCACTGCACCTAATTTGTACTATAGAGCCGTATGCATCCCAAACAGGTCGAAAGGTCACAGCTTAGATACACACAGTTCACAAACATGGTACACATAAGGAGTATTGGTATCCAATTCCCATTCATTTTCGCCAGCACCTTTTGAACCTTGACTGTGATAAGTACGAATTCTGTCATCAGACAGATAAAGTTGTATGCAGCACATGTACTGTACGTATGCAGGGCTGCAGAGGCTGCAGGATGCACGGTGCAGTCTCTTATGCCAAGTGTCGGATTTCACTTGCCACAACTGTATGTAGTAGTGCACGGACTTGCCTGACGGCAGTTTTTTTTTTGCTTCGGGTATAAGCTACCAGGCATTCCATGCCAGATCTATACTGGCTGTGGTTGATGTGGTTGCAATGAAAAAGAGTGTTGTCAGAACCACTGGTGTGATACTTGCACTTTTGCTTTGAAACAACTGTGCCATGCAGTGTTTGTCAAATGCATCATGTGTGCCATAAGGTGGACATATTTTTTAGTAATAGCAGTCAATTAATAATATCGCAAATTGCCAATGAAGAGTTTTGGCTAATCAGTAAGAGTTCCTTTTTATCTCTGACATTCGAAGACCTCCTGTATGCAATGGAAGTGCTGCAGAACTGACATTTTCTGAAATTTAATGTGGGTCTAGATCGATCACACCGAAGGTCTTTGCCAAGTAGCCCATGTAACAGTTATGTAGCCTCCCTTGGTGTACTTTTTTAAATACTTTAAAAAAAAGTATTTTAACTTCAACTAGCACCACCATGACAGCTGCCAACTGTCTTCCACCTGTTTATTACCTCTTTCCTTTTCTAGAGGAAACATTGGGGCCCAAGTTTAGTGCACGCCAGTTATACCACATCTTCAGCAGCCAATCGTGCACAATTTAGCACAGAACTGACAGGGAGTACTGACACATTTCATAGCATGATACTGAGCTTGGGCACTGCTCCGTAGCGTTAATCAACGGCATTTTAACGTGGAAGGTCTATGGTCATGAGCGCTGATGCCAAAGGGGAAGGCAAGCACATAGCCATGAACCATAGCTCGTAGCTGTACTGATGAGGCGTTTATGGCCGAAACAGCTTGCTGTCTACAGCATTGGGGAACCATGAACCGTTCAGGTTGGAATGCCGTTGGTTAGTGCTATCAAGCCCCAGTAGTACTCTAGCTCAGTATCATGCCGTGGAATATGTCGGTACTCCCTGTCAGTTTTGTGCTAAATTGTGCACGACTGGCTGCTCAAGATCTGGTATAGCTGGTGGATGCTAACCCATAACTCGTGTCCCAGTGTTTTCTCTAAATGCATCCTCATATTTTTCTTTTTTCTTTTCTTTTCTGTTGTTACCTATTCTTGGCAACAGAAAGTGGAGAGCCTTCAACAACGGAAGGATCGGCATTCTCGTTCCTCAAAGGCGATGCGGCACCAGATAGTAAGAATAAGCCTGCTGAGAATTTTCTATGAATATAAAAAGTAGTGGTGCTGTGAATCAGGTAGCTTCTTCGTTTTCTTGAGCTGGACTTGATGGAGCTCCACTGTGATGTTGATGTAGATTGCCACTGTATAGGGTTGCATTCTACCAAGAGCACACCTAACCCCCTAGAGTGTGCAACCCCCGCATGCGGTGCTGTCTCGATAGAATTTCAAGTTGATGTCCTTTTCATGATGCAATGCTACTTGCACGACTGGTTTCCGACGTTTATACTGGGTGTTGGTGCATCACATGTGTTTCCTGGATCTAGTTTATACAGGATCAGATGGGGATTTACCCACCAATGGTCCAGGATACGCCCGATAATACGCGTGCACCTCGCATTGCATCATTTAAATAATGTGGAACTGCACACTCAGGGGAGGGTTATGCACTCCTGGTGCTATCAGTGGAAGGCCTGCTCTCCAGGGTTGGACAACTTCCATAGCTGGATGATCCTGATCAAGTACCGATTTTGTTTTTGTTTTTTCCATCCATTTCCCATTAGACACTGCAGTCACAACAGAGACTGTGGGTGTTGAGGAACCAGCTGCATCGTCAGCATTTTCCTTCCTCTCGGCAGGTATGTTGGGTGCGTTAAATACAGAGTAAAGTTTACTCTGTGAACCTGGTGTTTAGATCTGTGCCTTCGTTATGACTGTTACAGTCGTCCCTCTCTAATCCGGCACTTTATAATCCAGCACCCTCGATAAACCAGCACAATTTTCAGTAGCCAAATGTCCTCTTCATGCACATTGCAGCAGTAGATCAGATTTACTAATCCAGCACCCTCCCTAATCCAGCACATTTCCGTGGCACAAATGGTGCTGGATTATAGAGGGACCACTGTATTACTGCTGCTAGGGGTGGCAGGGGCCGGTGGGAGTTGTGGCATGGCGTCATGTAAGGTGCAGTCTTTTCGTTTCTGTACTTCTGTTCCTAGTTGCTGCTGTTTCTTTGCCGACGTGGCACGGTGACTGCATCTGGGTGGGGGCTCTATTGCATCTTGCATAGCTTTTTGAAATTGCCCAATACCACCACTTCTCATATTTTGTGCTTGACTGGTCGCCAGGTTCAGCAACACAGACCTCCACTGAGGTGTCCATCATCGCACCATCGAATCCCACTGATAGTGACATGATGTCAGCTGCACATCACACCGAAGAGACTGCTGTTGACAGTGGCAGCAGTCCCGCTGCGCTGCGCGCAACTGCAGCCAAAGCAACGCCAGTCCAGGCATCGCCTACCCTGCGACAGCCCAGGTCTGTTCAGCGAGAAACACCAAGCAGCACCACGGGAACCCCGTCGAATCCACAGCGAAAAAAGAAGAGGAAGGCACGTGTTCCCGGTGGAGCCCGGCTTGATGACGAATCAACCTCCGTGTAAGCACTTGTTACATAGTATTTGTACTACACTTGTACATGTATATACTTTTGAGTCGGGCTCGCTCGTTCACACACTGTTAGACAACAACTGGACGTGTTCTGGGGTGTCTCTTACTTAGAATATCATGATCTCAGACAATACCGTATTTCCCCGAATATTAGTCGCAACTTTTTACACTAAAATGCAAGGGTAAAAAGGGGGATGCGACTTACAATCGAGCATGACTTACTACGAACTGACGTGAATATATCCGAACTGGCTCAAACCTGAAAATGGGGGTGCAACTTACGATCGGGGAAATACGGTACTATAAGACAAAAACAAAAGGGAAAACCACTCTCTCTCTCTCTCTCTCTCCAGAACTCCCTCAGCACAAACTCCCCACTCATTCACAGTAGGAAAAAGCCCACGCAAAGCGATAAGCACGTGACACGCAGATACCGCGCGGCACTAAAACGCAGCTAACAGGGCACTACACGTAGGGTAGTGAGGACAATACAAAGTCAGATGCGTTGTAACTGATATGCAGATCAGTAGCAGTTCAGTTAGTTGAGGACGAACCTCAACATACCTCCCTTTCTTTGAAAGCAGGATGGACTGTCAGTTTACAGATTGAGCCCATCATGCTGCTTCTTGGATCGGTCGGATCGACGAGTCTTGACATTGGTCAATTCCTGGACCGGTATGGGGACTTCGGTGTCCGCTGAGGTTGGCGTAGCGCCACGGCTCCACCAGATCGAGATGACGGCGCTGGACGGCACCACCATCGGTCTCGACGGTGGCTTCATGGACATTAGCTTCTAATATCGTTTTGGTCCAACCGACAAGGTTCACACAACTCAGTTTGGTGATATTTTCATTGCAGGAATGATACAGGTGAAAACAAGAGAGAAAGAAAACTACCTGTCCATCATGGAAGGAACAACAACAACCAGAAAAGGGTTCGCCGGAGGCTTGTTGGACAAAGACTGCATCACCTTCCGCCAAGTGACGTGGGGCGGTGTGATGCCATGAGTCGTACTTGTCCTTGACAGAAGCCTTCACTGCTGCTCCGCACACTCTAACTGCTTCATCCAGTTCGTCAACGTCCTCTTCCTCAGATTCTGAGTCGGGGCAGCGCAGAGCTTTCAACTGTGTACGAAATCCACCGAGCAGGAACAGATCTGCCGGAGCATGCCCTGTGGTGGTATTCACCTTGGACCGGAGGGTACCGAGTGACTCTTGCATAGCTCGCTTGAGAGACGTCTGCGACGACTTTCGGAGATGGCACTTGAGCGTCTGGTGCAATCGTTCCACAGGGTTTTGCCTTGGGTGTACTGGCGACCACCATGGGCCTACGAATACAATCAGCATGCGTAGCTTGTAGAGCACGCACCTGCTCCACACACTCCGATACTTTTAATTTCTTGCCAGCAGTGGCCATACACAGGGGCTGGACAAATTCTACTGGTAACCCACTAATAAACTGTTCGATCACTACAGTATCCTCGTCACCAGTCGCGCTGTGACCAGACAGGTCCAGCAACCGCTGGAGATCCGTGACGAAAGCGTCTACCGACTCGTCTGGTTTCAGCTTATGCTGCACAAACAAGCTTTTTGCCTGCAACTTCGTTGCTGCAAACGCAGATGATAGCTTGCCGAACACAACATCCGGATCTGCCTTGTTGGTGTCCGACAACTGATAGCATACCAGAAACGCGTGGCCGTCCAGAAACAGCGGAAGGTGTTTCATCTTGTCATCGTCCGACGTCCACTTTGAGATTTTGGCCAACACACCAAATTTTGACCGAAAGGCATTAAAATCGTCCCCCTTGCCCTTGAAGGGGCGAAGGAAATTGTCCATCTTGAGACTCATTCCAGACACACTACGGATTACGATACTAAACGCTAGTATAAAAGCTTGCGGGAACAAGCACGGGCACCGACCACGGCCACAAACGCACCAACACAGGTGAACGCTACGACACGACCGACCGAACGATCCTCAAATCCAAGGCGAGTTTCTGCACCACTCTGTTGTGTAACGTACGCACAACAATTATTCACCACTACATGTACTCCGCACACAGCACTCACACCGGCGGACGGGACAATGCACTCGTGCCGGATGCCCCAGTCACGAAGCTGGGCTGCAGTCTCTGTACCGAGAAACCGGGAACCGTTGTCCGAGATGATGCGTACTGGATAGCCGAACATGGTGAACATAGCTAACAGGGGGGAGAGAGTGGGGAGGAGGGCAGGTCAACCGTTTTTTAAACTGTAAGCGAAGCACTTTGTTTGATACTGTTTTACCAGTCCACATTGGAGATCGAAGTTGTTACACTGTGCTTGCAGTAAGTTTTGTTTTGTGTTTCTACCATTCACTGGCGTAGGTCAATGGAGAAGTCTCCATCAATCTCAAGAAGTGGAGCTGGGTCAAGGGAAGACCTCGGAGATACCAGCAGTAGCAGCAGTTCATTGATAGCAGGAAAGGAGAGCATAGCTGATGTTGCTGGACCCACTACTGACAGCACTGCAACACAGGTAGTTGGAGTGGGCTCCGCTTCGTCTGACAGCACTCCTGCCAGCATCAAAAAGTCATCGGCAAGCAGCAGTGTAGCTGGATCTGCAGGGACTGCTACCAGAGGTGTGGACACTGTGACAGATGTTACGCCTGCTGCTGCTGACATTCTCAAAGACGGGGATGAAACTGATGGGCAAGACCACAGTAGCCCAAAGACTATCTCCAAACTGGCGCTAGTCGACTTAGACGGATCTTCGCCAGCTGTTGGTGATCAGAATGATCACGAAGCGAAGCTGCCAGTCGATGAAAATGTGGAATCTAGTGACCAATCAGTGCCCGTTGATAGTGCAGCAAGTGCCGCTGGACAAGTCTCGAATGTCCCTGACTCGCTGCTCGAGTCGAAGCAAATATCTTCTACGGACCAAAACGAAGTGGACAGTATGAATGGTAAGACTTTGATTTGACGGCACCACTTGTGCACGTAGATGGTTTAATGGCATTCAATACTGACTCTGTGTTATTGGTGCCCGGCTCTTGTTTCCACTCGATGTTTGCTGACCTTCTTCTTCTTGCATGCGACCAAGAATACAGAATACTCCAGAGTGTACAACTCTGCAGAAACCTCCACCATGCCTTATTTTCAGTTTGTCATTTTTCATTATGTATACCACTTGACGCTACACAAAACTCCACTGCGCGCAGCTGACCTCACACATCGAATGCATTGAATCGAGCTTTTGTTTTTGGAAACATTACTGCGCGAGCTCCACTGCAGCCACTTCATAAGCCTCTTGTCTTGTGCATGCTTTCCAGGAATATTACTTGACATTCATGGCCCGGTGTTTGATTGTGTGCTTTTCTCTGTTCCAGTGTACGACATCAAGCTTAGTGTGGAAGAGCGACTGGAGCTTCGCCTGCAGTCAGAGTCATTTCCTTTGAATGACATCCTGTAAGCCCGTAGATCGTGTTGTGCTTGCAATGTTGTTTCGTGGCATGCCAGATAAAATTATGGTTCTGACATAACTATACTTACATGCACTCGTAGCAAGTTACTGTCACTGAAGTAAGATTTGCATTGTAGCTTTCACCTGATGCATTTATCTACGGAAGTGACTACCAGTACCCCTCTCACCCTTTGCTGTCTTGTTGGAGTTGTATTCTCGTGATGATGATGATGGTAATGTTCTTTTTTTTCTTTTTCTTGCCGTCCCTGTTGTAGATTAAACCTGAAACAAACAGAGAACCAGCTAGTTGGCTACTTGTCAACCCTGCATTCTAATCAAGCCCAGCGCCTCTCAGTAGGTTACACGCTCTGGTAGTATTCACCACAATCACAATCACATCTTTACCTGTAGTTAGAATGGTTATGCCTGTTTTATACATGTACGAGTCGTAGATATCAACTTGTCTGAGATTTTAAAGAGAGTATGGGAAAACTTAGAAATACAAAAATGTATGCTATTCTTCCACACGAAAAACTCAGTGCTGCTGAGCAGGGAACACACTAAACTCACATTTGGGTTTTATCGAGCACCTTATGAGCTACGGTATCGCGATTTTGGCAGTAAAATGGCAGTCGAGGGTGAGCGAAGTGTCAATCAGTCGGCGGGAGTCGCGAGCCCTCCCTTACTCATCAGGCCGCTTGTTTTTTTTTGGAGCAGGTTGCTGCGTAACTAGCACCAGTGCAGGGTGTGTGTGTGTGTGTGTGTGTGTCTGTGTTCTGGCCTGAAATGTATGTGTTTGTTCTGTCTTTTGTTTTTCTCCCCCGCATTATTCAGAAACGCCGTGAAGCCCCTGAGCTTCGGAAGCTGGAAGCAGCAGCCACTGCTCAAGAAAATTTTGAAGAAGGTAGAAACCGTTGCATAGATTTCTTCATGATGGTTGCTAGGTATTATTTATTCTTTCTTGGTCTTGACATAAAATGTGCCCATTACGAGTACTCAATATGTATGCAAGCATGACTCAACCAGGATATACTGAGGAATGTAAGAAGAAGAACGCCATTTTGATCCGAGTTGCTTCTCGAAGATTCTGGTTTTTGTTTTGTTACTGTGTGTATAGCTGAGAAGCACAACAGTCAACTGAAGGACATCACTGATACGCTTGCATCCATGTCATTCACATTGCAATCAGTGGACAATGTAAGTACCGGGTCGTTCATAGCATGGCACACATTGCTATGGTGATCTACGTGCAGTTCATCAAGCTCTTGTAACGAAGTGTGTACTCGTATTATGGTGTCATCACTTCTTCTTTTTTACTTTAATATGCGGAGCCTGGGTTCATGAGGAAGATATCTCTTGGTGCAATGATCTGGAGCTATATGCTTGTCTATTGTGTAGATGTGTATGCCTGCCAATACTTTACTTGAAATAATGGCATGAACTATGCACACTGTATCAAATTGATGTACAGTCAACTTGGCGGGGCATCAGTAAGTGTCATTATTCGCGAAGTGTCGTTATACCCGAAGTCTCATTATATGCATTACAGTTGGATGGGACTTTGCTCTGGGCATCGAAATTCTGTCGCTATTCACGAATTGTCGTTATATCCGCATTCGTTTTTAGCGAAATTGACTGTACTACCAAGTAGTATGTTGATTGGTATGCCTTGCACTACTGGTACTCCTTGAGGGGTTTCTTCCACTCATCCGGGGTAGAAAGCTACCAAGAAGCAATGTTTTTGTTCAGACTCTGGTACCACTAGCTTGAGTTTGATGTCATTTGATTTTACGATGTATTTCTGTGCTTGCTGGCAGATGGTATCGCTGAATTCTAAGCGAAATGAGCTTATCGAGTCGCAGTGTTCCGTTCAGCGTGAATCGGTGGACTGCATTCAATTGCTTCTGGTCAGTGACATTTTAGTAGTTCTTTTGACTGTTATTTCCCCACCAATATCTTTGGGCTGCTGCTGCTGCTGCAGAAGACAACAGTGGTAGACATATTGCATTACCAGTCAGTTGTGGATGGGGAGAGGAAGGATGACATGGGCATGTCATGCAATTATTAAGAACAAGGTGGCACAGAGCATTGCTACTTTCAATTTGCAAGTGAAGCAAACAGAGCACCTGCAAAATGTTCTATGTACGCTACATGTACTCGCGCGCCTCGCCCATCGAGTAACAGCACGGTTTATTGTTATGGTTCCGGTTGTTTATGCTGGTTTCATCTCTATGTTTGTTTGCTACTGTGCAGAAAGAGCAGTTGACGGAAGCAGAATCGTATCGGACACAGTCGACGGCGGACATCGCAAAGTAAGTTTTATTCCCTGGTGCTAAGATGTGTGTTTCTCCTGCTACATGCATGTACACTGCTGCTCTAGAATACTGTGTTGTGTGCATGGTGTGCAGCCATGCATGTGCGCAGGTTCGCTAAGTGGTTTTTTTTAGAGTTAGGGCCAGGCTTCTTTTCTATAATGCTGTGAATGATAGGCAAGTCGTGTGTGCATACATGCATGCTTCTTCTGTATAGGATTATGCCCAGTAACTGCAACAGAAAGACTGGCTGTATAGCAAACACTAAAAACAATGGAAACTACTACATGTAGTAGATGGTCTGAATGCATATTTTAATCTGACATTTGTACTGTATTGTATTGTACGCTTGCTTGCAAGTCTCTGAACCCCTCATTTGATGCCAGGCCTTATCTCGTACTTCAAGAGGTGGTGGTGGTTCTCAGACTTACGGCTAGCTAATTCGCGGCTCTCGTTTTGTACAGGCACCGTCAAGAGATCTCGTTACAGAGAGAGGCGATAGTGAGAGAGCAAAGGTAACCAGTATTCTATCTTGCTATCCTGTTGACAGTTCACACTCACCACCAGTGCACAGTACTGTAAAACATGTAATTGTAGGTGCATTAAAATTCCGGTGCCAGGGACCTGTCAGGTTTCAGGTGTAATGTAGAATTAGGTGACCAGCGTTCCGTTCGCATACAGTGCATACTCTAGTGCCTTTTATGTGTAATTTAAATTTAGGTGCCTGGTTTCTCCACCGAATCACCGAAATTAAACTTACACCGAAAATTACATGTTTTACAGTATATTCTTAGGTTATGGTGTATACTACCGCAACATGTGTATCGACTGCCGAGTGGATTGGACAGCACTCGCCTATGAAATTGGACCTCTGGTTTAGCTGCTCAGCTCTGCCAATCTCTTCTGTGACGCTCTTCTAATCGGCAATGCTGCTGATAGAATCTGAACAACTGATTGTTCGCATCCAATCCAAGTACCTCTCGTTGTGCATTCAATGGCACTGCGGCTGTGCAGTAGCAACAAAAACTGCACATAGTTTTCACGCATCGGCCAATCTGCTCTTGAATCGCTGAGCACTTGACTGGATGCTGGTATAGTTCTGTGCTTGCTTTCATCCAGTGCTCATGTGCATTGTGACCTTGGTCTGTGTTCTGTTTCCTAGCCATATGGACGTAGACTGGGATCTGTCACGCAAGTGTACTGAAAAGCTACAGGTAAGATTGAAACATGGGGTGACGTAAGCATTGAGTACTCCTGACTTAGGCTTTGTGCGTGATGTAGCACTGAGGTGTTTTTTTCTGCTAGGCAGTCAGCCTGGAACGGAACACAGACTGCGTGCACTCGCAGTTTCTCCTTGGGTACCTGACCTGTCGCCCATCCGTATCAGTGCATCTTATGCCTGCCTTTTTCTTTTCTTTTTGCATTGCGCGCCACTCAGCATTATCACAGCACTTACGAGAATGCAACTGCATCAAGACTGTTCTTCTCTGCAACCTGCATCCTTGTAATTGTGCATATGTAGTCCTGACTTTAGTAGTGAATTGTTACTGGAGTATGCAACTTATGACTGATGTGTCGTACTTTCCTCTTCCTTGTCGCCTTGCTTTCAGGCTGAAGAGGAGGAGAAAACCAGAGACACCATGGCAGAGCGGGGAGAGCTGTCCAAGAAACTTGACACGGTGCAGGTACACCTCTACCTCCATATCTAGTTCACTTTAGTTTCATAGCGAAAGTGCTTAACTGCCGAAATATAGGGTTGCATTCATTTTCTGAAATAAGCTGTTCGTGTTAGCTTCTATTCCCTCCTTGAGTCGTACTGGGTGAAATACTGATATGTTGCTGTTGATACCGTTCCCTATGTTACTTAGCAACCAGCACCCTGACATTGAAGTTTGGACATCAATATGATGACTTGAAGTTTGTTTTGCATGCAGGCTATTATAAGTATAATCTACTTTCCGCTCGCTATCTGAAAATGGCACACCATTCCACGTGTATGGTACTTTGAGTTCTTGAACTTGCACTCGTCCAGTCAGTGACCTGACCTGGCTTGTCGCCATGGTCACAGCGGTAACACTTCTTGCCGGATAATTCAGACAATCCAGGCTTGGGAGCTTGCTTGCTCATGTCCCGCCAGTCCCATCACTGTATGTATGGTTTGCGCTGCCGATTGCTCTGACCCCTAGTTCATAGTCTCATTCATCAATAAAGATAATAATAATAATAATAATAATAATAATTCACTGAAATTTCTTATCAGTCCTCCTCCAGAACTAAATATAGTCCTCCTCCAGGATACAAGTATTTGGAGTCGAATAATAGAGAGGTTGCGCATATCGAAGTTTTGTAGTGTTCGACGGACCAGGCAACCACGAAAAGGCTGGGGAAATTGGTCACAATTAATTTTCGTTGTTCAGCTCTTTTCTTGTCGATAGTTGACGAAAGTGCGTAGGACTTTCGAACTCCAGGCCGTTACGGCCGAATCTTACGAATTTTCGTTGTGCGCGACCTCTCTAATAAGGCCATTGCGCATTACCAGATATTGAAGGTATTAGCAATGCACATGAGTATGCTGGGATCAGCAACGCACTGTTCAACACCCCACATAGCCATGCCCAGATGGCTGTGTGGGGTGTTGGTGGTAGAAACGACGGCATTGCGTGATAGGATTATAATTATTATTGTCCACATATAATTGATTAATGAGTCTCAGAGAATCACAGTGTTCCTTCTGTCCAGAGCTCTCTGGTTTGCGTCCAAGGCACTACTAGTATATGGGATTGCCAACGTCATTAGCCTATCCTCAACCAAAACCCTGTATGCCGCGGGGAAATTGCACAGGAGGGGGGGAGAGGTGACAGGTGTCTTTTTCTGCAATGCTTTCCACGGCATAATGACGAATCTGCAGCACTTTCCACGGCGTAATGAGACTTTTGCGGCAAAACACAACTTGAAACCCTGCAGTAAACAGCAGAAATGAAAGGAAGAAATAGGAAACTAGCCTGCATTAGTATCATAGTTGTAGTATTGTGTTGATAGTTAGCTGACAGCAGACAACCTTCTGGTGGTTGACCATGCATACAGCCTTCAAACTTCAGCTCTGGGCTGGCCATGAGATGTGAGGTGCTCCTTGAGCTTCTTAGAACCTATGTAAAAACCCTGCCTTGAACGAAGTTAGCATACCTTCCTTCTCATCCTCGTCCAGTAGGTCGCTTGCATACAGGTCAGGGCTGCCTGCCACAGTCAGAAACTCGTTGACTTGGAAATCGTGACCTAGTCGCTGGAGGATATCATGCACTCACAAGGCTTGCGGCTTCGGAACTGGTCGTTCAGCTACAGCAGAGGCTTGCGGCTTTGGAACTGGTAGTTCAGCTACAGCAGAGGCTTGCGGCTTTGGAACTGGTCGTTCAGCTACAGCAGAGGCTTGCAGTTGTCCGAGAAGAAATCCATCTGCAGCTGGGAGCATGTACCTGACCTTTTGATTGGCCATGATGATAGAGAGCGCTTTCACAGATGCTGGTGGCTGCAATGACACCCTTATCTCTTCCTTTGATGAAGTCAGGATAAGATTTCACGAACGTGGTAGCAAACACAGTCGTACTAGCATCCCCACCGAGTTGCAATATAATTTGATGTCATCGTCATCATCATCGGCTTCTTGCATACCCGACTCCAGTTTGGGCAAGCCCTGCACATGAGACTTCAGGTGAACCAAGAAACGAGCCTTCCTGCCATCGGTTAGGCGAAACATTTGATTGAAGCTCTGTACGAAGTTGTTCACTTCCTCGAATTGGTTGTGGAAGCTGTCTCTAGTCAAGTTGAGGATGTGTGCAAGACATGTCGAGTGAACTGAGTTGGGAAGCAGTGATGACAGTACATCGGTATATGCCTTTGTAATACGCGACCGAGTGACAAGGCAAACTGGTTCAGTCTCTCCGACTCAAAACATAAGTAGTAGTCTCAGGGAATAATATTGCACGAAAAGACGAACGTAGGTAGCACAGAACTTATAGTATACAGTACTGAAAGACTAAGGTGAAGGTACGACTAGAAACAACGGAAGCAAAGACTCTGCAACAACTGAGCTGGGGAACTGACAGACGGATATATACGGTACCAGATTGCCAGTTACAGCTCTGAGCGCTAGCTAGCGATCTCTAAATGAAAGCAAGGGACCTGATGGTGCCAGCAATGAATAGTGCAATTCATAGTAATACATGTACATAGTGATTTGTGTAGGAGAAAGTCTGTCTACTACGGCCTTCTTCATGTAAGCTGCACTGTCTGTTTTGAATGCAATGATATTCTCACAAGCAACTCCATAAGACATTAGAGTCTTCATCATTGCCTGTGATATAGCGGCATTGTTTGTTTTCTCCAGAAACATGACATCTAATAGATCAGCCTCCAGACAGTCACGGCTGTTGACAGTGGATGTGCTTACCAGTATGTTCAGCACGTATTGCCCAACACCGTCGCTTATCTCTTCAAGTATAACACACGAATCATAACCAGCGATTATTGCTGTGATCGTACAGCTGCATTATGCCAGGTATAGCTTCGCGGCGCCATTCTGGACTCGACTGTTCAAGATCTCCCGAATCTTGAGATGATCGGACTTCCACTGAGGGATGTTTGCGGCAGTCAATGTCTTGACCCATTCCTTGACCACCGAGAGTCTCTCCTGCTTCGCCACAGTAGCAGCATCCATTGCACTGTGTATAGTGTGCTGGCGCTTTGCAGAGTTCACATTAATCATGCTCTGACTGCTGCTCCCGTTTCTGCATGTAACTCTTGCAAACCAAGCGGTCTTCAACCGTCTACTGTCCAATGTGGTCTATTCCCTATTTCTGTGTATTCAGATGGAGATTGCTGAGCTCGAGGAACGTCTACGTGGCCTGCGCCAACAGGCCAGTACCATCCAAGCATCCATTGATGTTGTGGACAGCAAGGTGGCAACCGTGCGTACAGAAATGTCAGCACAGCGCTCGCAACTGGACACTCAGGTGGAGAGCTTGCACGAGCAACAGGCGCAGCTGGACAAGCGGAAAGTATGTGAAAGCAGCATTTGTGTGTGTGTGTGTGTATTTGTTTTATTGCGGTACTGCACTTCCCAGGCAGACAGCTAGTTATTGATGTGCATGGTAGATCATATCATGTGTACAGTGTGCTTTAAAAGGTCTTTGCAGATATCCCATGCTGCCGGAAAACTACAAGTTGATGCTGTCCTATCTAGACTACGAACCCCAACCGCAGAGTGTGCAACTCCCTTATCAGTGCCGTGAGGTTGATGTCGTTTTTCGTGATGCAATGGTACGCGTGCGTTCCGATGGCCAAGTAGGAGTGGGAAGACTGAAAGTGTGCTTGCTAGCTTATTTCTACGTGTACAGTGCTGTACGAGTTTTACGGGACTGAGGCACAGGATGCACACGGGACATCTGAAAACACGCCTACATGACGTTGTGTATAGCCGATCTACATCGTACTGATTGTGTGTGTGTAGGTGCTGGTAGCCATTGTCATCTCCACGCTTGTCTTTCTGCTCCCTACTTTGTGCACTTCAGGCTAAACTGGAAGCAGATGAGGGCGTCACAGAGAAGCTTCAAGAGGAGATAGACACCAGTCAAAAGAGGTCAGAATATTATATGCTGTGTACTGGCTTTAAACAAGAAGCAAGGACAGTGAATCTCCCATGGGGTGTTTAGCACTGTTTGAAAGAGTATTCATGCTACTGTCCCCTTCATGCATACGTACAATATACTCACAATTTGTTATGTGTGTAATAGGGTCCACGTAACCGTGTTGAGCACTCCCTGCTGGCGAAGGAGAACCTCTTCGTACGTACAGCGTACAGTACATCTAGTTGTATTCATTGGACAGCCGGCTGCTTCAGCCGTGCTATTCTATCTTCACAGCGGAGGCCAGAATGAATGGCTTCAATGATCGCATGGAAGTCTGGAGAACGACAAAGAGTCAGATTGCACGATTATGAACTGCGAGAAATACGGCGGGCTTTGCAATAGTTCATAGCTTCTCTCAGTTCATCAGGCTGGCCAGGTTCCAGATTTTGTCATGTGTACCATTCCTCCACTGTCTCTCTCTCTCTCTCTCTCTCTCTCTCTCTCCCTGTCATTGTGCAGGCATGCGGACATTGAAACGAAGATGCAGTCACTGATTGAGAGCCGCAGTCATTCCCTGGAAGTGGGCAGAAATGACACCGAGTGTGTCGAATCGTTTCTATGTCTGGCGGAGCAGTCCCGGCAGACATTGGCATGTAGCATATCCTTATCTGAGTAAGTCCATGTTTATACCTCTTGTTCCGCAGTTTCTGCATGCTATCTCACTAGATGAAGCAAATACAATGTAACTTACAATCTACATATACTGTGTGGCTAGGGTTAATGTCTTCTGACGCTTACAGCCACCTCTTTGTCGGGGAAACATCGTGAGGTAAGATCTATGCCTCCTTGTTTCAATGCAGGCAAAAGGGCGCCCTTACAGAAAAAGAAGATGAAGCTCAAGGTATCACTCACAAGGTATGTTGTTTTAGATGTCTTAATGCGATGTAGACCCAGTCACATTCCCTTCTCTTTTGGTATGGTATGTTGGCTGCCTGTTGTTGTGTGGCATCACCTGACTTTACTTTTTCTTTCATCTCTTTCACTCCATGTACCTTTTCTACTGTCTTTTTAGTTGGTTATTGCTCAGAAGGACACGGCTAGTTTACGTGGAAAGCTCGACAGTATTACCACGCAATTGCCCAGTGTCGAAACAGCCAAAAAGCTGGCCGTCAGCGGTGAGTTTCCGTATGAGGGAGCATTACAATCATATTCCCTTGTTCTAGTTCTGCCTGAAGGGCCCGGCTGTAGGAGGTGTTGGGATGTGGAAGTACCGGATAAGAGAGGCTCTATTGTACATGTGTTCGTTGACCATGACGCTGAGGTTGTTGATATGACTTCTTTCTCTTGTTTGGTTTTCAGTGAACCATAGTCTATCTATCCTTTCACCTCACAAATGTCCCGACTGAAAGAATTGCATCTGTATTGGGTCGTATTCTCTTCCAGGAAGGAACTTCAAGGAGGCTCAGCGGCTCAAACTTGAGCAGGAGAAACTTTTGGTAGAGAAAGCATCTGTTGAGAAAGCGTTAGAAGAAGAGCACGAGAAGTCTGGTCAGCTGAATGCACTCCTCAAGGATTGCCAAGAACAACTTGATGCGCTGAGGCAGGACTACCTGCGCATTGAGGAAGAGAGTGGTGAGTCCGGGGGAATCATAATGTCCACGTGTGTGTGTGTGTGTGTGTGTGTGTGTCTGTGTGTGTCTGTCTGTCTGTGTCTGTGTGTCTGTGTCTGTGTTATGTGTGCAACTACAGGTACAGATGTTCCTGTGTGGTTGTGTGTACATGTGCATGCATGAACATAATTACATGTACAGTGCTGCTCAATGAATCCAATTGCATGAATCAAGTTTGCGCCCTGCACGCGGGTCACATTCCAGTATTTGCACAGCACCCAATGTGTACTTGACTCATGCGATCTGATTTTCATTGAGCAGCACTGCAGTATGCTGTGGTCCTGTGGTCCTGGAGTGTTCTGAATCTCACATATCTACTAGTGATATCACTACTACTGTCATTGAGTGAAGAAAATAATTACAATTAAAAAAGAGGACCATAAGTTTACAAGTTATCCGTTTTGTCCAACACTAACGGTTATAAGCAGAATACTGTTGAGTCAAAAATGTGCAACAATTAGCACAAAAACTGACTGATGAGATCATGACATTCAACGACCTGATCTCATCAGTCAGTTTTTGTGCTAATTGTTGCACATTTTGACTCAACAGTATTCTGCTTTAATATAACCTTTAGTGTTGGACAAAACGGATAACTTGTAAACTTTTGGTCCTCTTTTTTAATTTAATCCTTGGCTCTCCATCCGAGTTTAATCTGCACAAATAATTACGCTTCATTCTTCTTGCTTGAATTGCTATTGTTTACTCTTGCAGATATGGAAATTGTATCCAATTGCACTAAGTACAGTGACAAACTGCAAGAGCTCCTCAGCAGTGGTTCGGCATCCGCTTTCCTGCAACGCCTTGTGAAAATCGAGCTTTCGTTCTGCAAGGTTAGTCGTGAAAGCCGGGAGAATGTGCACTGGCATGTAACTTTTAAACAGACTCTAGGCACACACTGTGAACGGAATGGAACGAGTTATTTGTCGTTACTCCGAGTTTCACACTGTCTGAGGATCTCCTTTGGGCATGGAACTCAGAATAACAACCTATACTTTGCAGCTTGTATTTTGTCCACTGTGTGTGTATATGTGTGTGTGTGTGTGCGTGCGTGCGTGTGTGTGTGTGTGTGTGTGACCAGTTCTGCATGCTGTGCACTGCGCACTATTGCAGTAACAGTGCCTGCCTGTGTGTAGCATACTCTAGATGCATGCACTCTTGTTGAAAAGTGACAGGGATTTACTTTTTTCTGTATACACGTTATGAAATAGTGGCACATTGTAGCTGGTTTCCGGCAAAGATCAGCTGCTTTGCTGCTCGGGGAAATGTAACACAGTCGATGTACCCTCTAGTAACTTGGTTTGCGTCTTGATTCTTCGACACAACGCTCTGTTCCTGCCGCTATTGCTGCTGCTGCTGCTGCTACTGCCATCGCTGCTTACTGCTGCCTCTTCCAATCCAGTTGGTTAGTGCAGAGTTATTGGTGAAGCATGGAAAGCCAGTGGACTTGACCGAGGCACTGGACTTTGAAGACAGTGATGATTTCAACCATGCCGGTGCCGGTAAGCTGGAGAATTTCCGTGGGGTTTGAGTGAAACTCCGCAGTCACTGAATGTTTGTACATGCCATGAAGTAATGCTGGCTTTCAGTTACAATGTCCATACATCCACGCTATGCGTTGCTCTTTGCATTTTTACTTCAAAGTTTGTAGGAGGCAAGAGAGTCAGACTTTTGTTAACTTCCAGCACCAGGAATTCTTCTTGGTGGCATCATACACGCTGGTCTACACGTTAAAATGCCTGAAACCTTGTCTATGAATGATGTGATTCTTGTCTTGATGCCACGTTTACATGTACAGTAGGTATCGGTTATAGCGTGGGTGTTTTGAAAAACGACATTTGATTCTTATTGCCGATATTTCTTACACACGATAAATCACGTGTGACATATCATATGCACGTGTGACAGTCATAATACATGTGTGGCATGTGGACACGTACAATCATGTAGGTCTACACAATCATGATACACACGGATCAGACTCGCGGTCGTGCCAGGCGACTGCGGAGCAGCAGATAGGAGAGAAGTCGGAAGAAAGAGTCCGACTGGACAGAAAAAGTGATTCTCCAATGCTCAGTTGGACATAACTCTCTTTTTGTGTTGAATATTATTGTATTGAGCATGCACAGAGCACAGATGTTATTACTACAGGCGATACATTTTGCACTAATCTGGCATATTTTGCTACACAAAATCCATTCTTAGGACCGATATATTCTACTATGCGATAATACTGCTTGTAAGAATAAATATACACATAAAATAGGTGTTATGATTATGAAAAAATGAGTGTTCATTCTTGTAGGCAGTATATTCTTGTATACGACCACACTATAACCGATACGCACTGTACATGGGATTCTTCTTCTTCATCTTGTTCTCGCAGGAGATTTAGATACATGTGCAAGAGACGATCAGCCGGCTGCCACCCAGCTGACTGCAGGCGAAGACACCGAAGAGGTATGTACATTGTATGTGCCAAGGTCACATCGCGATCTCAGCCGTCTCATGACAGTTAACTTGTGCAGTGACGTGTGGAAAAGAAAAGAAAAACACGCGCAGGCATGACCACTTTGACCAGTGTATAGTCATGTGTAGTACTGGTGAGGTCTGCATTCGCCACTGAGGTGAAAAGGCATAGTGGCGAGGTCTGCATTCGCCACTGAGGTGAAAAGGCATAGTGGCGAGGTCTGCATTCGCTACTGAGGTGAAAAGGCATAGTGGCGAGGTCTGCATTCGCCACTGAGGTGAAAAGGCATAGTGGCGAGGTCTGCATTCGCCACTGAGGTGAAAAGGCATAGTGGCGAGGTCTGCATTCGCCACTGAGGTGAAAAGGCATAGTGGCGAGGTCTGCATTCGCCACTGAGGTGAAAAGGCATAGTGGCGAGGTCTGCATTCGCCACTGAAGTGAAAAGGCATAGTGGCGAGGTCTGCATTCGCCACTGAGGTGAAAAGGCATAGTGGCGAGGTCTGCATTCGCCACTGAGGTGAAAAGGCATAGTGGCGAGGTCTGCATTCGCCACTGAGGTGAAAAGGCATAGTGGCGAGGTCTGCATTCGCCACTGAGGTGAAAAGGCATAGTGGCGAGGTCTGCATTCGCCACTGAGGTGAAAAGGCATAGTGGCGAGGTCTGCATTCGCCACTGAGGTGAAAAGGCATAGTGGCGAGGTCTGCATTCGCCACTAAGGTGAAAAGGCATAGTGGCGAGGTCTGCATTCGCCACTAAGGTGAAAAGGCATAGTGGCGAGGTCTGCATTCGCCACTAAGGTGAGAAGGCATAGTGGCGAGGTCTGCATTCGCCACTAAGGTGAAAAGGCATAGTGGCGAGGTCTGCATTCGCCACTAAGGTGAAAAGGCATAGTGGCGAGGTCTGCATTCGCCACTAAGGTGAAAAGGCATAGTGGCGAGGTCTGCATTCGCCACTGAGGTGAAAAGGCATAGTGGCGAGGTCTGCATTCGCCACTGAGGTGAAAAGGCATAGTGGTGGCCTGCGGAAGCGAAGGCTATAGCTTGTGTGTTTCTGAACATTCAAGTGATGCTAACGCGGATCCCGCGAATATTATAATTATTATTATTAGTACATAGTATCAGGACCTCCCCATGACAAGTACAGCACTGCAGTAGTAAAGCCATTGTCATTGGTACTTGGACTGGCACTCTTCTTTGCTGACCTTTCATGCGCGGGGATAACTTAGGTAGTAATGACCAGTAGCATTAACGTATCATGCAATGCATTGTAGCCGCTAAAAGTTAAGAATCTGCGTTTTCTTGTTGTCAAGTGCAAATTTACAAACTACGTATGTGTATAGTCCATTCAGAAAAAGATGATTATGGAATGTTCTTCCAGTTTATTATGTTTCTGAAGTTCATTTCTCCGAAAGGCAAGCCATAACAAGAATAGGATATCGGCCAGGATGTCTTCATACAGAGCTTGACTCGGGAGAATGAAGTTGAAGACACCACTGCAGCTGTACTTATGGTTGATTAAAATATGGTGGTGAAGACACACCTGCCCACACACGCTCTCTACGCTGCAAAGTTCTGGCACAGAGCTCTCCTTCTCACCACCACCACCACCATCAGTTCGCGCCTGGCGTCTAGTCGATGTATGGTTGGCGGTATCCGACATAGCAGGCTGGTACATCAGGTAGCGCATGGCACATAGAAGATGACATAGCAACGACACAGCTCAAGATTGCCTGATGAGTCCAGCGGGCACGAAACGTACATCGCAATCGAGCTATGTCGTTGCTGTGTCTTGCGCCAAATACATATGCTAGCTCCTGTTCCATTCGGCCCATGCGTAGGCTGTACACACTTACGGTCCTAGTACAGAACTTCGTACATCTGTACAACGTGCATAAAGTCTATTGGGAAAGGCCATGAAAATCCATTCCGTTTCATTCCACTTACATCACTGCATTGTGCATTTCTAACCCCAGTTGAGGTACCTTTTTTGGTCCTTTTTTCTCAAATTTCGCGGCACTGTGTACGATAAAATCACGAAAAATCGCCAAAATACGGGAGCTCGCCAGGCCAGAGCCAGCGCTCATCTTTTTATGAATGGGCTGTAGTGTATTTTAACAGCCTGTCAGGTGTGTTTTGCGTATGTTGCTGACCTGCAGAAGAAGACGCTGCGAGCACGAATAGAAGCTTTGAAAGACGAATTAGACGACGCCATTGCTGCAGAGGACTATGACAAAGCGGGTACAGTTTTATTTATGCAGTGTGTACGTGTGTGTGTGTGTGTGTACGTGTGTACGTGTGTACGTGTGTGTATGCATGCGTGTGTGTGTGGGGGGGGGGGGGGCAATATGAACCACTTTAACCTTTCTTAAGTGGGGAATTGTATAATTGATCACTGTATGACTTTTTTGCAAAATGTTTCCGTATCAGGCCGGTACCGGTAGGCATTTTACAGGAATACTGTTAGTGATTATTCTTGTTGTTGTTTCAAGATGGAAACTCGAGTGGCACAAACGAGCATGACCTTCTGGGATGGTGTACGTGACTAATATGCTTATATTATTATACACGTGAATTAAAGGCTGGGGACAGAGTATGATTTCTATTTTGTACACAGTAGCTGTCATGGCATGCACATGTGCAACATCAACGTCGCTTCTGTGATACTGGTGTTATGTGAGAGGGAGGGAGGGCGGGAGCGGGAGGGAGGGCGGGAGCGACGAGCGAGCGAGAGAGAGACAGACAGACAGAGAGGGAGGGAGGGAGGGAGGGAGGGAGGGAGGGCACTGTGTGAACTACCGGTCAACATGAGTACTGTTCCAAGAAATGTTGAAGATATAATCAATTCACTCTCCGAGTCTCCAATGAGCAAACCTGTCGTGGTATTTTGGCATATTTTGTGATGTACTGACGTATAATGCACATGGCCTTCGGCTGGCACAGTTTGGCATTGAACAGAGTCAGCTGAGCTACTGCTGGTGCCTCGTATTTCAATACCACTTCAAGTAGTGTGTGCATGGGTGAGTTTACGCATGCAGCACCGGTGCAGTAGGCAAAGGATCCATTTTGCAAGTATTTACAAGTAGCTGCAGGAAAGAAGCGTCTATGTGCAGCAGCCACATGACAACGAAACTGAAAATGCTCATGTGAATTGAAATGGGCTTAGCTAAGTTAGCTTCTGGTTTGAAGAGTCTCGCCATGGTTACGGACTCTTGGTGGTCTACTCACAACTGCTCACACACTCATGATAAGCTGCAACCAGGACAGCATGTACTTATTATAACTATAGTGTGTGCATGTTACTGTGAAAGCCTTATATATATAACGAAGTAAAGAAAAAGGACCAAGGAACTACAAGTTATGCTATGATGTCCCCTAACACCCCCCCCCCCCCCCCCAGTTACTCCATCCGAGTCCATATAACGAAGTGCTAAATCTAACGAGTTCACGAGGAGAAATCTGTCGCTTAATTAGAAAAGTGTAGTAGTCACACACACTCACTCTCTCTCTCTCTCAACTACCTCCGCACACAACCTCGTGGCAGACCAGCCAACACACACGGCTCTGGGTTGTAATGAATAGTTACGATAAAGGCTTAGAGTAAAGAGCAACAAAACGCCAACCGGCAACACCTCAATCAAACCATCAAGAACCTCATGTCTCTCCCAACTGCAACTACTAGAACTACTTGTCTCGCATGCAAGCTTAGCATTGTCAACATCATTGGCGCGCGCGAGCGCGCGCACGGTAAACTGTATTTGGCGCGCAATAACGTGATGCTAGGAGGCAATGAACTAATGATCATTCATGACACAGACAAGCAGACAAGTAAACATGCATGAGAATGTCCACAATGCACACAGCAAGGAACAACAGCGCACATCACACTGAGATGTCACCTCAGGACAGTCATATTGATTATTACACCCCTCCCCCAGGTGACATTTCAGTCAGCATAACGGGATGGCATGACCAGTCGCCCACGGTCACGGAATGTGTATTGGTGGCGAGCGGAGTCATCTGCCACATCGAGCTCCTCCAGTGCTTCACCTACAGCGATCCGAGGAGCTGGCTTGATATGGTCCACATTGACGACTTTCTCCCTTTGCCCAGATGCAATGACCACAGTAGAAGGGCTGATAACTTTCTTGATCACCCAGCCAGGCTCGTACGGAGACAACAACTTCTGGCTGCGGTCGGGACGACGAAGCATGACGGCATCATCTGGGTGGTAGAGCTGAGGCTGATCATGCTCATCATCAACACCATCGTGGACAGATAGCTCCATCTCGATAAGGTCACGGATGCGAGCAGCGCTGTCACCGAGCCGACTGACCCACTGGCTCATCTCGCAGGCAGGTTGGTCCTTTGCCACAATTAGGTCATGTGGTTGCCAGGCTGTCATCGCCATCATCGGTGTCAGCCTGGTGGTTGAATGGGGTCTATTCCTGTAATAGTACAGGAGAAGGTCGAGCTCCGACCGCCAGTCGTCGGCAGTGTCCAGGACCTTCCGCATCATCGTAAGCAGTGTGCGGTTCATCCGCTCCACGGCACCCTGTGACTGTGGGTGGCGTACCGCACCAGTCTTGACCATCACGTAGAAGTGACTCCACAGGGCGTTGACCACAGTATTCTGAAATTCGGTGCCATTGTCGACGCGTACGACATCCGGAGGACCCCAGCGACAACATATCGCCAAGAATGCGTCGGCCACGGATTGGGCATCATGGCTTTGCAACGGTACAACTTCGGCCCATTTTGTGAAGTCATCAACACACACCAACACACAATGGAAGCAGCCACTCTTCTCCGGCCCAAGTTCCAGAGTGTCGAGATGCACCACGCTCCAGGGCCTCCCAGGTATGTCGCGACGGGTAGAAGCAACTGACGCACCAGCACGATGACTAGCAGCACAGCATTGAGAACAGTCACGACAATACTGGCGGCACTTGTCAGCCATGGAAATAAAGAAACAGCGGCTACGCAGTAAGGAACAACAGCACACATCACACTGAGATGTCACCTCAGGACAGTCATATTGATCATTACAAAAGCGTTTGTGTAAAAGCCATATACATATAACGAAGTGCTAATGCTAACGAGTTAACGAGGAGAAATCTGTCGTTAAAATAGAAATCGTTAATGGTTATACAGAAATCGATACATATACTGTTCTATTGAGCCTTAAGAATGAGTGAGAATCGTTACCTTTGGTACACGTAAACCAGTCAATTTTGGGAAATCGTTATAATATATGTGCCTCGTTAGAATAATGGCTTTTACAGTATACAGAAATCGATACTTATACTGTTGCTGGTGAACGTCAAGAATGAGTGGGAATCGTTACCTTTGGTATACGTAAACCGGTCAACTTTACATTAATTAATGGTTATATTTGCGGCTCGTTAAAATAATGGCTTTTACAGTAGTGTCCACAAAGCATGATTCACAATCTCACTTTTCTGCAATTCGACGTGTATGTGCGACATGCGACACTTGTGAAGAGCAATTGCCCGACATATACTGCCGCATTCAGTCGCAGGGCCACTGTCGCAGAAGTCGACTACGCGCAACATCGTACAGCTTTCTTTACTGGATGCATGTGCACTGCATGTGTACTTCGAAGTATGTACATTGCATTTAGATGTCGCAGAAACCGAACAGATTGTGAACTGTGTGCCACGGCCGCAGGTGTCGCATCGCAGAAGTTGGTATTGTGAATCATGCAATTAGTTTGCACCCAGGATTGAGTGTGTCATAAGTAGACTGATGTGCAGCTATTTACTTACATGTGTTGGCCTCATGTATCTGTATGTCTGTTTCTGTCTCTCTGTCTCTCTCCATGCAGCTAAAATTGATGAAGAGGTGCTGCAGCTGAATGCCGATCTAGAAGCCCTTGCCTGAACACAAAGTGTTGCTCCACGTCACTGCCAACATTCGTTGATGTATTACCAGACTCTTACTATCCCCATAGTAATACTAGCTACTACAAAGTACTATGCTAAAATTGACGATAATACTTGGCATCCGCATTCCTAACTAATGAGCATTGTGATCATGTAAGCTGCTCTTTACGCATCATTTTTGAAATATTTTTGTACGTGTTATTTCTCATAAGATCTCAGATGGCTCGTGCAGTCCCTCTGCCCATGAAATTAGGTGCTGTACTGAGCGAAATGCTTCTAGCCTTGTCCACATGGATTGCAACGTGTTCCTGCTACTCCTTTCTAGATTCTCATGAAAATCCAGTCAGTTGCTGATCATCACACAGTTGGCAGAATTTTTATTTATACCATGGTCAAAACCCCTATTTCAAAGTATCCCCTTTTATAATACCGTCGTCATGCATAGAACCTTAGTCCTTTTTTATTGTTCACAATTCTTACACCCATAAAAGATCAGGATTATAAAAATCAAGAAAAGTAAAATCACCTGATGCCCTTGTGGTAAAAACTGGGCATTCATAGTCACATCTTGAGCTTGTAGGATAACACACAATCGACAACTTTACACCGACTGCATGGGAACATGATAAATTACAAGGAAAGTCCACATTGTCCAGGAATGTGTGCGTGTGTGTGTGTGCGTGTATGATGGAGCTGCGAGTGCAAAGCCATAGATGGATGGATCGCACTTTTTTTTTAAATTAATGATAAAAACACTGCGGTCAACACACTACAAATTTGAAAATATGCTAAACGTTCACAAACTGGGCATTCTTAGTCACATCTTGAGCTTGTAGAATAAACACAATTGACAACTTTACACCGACCGCATGGGACCACGACAAGTTAGAGGAAAAGCAAGAAAGTCCACATCGTCCAGAAATATAATATGTGTGTGTGTGTGTGTGCGCGTGTGTGTGTGCGCGCGCGTGTGTGCGTGTGTGTATGTATGTATGATGGAGCTGCAAGTGCGAAGCCGCGAGTGCGAAGCCATAGATGGATGGATTGATCACACTCTTGTTTAATTGATGATTAAAAAAAACACTGTGGCCGACACGCTACAAACTTGAAAATATGCTAGATGTTCACCGTTTGGCCCAGGAACCGGACAGCATACGAGATGGTGCCTGTGCCGAGGACAGTGCTGGGAAGTCGTCAGCACTCCTGCTGGATTGCCCTCCTGAAGCGCTGGTGCTGCCGTTGCCGGTCGTGCGCACCGCCTCACCTTGGCCCAGAGTGGGGAAGTCATTGCCGATGGCTTGGCGGGTGGTCGGCATTGCTTCTGCAGCCATTGAAGGAGCTGCTGCTGCTGGGGATGTGGCTGTCCAGGCACTTGGCTTCTTACGTGCTGGACGTGCGGCGGTGACCTGCGCCTGGCCTACTCTAGTA
>NC_088643.1:71096014-71178514 GCF_964019385.1 Sycon ciliatum
TTCCAAATACGATATTTCTCACCTCATTCTGAGAATATCTTTGGTTATAATCAACCGATTTTCACACTCTTGGGCATTCTGGAAAGCTCTCCACGAGCTGCGTACAATGAGCTCAAACTGGACACTACTGAGATCACATATCCAACGCCAGGGTGCTTCAAATACTCCCCATCGCTGGGTATCCGAGAAAATTCTTTCCTCGTCAGCCATTTCTCACTCCTTCATCGTAAACATTTCAAATTCGTTGTCCTGGGTTTCTTTTTATGCTGCCCACGCGCTCAAAACATGCACAGGTGACTCAGCATGTCAGGAGAGGGAAAATCCCCAGCTCAAGGCCAGTCACTCAGAAAAAAGATCGACTTTTGCCGTTACTGAAATGTCGAGCGCGATATCTTTGGAATGCGGCATCGCAGCTCTTCGCCGATTGTTGCAATGAACAGCTGGGCTCTTCGGCTTCTTCCTATATATTTAGTTTTTGAGATTCCGTCAAGAATTGATCAAGTTACGAATGTTTTAGTGCATGCATGTCCATCGACCAAATTCGGTCGATTCATGTACACACAGAAGGTAAAGGGTTAAAGCGGCAATAATTATTATTTACAGTACACTTCAAGAAACAAGATATAGGCCTCCATTGTTAGCACAGCGTACGGTAAAGTCACAACACAAAGTACTGAAACCACGTCAACCAAGTAGGTTTACAAAAGACTGAAAGAGACAATCTTGTACAAGCGAGGTGGAAGAATTCCTGATATGAAAAGAAAATTACCATGGATGTAAGAACCATCAGTTTCACACTTAAACGACTTTGACAACAGTTCTCATTCCGTACCTTTTTTCTGGATTGTGCTGAAGCTCCGGTGGTACTCGCAGCATGCCCATTTTCTAAGCTAAGTGACATTGCCACCCCCAACCTTAATTCTTCTTCCTCAGTAGCAGGGTTCCTACAAAGCAATATAAACACATGCACATACATACATACACATACACACACACGCATGCACACACACATACATACACACGCACACACACACACACACACACACATACATCACACATGGCAAGGAATGAATATACACGAACACTAAAAACTTGGTAAAAAGCACCACTTGTCATTGCATGGTACATGGTGGTGAAGGCACAAACCAATCACACGCTTTGAACTTGTCAATGGAAGAGCAACATACATGAGCACGCATGCGCATGCATACAGACACGTACACAGACACACATGTGTACGCGCGCACACAGACACACACGAACACACACATTTATACTTCTCTTGCTCACTGCCAAAACTGCACACACAGACACACGCATGCACACACAGACACACATGCACAGCTGCGCGCGCACACACACACACACACACACACACACACACACACACACACACACATACACACAGACACGCACACACACACAGATGACATTACCTTGCACTGCTTGCAGCAGCATGACGACCATCTTCCCTAGCTTCAGCGGCGTGCCGTCTGTGATTGCCCGGCTGTCGGCGCCCACCGCTACGGCCAGTGGCACCGTCATCGAGGCAATCAGGAGATGCACCACCGCCTGCGGTAGGGTAGGCAAACAGACTGGTCACATCAACTTGCCGCATCTGCCGAGCCTCACTGCGACTCTTTGCGCCGCTGTGCTCCTTGGCATTGTGGGCCTGCAGGTCCAGCTTGTTGGCAAAGACGTTGGTGAATTTAGCACTGGCACAGTGGTCCAAGGTGCACAAGTAATGCGCCTCCGCAAAGTGATCGCGTACACCTTCGTAGTCCGCAAAGTAGAGCTGCTTGTTCTGCCGCTCGCATATGTGGCACCAGAAGTGCTTTCTACGCAAATGCTCGTACAGTGTGTCTTGGTCGAAGTAGCGCTGGCAGCAGAAGCCGCACTCGGGATGTCCACGATGACTCGTACCAGACTCTTCATCATCACCATCACCAACACGCCTGTGGCGGGCTAGGCTTGCGCGACTGTAGAAGCGTCTCTCCTCTGGATACAGCATGAGATTGTCCTCGCAGATGTCGCAGCTGAACTGCTCATGCTCGCGGCGCATGTGATCCTTCAGCACAGCGAACGACGGGTCTGGCTGACGCCTATCACCACACACATTACATCTCGCCTCGAACAGCACACTGAAATTACTACGCAGCGAGCGATCTTCAAACCTGATACCCAGATCACGGTTGCCAGGAAGGGAGTTCAGGTCTTTAAAGCTGGAAAAGTCCCGGCCGCTCTTGGTCGCCACAACCTTAAAAATGAAGGAAAACAGCAAAAAAACCGGCGTAACATCAGCCATTGCCTCAACATGACCAAGCAGAAGTATAAGAATGGGTGGATGGATAAGAAAGATGTGTCCCAGTAGGCCAGTACCAAAAACTGTTCTCCTGTTCACGTGGGTCTACTGCGCTAGCTGCATATCTGTTGCTAGAGGAATACGTAGCTGAAACAAACAGATATGATGCATAGGACTAGAGATGCATCCTCGCAGGATTTTGAAATTGGATATGGCCATTATGGGGAAATGATCGGTCCTGTGGCCGACTTGGGGCCGCACCACCCCTCAAGAGCTGGCTCCGGGACTTTTTTAGGTTGCACATCTAATGTCCCTATGCAGAGACGGGTCTAGCTGCTCATAACACCAATAGAAACCAGGCACCTGACCGAGGTGTTGAACATTCCGAATTTCGAAGTTTCGACAGAAACTGGATTGAAAAGTCAAAACTCTGGGAAAGTTGAACTGAAAACTCCACGAAGTCGAAAAATTATCGCCAACTTGTTAGAAGCCGAACGCGCGCCAGCCTCGACCAGTGCCACCAGTGGGCACATGGGTGCTGTGACACAACACGTCCACGCATGTTCCGCATACAAAGTCACGGCTAGCTCCTTTGAAATTGCACAGTGCTACACCCCGTCAGAAAAGAATAGAGTTTCCACTGTTCTGCTGCAGAAGATTCAACTGCATGAATAGTCGACATGCAGTCAATTTTTTCTTCAGACTTTTCCCGTTTGTGTCTTTCCCTCAAACTAGCAAAGCTTTTTTTTTTAAATTATTTTTTATTTCGCTCCTGCTCTTGTAGCAGTTGAGCACTCTTGCGTGGGGTAGTGCCTTTGCTGTTTGCGTTATGCAGAGCTCACTGACTTGTCAGTTTGAGTACTCTGGCAAGGTACATTCGGGCCTGGTTTAAATCTGGCTTTGGAAAATTTATTTTTCATTGCTACCAGGTTCGGCCTCATTTCCTCTGTGCTACGCTGACGAGTCCACAAAGGACGAAACAGTTCTGTCCGCAGATTGAGTTATATTATATGTCTAAATTTAATTTAGGTTACACCCAAAGGCACTGGAGTATGCGGAGTATTGGAAGGGATACTCCAGTCGTCTAATTCTAATTTAGCTACACTTGAAACCAAGAGTACATAAACCAGAGTGTGCAACTCGGGATGGTTCCTGTGGGAGCGTAATTCGTGCACTACGTCATTTCTGTCAGCATGGTGAGCCATAGGTACGGTGAAAAGTTGCGTAACCAGTCGCGGTGGTGCAGGTCACTGAGTTTGTCCTGATTTCGGTTTTTTGATACGGATAGCCTGGTGACTTTACTTGTCGGTGGATGTACGCAGCGTACACAGTCACACAAAACACCGAAATACTGAAACTGGACGTCTAAAATCAAGCAAACTTGGCTGATTTCCGGGCTATGAAACATGAAAATTTGAGCTGTATGCAAGTCGCGGCTTGGCTGACCTCATCAGGGTGACGTAGTGCACGAACTGCGCTGTTTCAGATCAGATATGCAGAGTTGCACACTCTGGTTTATGTACTCTTGTTGAAACCCTAAGGCTAAGACCTCTGATACCAAAATTTGAGCGCACAAAGTCATTGTACTTATTTGTACCTACCGTATTAAAGGCTATAAGTCATAACGGCTTTATACAAGTAAAACATTTCTCTCATGATAAACAGGCAGGTGAAAAACTGAACGTGGAAATCCTACCTGAGGTAGGTCTTCACGACACACGGGACAGAGAGTCGACTTCGCGAGTTTCCTCAAACGTGCACTGCATCGAAGGCAGACAGGATGGTTGCATGAGCCTACGACGAACACCTCCTGACCAGTTCCACAAATTACGCAGTCCTCCATTTCCGAACAGACTCTCTTGAAAACAAGCTACATGTAGTTACAGCGTGACTTTAGTAATAGTGAACACCACTACAGACACTACACTCGCAGGAAGTTATGGCTGTTGACAGAGAGTTTTAGGGAAATCAAGAGAATATGAGCACATCGAGCAAACACTAAGTCTTATTGAGTGTGAGGTCTCTGCAAAGTTTGGCGTATTATATTATCCCACTGGATCATGGAGATTACTAGAAAAAGCAATGACTGAAACGGGCTGCTTAGGCGTGTTGATAGCAGCTCAACAAGCTCAACACTAATGCTAGCCAATGCCAAGGTCACCACCACAGACGCAAAATGTCAAAGAGACTCCCTGACATGATCTTGACTCGGGTTTGTGCATTTCCATTCCAGTTGTTCAGCGCATCATGACCATGATGACTGAACGGTTGAAAAATTGCGTATGACCTCATTGAGTCATTCTAGCCAAGCCAAAAAAGGTGCGTTCGAAATTTCGTTGAAGGCGAAACCCAAAATGCGATGACATCGACACTGCACTAGCACTAGTGCACTGAGTCTGTGCATGCCGAATACTATTACATGCATGCATGTTGTATGTCGATAATTATGTCGACATGTTACCATGGTTACTGACCTACTTCTACCGACGTAGACCTGTCGTCTGTCGACCAGTGCAGTGTCATACCAGCCTCGGGAATCGTAGATCTACATGTATGCTGCCGAATTGTTGGAGCTGTGTTGGTCGGCTGGCACGGCATGGCATGGGTAAGTGTAAAAATCACCATCTGGTGAATACATGTATACAATCATCATGATCATTATTTTTATGTCACTAAACACTTGAAGAAAAGTCTTCATCGATCAGTCCATGCATTTGCAATGGTTAGAAGAAATGTGCCACTGAACAAGAATTTTCACTTTGGGGATTCATAATGATTTCAGTACAGTCAGTAAAATGTGGGCACAAGTTCTCCTTGTCAGTTTTGTGCTAGATTGTGCACGTCTAGACTGTTCAAAATCTGGTTCAGTTGGTGGACTCGATCGCATAACTTGTACCCCCCCCCCCCATGTCAGAATCAGAACATGCGTTGCACACATATTAAACGGCTATGGTGATAAACGTGGCCGAGCACCATTGTGGTGGATAGATACGATTCGACACGACCTGAATGCAGCTGATCTCTCTGTGGACCCAACGTAGGAAGAGCTTTCCTACGGAAATCCGTAGAGAGATTTAGGTATGCAAGTTGCCCTTGCTCCCCGGCACGTACGACATACGGATTTTCATACGTAATTACGTAGAGCGAAACCTCCCTATTATTAGTGATAAACGCGGAGAGCAGGTGCATGGGCATGCATGTTCACCTGAAAGGCACGACCGTGACTTCCACACGACCACAGTACATTGTGCAATACACTGTCCCCGGGGAAAATCGCGATTCCGCGGCCGCATTTTTTCCGCGTTTTTGTTGCACTACACGTACACACAGTGCACTGTTCGGTCAGCAACGTCTCATCGTGGCGGCTTTGTTCTCAAATATGACGAGTGCTTACACCAGAGACTTGTAACTGATTGATTTCACTACATACTCACTGAAAATTGCCTCATATCAACTGCAAACTTGCCGCATATCAATAATATTCACCGCATATTTACTGCAAATTCACCGCAAATTATGCCATATTATGCCGCGTTTTTCCCCCGCGTTTTTGCGATTTTTTTCCGCGATTTTCCCCGGCGACAGAATACAGTGTCACTTGCATACACACATCTACACACATGACCATGTGGACATGGTCGCTCACGTCATGTATGCATACATGTACAGTCATGTTCATGCGATATCGTTTGTAAGGATGCATCGGATATACGGTCTGTAGTGATAAAAACGCTGAAAACAAAAACAAAAAAGGTATGTACGCTATAACCGATACAGACTACATTGTAAAAACTAAAAGGGTGGCATCGCCCTTTCTCGCAGGGGTTGGGATGTTCAGACCATATTCTGAAACTGCAGCCAGTGATTTTTCTGTCCCAGGGGAAAATCGCGGAAAAAATCCCAGAATTTTCGGTGTAATTTGCGGGTAAATATGGCATTATTTGCGGTGAATTTGCGGTATGAGACGTTGCTGACCGAACAGTGCACTGTGTGTACGTGTAGTGCAACAAAAAAGTTCAAAAACGCGGGGAAAATCGCGGAAAACGCGGTCTTTTAAAAATCGCAAAAAAACACACGGAAAAAACGCGGCCGCGGAATCGCGATTTTCCCCGGGGACAGGTTTTTAAGGATTGAGAGAACTTCAAATTCAAAGTAATCAGTCAGGGAAGAGAGCTGCCTGAAAACAGTGAAAAGCCAAAAAATGGCAACCCTACCAGGGCTCAAACCTGGGACATTGCTTGTCATGAGCAATGGACACACGTGGCATATTGCCACTCTTCGGGCAGTTCACTTACTAGTACCTGACTCTGATCACTTTGAATGGGTGCACTGCATGTTGGTGCCTTGCATGTACGGTGCTAGATATAGTGAAAACAACAACTATGCATTGTGTAACCCCTGCAAATCCTCCTCGTTTGCCATTGCTGAGGCGGGGAAAGTCAAAGGATAGGGAATCAGAAATTCGGCCGGGACAGGCTCTCTGACTCGACAAGTGAATTAAATGGCCTATAGTCACACATAAACATGGTTAAAAAGGAACAAATTGTGAAATGGAGGATGGGAGGGTTGGTCACGTCAGCTTAAATTTGACCACAATCCAGTTTTTCATTAATATTCCGAATTTGGGGCCGGCCCATAAAGCCAAACCATGGGCACACGTTTCACACCCCGAGTTGAGCTGCCGCCTCTCACACCCTGAACCCAGCTGCTCACTGCACACTTCCACCATGGTAGTATCTGTGGCGTAGTTCTCCAACGAGTGTTCGGATTTCACTGGGCACCGACCATGCGGCACAGCGCTATGAAGTGTACGAGTATGGGTTTGTGTCTCTACAAGGCCCACACTACATGTATTTCCACGGCTAGCTGCAGTGCTGATCAACATAGCTAGTCTACATTGTAACTGTTATGGGGGTACTGTTCATCTACAGCACCTGGCAAAATGTGGCAATCGATGCTAGCCACGTACACTGCGTGTGTAGCGGCCAGGAAATGTTTGCTCATTGACGCATACGCATTTTTTTTTTCTCTACAGCCGCAAAATCCGTATCTACATGCCATGCACCGCAACACAACTACACACAGCCGAACAGAGTGGTCTGAGTGGTCTATACATTGATTGTAGTGAGAATAGTTCCTGGGTCAGTGTGGAATGCATTCTTGATAATGTGAAGCTGCACAGATGACCTATGGGAGAGGAGTGTGGAATAATTGGAAACTTCTAGTTCCAATACTGATATAAGTTACTCTCAATTGCTAACCACAAATTGCGAATATGTCATTGAAAAATCCAATCCTAATCGAACGTGTAGTCCAGCGGCGTTTAATTTATGTCTGATGAGATATATCTACAGCACTCTGTTTGCAAAATATTGCTCGTATGAGAGAGAGAGAGAGAGAGAGAGAGAGAGAGAGAGAGAGAGAGAGAGAGAGAGAGAGAGAGAGAGAGAGAGAGAGAGAGAGAGAGAGAGAGAGAGAGAGAGAGACAGCTGTGGAGTGCCACCGTTCCACAAAAGTTACTGTGTGTGCTAACTTAGGTCTGTTTATAGGAGCTCATTGTAGCAATAGACTCATACGCGGAAGTGCAATAGTATGACTGGTTGCGCTGGGCTATTGCCAGCATGCCGGGCTTGGCATGATGCATATCTTATAATGTCCATACCTGAAGGACACAGCACGCTCAACTGTGGCATCTCGTGGCATCGCTCCTGCCGCTTGATATACCACTGCATTGGCAGGTCAGCAGTTTGCAGTGCCATGTACCACATACAGCCCACCATGTGACAGAGTGGCAGATACACGCATGCTGCATTGGCCATGATCAGCAGGGCATTGCCAGTACACCATGGCACTTGCCCGATGATACGATCAAGTTGCACGCTACTCCTCTGCCAGCAAGAAGCCTGGCAGCTCATGTATGGTGGTGAACCAGACAAACACTTTGGCGAGCCCTCCAGCTGCAAGATGTGAGTATTGTGCCGGCAACACACCACTAGTGCACTGCAGCCGTGCGTGTGACTATGAGTGATTTCTGGTACAACTGAAACAGTGCATCGCGCACTCTTTGCGGGACATGATCTTTGATGATTTCGGGGTTGAGAGCAATACTTGACAGGGCATCGAATGGTACCCATCGAGGCAACCAGACCGGATCTTGCTCGCCACAGCAGCAGACGCTAGACAAAGTGATCAACAGGCAACATGGATGCATTGGTAAGTATGGGGTCTATGCCAGTACTGTACTAGCGGTAGTGACCATGCCCCATGGTCATGACAAGCGGCTGTTTGTGTGGTTGTAGCAGCACTGTTACCGGCTGCATGGCCTGGTCGCCCATTCGGTACGGAATGCATAGGTTGTCTGGCCGGCATGACGGCAATGAAATGTGTGGTGCACATTGTGCATGCCCTGCTACAGCACCTGCACTCAAGCCCATCATCCACGCCATCTCTGCTCTGAAGTACTATGGCAATGATCCATACAGTCCACTAATGACTCTCAGAATTGTCCAATGCAGAAATCACATGCACTCACCTCATGTCCTCATCCTGCTGGACAAGATGCATGACACGGCCAGGCGGGTACATTGCGGGGTACTTCTCCCGGGAATATCCCCCCGGTCTTGCCTGTGCTGCCGTGCCCGCTTCTGCTGTGCTACCATAGCCGATGGTTGTTGGACTGGACGGCTGCCTGGTCAGAATGGCGGACATTTGCATGTCACGTTGCAGGACAGGTTCCCTCTCATCACCGTCATCTTCGTCCGCTTGATCGGTGCCCAGCAAGGGCGTGGAGGCGGTTGCACGCAGTGACGAGTCAGCGAAGCCAGTGTCGAATGTTTGGCAACACGGCAGGCAGGGTAATCGTGTGCTGCAGCAGGCGGTGCAGAAGATCTCGGCCTGCAAAGGAGAAAACAAGTTGAAGACGCTATGTTTTTGCTGAGGTTAGACCCTAGCCTGGGAGTTGTTCTGTCAAGTACGGGTAACGGGTATGAGTAGGGACTCAGTGATACATGCACTCTGGCATAGTGTGATTTACTCCACCTAACTGCTACGTGCTTGTTAGAGTGTAAGCAAGTTGCCTATGAATGAATTATGTACATAAAGTGAAGCAAGTTGCCTATGAATGAATTATGTACATAAAGTGAAGCTGTATGAGGCGTCCCTCAGAATTTTAACTACATGAAGTAGAAGATTCCTCTGCAACACCTACATGTATGTTGTGCAGTTACGATTATTTAGAGAAACCGCCAAACTACCCCCCCCCCCCCCGTCCCGTGCCTATGGATACTCTGTGGAAAGAAATTTCCTCGACTAATAAATAGTACATAGCAGACGCCCTGAAACCAACATTATAATTAGAAAACTCGCACAACACTATAGGCATTGAGAACACTATAGGCATTGAGAACACTATAGGCATTGAGAACACTATAGGCATTGAGAACACTATAGGCATTGAGAACACTATAGGCATTGAGAACACTATAGGCATTGAGAACACCATAGGCATTGAGAACACCATAGGCATTGAGAACACCATAGGCATTGAGAACACTATAGGCATTGAGAACACTATAGGCATTGAGAACACTATAGGCATTGAGAACACTATAGGCATTGAGAACACTATAGGCATTGAGAACACTATAGGCATTGAGAACACTATAGGCATTGAGAACACTATAGGCATTGAGCACTTTCGCAGAACCTAAGCCTACTGCCTCTGTACACTATAGTTTGGAAAGCTGCGGCTTGCAGCACCCACCTTGGACTGCTTCGTTTGTGCAAGAACGGTGTGGATTTCCCTTGCCAGGACAGCCAGTGCAGGAACTGTTAGTCTGCCAGAGACGGAGCAACGAAAGAAACACACTAGGGCGATCACTCAACCGCTTGACATGATCATCTACTACTGAAATATATGAAAGGTTTGTTCACTCAAAGCAAGGGCATATAGCCGAGCACATCAATTGGAATTTTACGAGATTCCCTGGGCATCTATGAGCATTGTGCACACACTAGTCACTAGACATGCACAGAACTGTTGCTATTTCTTTGCTGGTTTGTGGCTAGCATGTAAAGAATATCTCCTTCCAGAACGACTCGCGGTTCTGTGCATGTTCTGAGCATGCACAGTGTGACTGGATGCGGAAAGGGATTAAGTACAGTTGCAGGTGAGTTGGCTAGCCACCCGCCAATGCCTAATTGTCACCTGATGAATGCCTGTTGAGTGTGTGTGTGTGTGTGTGTGTGTGCGTGTGTGTGTGTGTGTGTGTGTGTGTGTGTGTGTGTGTGTGTGTGTGTGTGTGTGTGTGCTCTACTCGTGGATTCCAAATCCATAGCTGCCGAAGATGGCTCTCTCGGCGTGCCAATTGAACATGGTCCCTGATCTCTCGGCAGACTGCCGACTTTCTGCCGTCGCTCGTCGTTTCCATGTTGTCGGCCCCGCAAGGGGACACGTGACCGTAATGGCAGTGTTTACCAGGACCAGGACCAGGTGTGTGCATGTGCATGTGCATGGATGTGCGTGCGCGCGCGTGTGTGTGTGTGTGCGTGCGCGCGCGCGTGTGTGTGTGTGTGTGTGTGTGTGTGTGTGCATGTGTGTGTGTGTGTGTGTGTGTGTGTGCATGCGTATCACTGTACTAGTACCACAGTAAATGCATCAGAAGTTCAGAACCTTACAATGAATACCTATCAGAACCTTACAATGAATACCTATCAGAACCTTACAATGAATACCTATCAGAACCTTACAATGAATACCTATCAACACAACCAGCATACAGTGATGAGACTGATAATATCCGTTGGAAAGTCCCTCTTAACGTCTACGGTCGCTCCCCTGTATATGTCCGGCCGCATTGCTATGAGTGCAGCATTGGCTAATGCGTACCTTCCAACAATGTCGTAACCCAGTATGACAGAAATGGTGAACTCGGCGGCAAATCTTGTACAGGCCTCACTGTGGGGAGTAAAATCACAGACACATGTGGCAAGCACATCAGGGAATGCAAGCTGTTCGGCTGAAAATTCACGTTTCCCACAAAGACGTGATCAGCACACAGCTAAAACAGTACCGGATTTGCCTGGCTGTGGGTTTGAACGCTCTCCTGCATGTATATCATGGCTGTACAGTCAGACCTCGCATAACCGCACACATCTGTTTTCCAGAAAAATATCCGGTTAGGCGAGGGAACCGGATAACTGAACACACATACTGGATATATAATATGCATGTGGCATGTCAAAAGCAGTGGCATCGTACATACATGTAGACGGGTCCTATGCAGTGCAACTAGCGTGCACAGTATGTAAAACAAGCGAGAAAAATGACAAGTGCATGCAACTGAGTGCTGTCCACATGCACCCAGCAGGTCAAGGACCTCATTTGCCTGTACAACTCCCTGATTCTAGCTTCTGCAAGGCACATGCAACCGGATACGACAAAGCTTTTTGTACACATTTCAACCAGTTTGTACACAAAATCATGCACCGGTATGCGGATCGCGAGGTCCGGTTATGTTGTATGCATAACATATGCTGCACATCGGTAACCAGCGATTTTCTTCCGGATGGCGAGGGATCCGGATAAACGAGGACCGGATAAGCGAGGTCTGACTGTACATCACAACATTGTACTCAGGTGCATGTACTGTATATGTGTAGGCCATGTACACACACACACACACACACACACACACACACACACACACACTCCATACTAACTTCATCAATGCGCCCGGCGGCGAGTAGGCATAGCAGCGCACGTTTGGGTATTCGTTGCGATAGAGAATGGACAGGAGGGCGGCCACGCCAGCTCCCAAGGAGTGCCCCACTATCACCAACTCGTATCCCTGAACATCAAGACAAGGAGAAACACACTGAAGTTATATCTTGATATGTTTGTGTTCCACTTTCTCTCCATGTGAATAGGTAAGCTAGGCCCAGGTACTCGTACTTTGTATGTGATATACCATAGCCCATAGGCTATAATTAATATGGGGCTATATTACCCTGACGTTCCGGTGGTACAGACTGCATATGGTTACTCTCCGGACATGCTGCGGTTACCACCATGTAATGGCAATGTTGCACAGAGCGTCTACAACGAAGGCAGCACTGACTAATAAAACAGAGATGTACGTGGGTATGAACGGGTGTACTCCATACGTCTTTGTGCTGCCCCTGTTTAGCACAGCACCGCCGAGAACAGCACAGAGGAGCATAGCCAGTGGCCGGCAATGGCAATGAAACAGAGATGCATGTGCGTATGCGGCATGGGTGTACTCTATAGCTTCTATTGACACCACGGCGGTGGACTTGCGCCCAGTATGCCAGACATGCACTGCTACCCTGTGTGCCACCAGTTTGTTTTTAGGCTTCTAGGACAAATGCCAAGGCTGTGGCAAACCCTGCGGGACTCACCGAGCCCTGCTGTGGTGCTCTCTGAAAAGCACGTTTGATCGGGTGCCAGCCTGCATCCAGTTCTATTTGCTGCATTTTCTCCTTGATCGTCCGAGCACTCCTCAGCATTCCCTGAAGGCATACAGGTAGCAAGACCAGATCACCGACTTTAGAAAGAAAGAAATTGAAGTGCATTGCAGGGCAGTTTGAGTCGTAGCGGTTAGCCAAAGACTTTTAAAAAATGCTCAAAATAGTAGTTGAAAGTACTTCAATAAATGAAATACATTGGTACCTCTTGCCTACTCTCCGTATACTGAATACATCATCAGTTCCTCACCAGAAAGCCACATGTACATGCATACACCGAGAGCGCACGAGGTAAATCAACTCAAACCAGGAGGCGTCCACCACATTGCAGCACGGTTCTTCTGCATTGGAGTCCATTCCTGCGCACCTGATAACAATAGTTATGTTCTTTGGGGGGGGGGGGGAGCTTTTACCTTGTGTGCCTTGAGACCAGGGTGACCTTCAATTTCCTCCTGCTGTGCTCGAAGATCCGCAAGGGCATCCTGCAATAACGAAAAGCACAGGGACACACATGACGACAGGTCCCTGGTAAGTAGCAAGTGATGCACCAAGACTTGCCACCGGTACCAAGAAGATCAAACAATGCATGGAATCTCCAGCCATAATGTGAGAGCTGTACACCGTAGGGTATGTATACAAATGTTCTCCATGTATCTCCCGGCAAGAAAGCGCACCAGTTGCTCATCCAGGACTACCCCCAGACAAACCCTACCTCAAGCGATAGTGTTCCACGGATGCTGACAACCACAGCTTGGTGAGAATGGTCAAGAGCCACGAAGAACGGTAAGTCTTCAAACTGTACCGGCACACACAGAGTGGAGAAGGAACCCAGCTTCAGCGTATAACATACCGACAAGAGCACGTAACTTTTTTTCTATGCAGTACCCGGCACAGTGGAGTAAGTCTGGTTTGTGCAACTCTGAGTTCAGGCACCATCAACAATCGCAGCTCTCTGATCATCAGATTAAACATCCTGAGTCATTCTGAGTTTCTGCAAATGCAATTGCGGGTACAGGTACGTGGTATAATTATTCTCATCTGCCCATTCTCTACTTTTAACTCTTAGGATGCATTCTCTGCAGATATCATGTTTATTTTAATGCACCAGCAACTGACCAATCTGTCATAAACTCCCCCCTGTACAAAGCAATAGTAAATATGAAACAAGCACAGCACACTCACCTCTCCTTTATAATCTGCATAGATGATGTCATCATATTCAACTCCAGTCCAGCCGATCACGGCAGCTGTGTTACAGTGTGAGCCGATGCAGTCATGCAAGATGACCGGCCTTGGCTGTCCACCGGGCTGGTCTGACTGGCATTCTATACAGCAACTGTGTGTGTGTGTGTGTGTGTGTGTGTACGCGCGCGCGCGTGCGTGTGTATGTGTGTGTGTGTGCGCGTGTGTATGTGCGGATTTTGTCGCATGAAGGAAAAGAGAAAGAAATAGGAGGAAGAAAAAGGAATTCTACGACGTGAAACTGAACTTTGCCGGCATGCAAGTCTCTTCACCATACACAGCATCGAGCATACACACACTGAATTGTACATTGCACAATTTTGCCAGTGGTGTACACCCCATAGCTTCCTTACATATTAGGCCATCATTTTTTATATCTATGTTTCGCGTCAGTTCAACTTCCAGAATCATATGCGAGAGGTGGAAAAAAATAAAAAGTTGCAAAATAATAAAAAAGGCTCATCAGAGGTGTATGCACTGTACATAGCACAATAGCTCGTGCATGGTGTACATTCGAAAGAAAAATCGTACATCGAAGCACAACATCTGGGTTATCAGCAAGAGTAAATATTCACTTTGGACAGAGGAGGCATCCGTTGGTGCCTATGCTTCGCTGGATTATTGTACTCAGACTTCGGCAGCGGTGCAGCAAAGACCTCCGGAACGACGCATCCTCTCAACTTCAGGCGATCAATGCTGTCTGGTGTTAGCTCATAGAATATTGCTCCCAGATGCCGAACAAACGATTTGCCGACGCTGGCCTAGAGGCCATTTCTGAATCTCAGCTTCGCCGTATGCAACCAGTCCACACTGATGACTCGTACAATCGTACACTCACCGTGCATGTAAGATTTTTTATTTTTTTCTGAAAAAAATCAAAACGTATGCGTGCGGACGACGCGAAACATAGCTATAAAAAATGATGGCCTTAATCTAAAGACAAAACCATTTTATTAATCTAAAGATACAGAGCAGCTAGTATTGATGCCTCCGGTGATACACAGCATATATTCAAGATTCACTTATTGAACACGTTGATCATTACTCACCACAAGGAAAACTGTACTCATACGATACTACAAAACATGTCATGTGCATGTAGTTGGATATGCGGCTCACGGTGCTCCATTATTTGCACAAGATTGCAGTGCGCTGTTTCATTGGCCAGTGTACTGATCAAAGGTTCAGTTTAGCAAACACGATGATCATAAAGCCTTGTAAACCTAAGGAGTATACAATCATGCATTGTACGGTACATGGTAAGAGATCAATTCGACTTGGAACTGAATGAGAGTGAGAGCAACACAGCCGCGCAGACACCTACCGGCAGTTTGGAACAAGCATGCAGCAACCATTGATGGGACCTTCAAATGCCATGAACGGCCAGCCATACGAGGCAAGCGCGAAATTCATGAAATGCGTGACTTGCTCAAAGGCCTCTCGGCTGGTCTGCGGTGCAGCGTAACAGATTATACCAGACAACAGAATGATTTCCATCGCATACATGTACACTACACCAAGTACATAATGGTACATATACCCATGTTGACAGTAGTGGCTGGTAGAGACTGGACATGATGACATCATCGTGACATCAGCACCACATAATGCGCACACAGAAGGCAGGTTACTGGTACATGACCCATTTCCTCCTTTCCCCTTTCCTTCGTCTTTCGAAGCGAACATCAGCAGCGCTGCTGGTGCCCTGCTACTGGCATGGGGTTCCGCCCCGGCCTAGACTGAATGCTGAGCATAAACCCGGCATCCTGGGAGGTAAATCACGTACGCTGTGATGGGGAAGGGCCAGAAATCTGGCATACCATATTATGTTACCTTTATTTTACTTCACCATAGGTACATGTATTGCTGCCTTCTTGCTGTGGATCATGAATGATCTCCTAGGCTATGATTAAATATTTCCACCAAGATTGGAATATTTCCACTAAAACCCAGGCACATGTAGGGGGTCCGGTAGACCTAGGTACCCGTGACTTCGAGGTGCGGGTGAGAGAGAGATATGAGTGTCGTGTGATCCGCGTAAGTCACTACCCCGGCATGCTACTACATGTACATGTAGTCACCATGGTCATTGCCTTACCCTGCTTTCCAACGAGACTGAACCAAATTCACTGCTGGGATAGATGACGCTGCCATCTCTACCGGTGCTCCGCCATGCCTTGCACTGCAAGGACAGTAAGGACAGTAAGGACAGTAAGGACAGTAAGAAGGTTAAAAATACAATCTTAAAAAGCATGTCAACTGCATGGACTGCATGGACTGAACCAAAACTTCTTCTCTTGACAACAGTTAATGACACACATTGACCGAGATAATGTGATGTACTTGTTCACGTTGTAGGTGATAGCGGTCCATTGCGGAAAAGCATTACCATTACGGACTGTTGCACTTTAAAATCTAGTTGTTTAGACAACCATCACAGAGAATGGTGCCATGCCTTATATTATCAATAAGGTTATTACTTTATTATGCATCAGCTTACAGGACCATACTGTGCAGCGGGTAGCATCTCGTCGAACATGTCATCATCCTCGCCACGCAGCCTCTGCAACTCCGCAACCAATGTCAGGCCGGCGAAGATGTCGCTCGGCACAATGGTGTCGTTGAAGAAAGTTGCGAGAAGGCGCGTCACCTCCATCAGCGTTGCGCGGAATTCTGGCTGCGGACGGCGGCACTCAGGTACACACGCGCAGCAGCACAGGCCACAAAGTCGTAGCCATGCCCGCTGCCGAGCCCTGGTTGGAGAGCGCTGTCGCCCCACTTCACACAATCATGATACCGATATGTGGCATAAAATAGCAGTAGAAATATGAGGAGAAAGGACAGCAGGGTGTGGACATTAGTAAGCCTGCAAGCGCAACCTGCTGCCTCCCTCCCTCCCCCCCCCCCCCCCCCCCAATACAACTTGCCGTATTCCTTGGCATGTTATCTGTTTGGCATATGCGAATAATGCCGGCAGAAAATTGGCAGAATTCGGTACTTTTTCTGGTAAGTTTCATGCATGTTTGGTATGTGGATAAAGAAATGGAGCAGAATTCGAGGAATTGCCCGCAATAAGGTTTGTATGGTTCTGCCATTTTCACTGCTTTTTGAGCAAAATCTGCCAGCTTTTCGAGCATTATCCGCACACCCCTACCTTTCATGCACATTATCTTCTTTCCTTCATTCTTTTTTTTTTTTTTTTTTCTTCTCTTGCCATGGCTGGCTAACGCCCCCTCCTTTGCATTGGCTTCTGCCATTGGACGGTGAAATAATAATAATAATAATAATAATAATAATAATAATAATTATTCGATCCGTGAAATGGGGGGGGGGAGCAAAATTCGCCCCTAATTCGACGCTGAAGATCAATCAGTGAATGGCAAATCTCCGACCAGGGAGTAGTAATAATTATTGTATTTTACTACACCCTGGCCTGCTTCCAACTAATGACGGACTAAGTCCTGGATGCTGCTTTCTCCAGAAATATCACATTCTCCATCGAACTTTTAAAGTGGGATTTCTCGAGCCATTTTTCCCCTTCGTCATGTTTGATAGTGCAGTAAGGCATCCTTGATCAAACCTACACTATTCCCCACAAAAACTCAAACCGCACTTCAACGTTACTTTCACTCTTCTACTGCTGTATCCACACTTGCAATGCATGAAAGAAACTTTGCCTTAACACAACGAGACCAATTAACAGCGAGAACTACATTATACAAAACATAGCGAGAACAAACTGCTATGTCTGACGTGTGCTTTCCGGCCATAGACTGCGTTGCTACTTCCTTGCTTCTACCAATGGCGTGTTTGTATGATTCTTTGCTTCTAACAAAACATGTGGAGTGCAATACAAATCATCTGCTGAGCCTGCTGAGGCCTGATGTGACACTTCACAACGCGGAGTTCCCTTGACTAGAAATTTCATTGCAAAATGGCCAATCATGAGACAAAAATTAATAGTCCACTAGCATGTGGATTGGTTTCAGATACATTGTACTTGCAGGTCTGAACCAGTGAGTAGTACCTACTACACTGTAGAAGCCCAATTTAAGTTGCACCTCATACTGGACTAGAAATGACTGTACCGTGTGCACAATATCGATTTGGCAAACCTTGCGCGTATTCGAGGTGCCCAATAAAATGCATGCCTCTCAGGCCCGCCGGAACCAGTCCGGTTGGTCAAGTTATTTATTACCGGACCAACTTGTTGGCCACCAACATGTGTTTAGTGCTGCGGAGGGAAATAGGTATCCAACATTTCCATACCCAAAGTATGAAAGACCACAATACTACCGGACTAATCAAAAACTGCTTCCGGTGGTCCTGCCCCTCATCTTGTCTGTGATTGGTTGCCTACACACTTACCGCCATCAGATGGGTCACTACTGAACAGTCGTGATGAACCTAACCAGTTGATGGCACCCACTCCAATGAGTGTCATGATGACGAAGAACGCCCACGCCATGCCCACCACCACACGGACGAGTTTCAGGTGTGTCTCTTCGCACGGCACGTCACTGAAGCCCTCCCACCAGACCCAGACCGTGCCTACAACGAGCCATGCTGCCTCGGGTACAGCCAGTATCACTCGCACAAGCAGCAACGGTAGCACCGTTTGTCGAGCGGCAACGTCGGACACAGAACCGCTACCACTGGCAACCATGATGACGCCATCCAGCAAGGCAACGAAGCCGGTCATGCCGACTGCAACATACATGTAGAGAGGTAGGTCATTGTCGGGTAGCTGGCAAGAGTCACTGCGATTAATGTAGCGGTATAGGGCAACGGAGGCGGTGGCTACCCTGCACAGACACAGACAGAGAGGCCGGGACAAGCATTCAGACCTTTCTTTTAGTATAGTGTAATCCGTTTGGCAGATTTCCGCTGCATTAGGGAGGGCGCTGGATTAACGAATTTCCAAACATGGGTATCAAATGTCTGCGTTGACATTTGCCACCACCTGATTGCGCTCTGTGGCCGAATGTCAACGCAGAAACTTTCAACGGCCGAATGCTGCTGCTGCTTACCCTCTGGTTAGATATCAAAGTGTGCATTTTTTCTATCAGGGGGCGGGGGTTGCTTTGTTTGCTGTGCAAAGTGTTGTTGCTGTTACTCGGAGTCAAGTTTCATGCGTTCACAATCCGGCGTCAGACAGCACTGACTACAATGACCTAAGGATGTGCTTGACATAGGCTGCAGCAATCATGGGTAATATAGCGTGAGTGCCGAGTGAGGCTGAATGCACGCTATAACAGTGCCGGGGACCCACCAGCTTTGTAGGGGCCGGTCTGAACTTCAGCAGCATGACATAGTGATTGTGATGATTGTCAAACAAGCAGCTGTAAGTGATCTGTGCTAGCCTCAACTACTTGTTAGAAGTGAAGTGTCTTCAGCTACATGTATACTGGACATAGTGTAGCCTGTGGTGAAATCGCCGCCAAGTGTTCGCTGTACTGCGGCAGTGGAGTGATGGCTCCAGGCTGGCCAAGTGTTCGCTGTACTGCGGCAGTGGAATGATGGCTCCAGGCTGGCCTGTATAGCTCAAACGCATGCTGGCGTCACAGGCACTAGGCCAGGATGTGGAAAGAAAGCGAAGACTTAGTACTTGAAGTAGAACCGGACAAAATGTCAGGCGCGAAAAGTGCTGTGGATTTAACGTGCATCCCTGGATCAAGCGGAATTCCGTGATATCAGGACAGTTCTGCTGCACCAAGGGCGTCCGGTTAGGGCAGGTTCTACTGCACATGCACATGCACTGCCTCCTGGCCACCACTGCTACTACATCCATATACAGTGTAGATAGATCATGTGCACCTTCTGAAACGGTCAGAAACACAAGTACTAGTACTTCAAGGAGCAACATGTAAAATAATATGGCAAGTGCCAAAGCCAGTAGTACAATGTCATAATACAATTCTCGGTGTGCCTTTGTGGTACAAGATCAAGAATAGTCTTGAGGATAGTTGCAGTACTTGTGTTACTGTTATCATAATACATCACACATGTAGATACTGACGTGACAATCACAGTTATTGCACTGTGCCGTGTACGACTACAATGTAGTCACCAGTCCGGGACTGCATGTCACCTGCTCTTTGTCGCACAGAGTGTCTGGAAAGCCTTTCGTTTGGGACAGTCACCAGGTCTCAAAGCAAGGGAATATGAAAGTGTCAGTAGCCTGCAGTTTCAATGATGGTGACTTGAATGACCAGATGTCATGCCATCAAGGTAACACCACCAAACTGCACTACAAACTACAAAGCCTCTTCAGTTCAAGTCGGCTTTCCATTTCCCTTACCAGTGTACGTGGTAACCTCGGTGTGTGTGTGTGTGTGTGTGTGTGTGTGTGTGTATGTGTGTGTGTGTGTGTGTGTGTGTGTGTGTGTGTGTGTGTGTGTGTGTGTTTGTGTGTGTGTGCATGGTGCACACATGCAAAACCACACCCAGTCCGTCTTGCGCAATTAATTTAATTAAGCTTGCTTCTGTGTGCCCGCACTGGGTCACATCCACTACACGTGGCACTGGCTCTAGTCTAGGTCAAGAGAAGGTTCAAGATCTCACTGTGTCATCTGTGCCCCCTGCTGCACTGGAGAGAGAGAGAAAGAGTGGACCAAAAGTCCATGGCATGGGCATGGTGGCATGAGCATGGTGGACGGGGATCACAACCGATCACACTCTGATTTACAGTGAGTAACCGCCCTGACAGACTGAGACACTCCATGTCCGATGCCCTCACCAGGTCACTCGACAACTTGAAGACTGCCCCACATAACCGTCACATCAAGATGGACACAGGCGCAGCATGACCAGCCAATCACGGACTACAACGGAAATCTCGAGGTTAGCGGTTACACTGTGACTCTTGGAATCGCCCTCCTACCCCATGGCGAAGCCGGGAGAAAAATGATTGTTGCACAATCTACAAGTAAGTGTTTACTGGAATAGACGGACCGTGGGACCTATCCTACGCATAGATCTACTCCATAGCCGCAGATCTAGAAATGAATGAACAAGCCGATTCCAATCCTATTCCCAATCTCAATATCGAAAACCAAATAACTATGTATTGTTACTTGCCGTAGACAGCATACTGTGTGTTCAAGTGGTGTTGGAAAACACGAGAATCTACAGTTTCTCTGACGGAGCTTATTACAGTGAGCTAGCTCTCAGTCGGCTAACAATATTAGTTAGTTACATCGGGTGACAGCACATGGCCAGACCGATGCCGAATATCTTTCCATTGATCCTGAAGTGCGTGCAACGAGAAGAAAATGTAACCAGTACACGCACGAAATGCCGTTTACTACAACTCTTCGCAAACATAGAGTACCGTGATACGAACTAGATCATTATGCGCTCTGGAACATACGAGAGTCTACATTAATCATTATAGTACAATCATACAAGGGATCAGAAACAGAAACACATGAATCACTCATTGAAATTCGTGTGCGGCAAGAAAGGGCAACAGATGTACCGGTTACTCTAGCCACTTACCACACAAGGCGCAGGAAGACCGAAATCGCTCCGGGAAAGACGAAATCGTCCGTGGCCACATGCAGCGAGCGTCCACATACCTTGATAGCTGCACTGCCAGCACGTCCTTTGCTCGAGTAACAATCTGGGTGACCGTAAAGATCATTGCGCTCTGCGTCGGACATGGTCAAAACTGAACGCTGGGTAGTGATTCTGATGCACTGAGGTAGATCGCCTCAATGCCGAGTTGGTAATCGTGGGTCCGGCTCATACTAATCAATAACGTTTAGTTTACTTACTAAACCAGATCCATCAAACGCCATTGCACTAAGAACCATCGTTTGCAGGCGGAAGGCGCCGTTACACTTAGACTCTTAGTAGTTACAGCAATGAGTTCGACCCCAACTGGCCCAAGTCCAAGGGGACACCAGGTAAGTACTTGCGAACCAACGACTGCTAGTAGATCTACTATGTGACAGCCGACTTTCCGGAGCACGCTCAGCTATGTATCCAGATGCAGCAGTACAGCTGAAGCAGGTGCGACGATTATGGGACGGACCATCATGCAAAAGTCCTGAACGCTAACATACACCATGGCATAGGCATAGAGCCCCAGCTCAGCTCGGTCGCCAACGCACGCACCATGAACACCTGGTCAAGAGCCCTCCTCTCCTGACTCCAGCCAGCCCAGGCATACGTTACTCGTTAGACCTACACTTCTTCCACAGACTTTATCAAACAAGAGTACGTGGTTGGTTATGTACTCTTGATACAAGTCATGTACATATGCTGCATACAACCATTCTGACTCGGCGACACGACCTAGCTTGACGTACAGCTAGCTGCATTCCCATCAATTTTCTCACCATCAATGCCTGGCACCACTACAAAAGCTAAACACGAAACTCTTCTCAATCTGGAGAGAAATGCTGCCAATATGGGCACATCTTTCTCACTACACGAGTTTTATGTTGTACCGGACACGGGTATACAATTACAAGAATGAGCGCCACACCTATCAATAATACAGCCATGTAAAGAGATATGGCAGGAGGGGGTTCTACTCAGTTCTTGACCGAAGTACAGTTTGCCTAGAGAGGTGCGCACCGTATCCAGATTGCAAGATTTTAAGCTAGCCTGCCTTCCTTATGTATGCCTGAAATAGGTTGGGTTTCGTCAGGTTTGACATGTTTCTTTCGTCTCAGTATTCTCGCTCGCATAGTACTCCACTTCTATGATAATATTGCCTATGCTGTTGCTCATTAGGATTTTGGCAAATTCTATCCTTCGCTTTCATATAACTGGGCCAGGAACCCGTTTGAACTTGCGAAGTAAAATAAAATCAATCAATCAATCAATCAATCAAGTCGACCTGGGCTGGAACTGACCTTCAACCCGGAAGGCATTTTCAAGTGGTTTTGATTGTTTTGTTTTCGAGTCTTCCAATCCTAACCTAACCCAAACCCTAGCCCTGACCCCAACATTGTGGCCCTAGTCCTAACCCTAACCCTAGCCCTGACCCCTTTGGCTCAGCATAGCAGGCCAGCCTCATCAACAACGGATGCGGGGAACTGCAGCATAGCCACGCAGGAAGACCAAGCACACAACACCTGGTCAGACTCACATCAACATTCCAACTCGAGTAGTAATGGAAATTTAGCTATGACAGCTAATCATCAGGCAACAGCAACAGCAATAACAACAACACCAACACCACCCCCAACACACAACAACAACAACAACACGTGAGAATAAAGATTTGAAACAACAACAACAACAACAACAACAACAACAACAACAACAACAACAACAACAACAACAACAACAACAACAACAACGACAGCAACAACAAAAAAACCAAAACAACAACAACAAAAACAGCACTAAACTGCTCTAGTGGCGGCGTCTGATGACTAGCCGAACAACCATGACACACTGAGTAACAATGACAATTTTGCAAACTTGTGAAAATGTGAATATGTTCTCGTGTCTGCAAAAAGATTGAAACTTTTACGTAAGAATGTGCAACAAACGGGCCAGCATCTGAAGCAAAAACAAGCCTTGAAAAGAAGAAGAAGAAGAAGACGACAACGCAGCATCGACGTTTCATGGACCTTGCCAGGCCAGGGAAGACTACACAGAGGATACTTTGAACATATGGTTTCCTATGGTTCCTAAGGTTTCCTATGGTTCCTAAGGTTTCCTATGGTTTCCAAAACACTAAGTATGTGTAAGTGCATAATGGCTGCAATGGAGTCGGTGAGGACTTCAATAAAAAGAGAATAAACATGACAGAAACACTAGACACATGCAGCAGTGCAGCAGTGCAGCAGTGCACCAAGTCAAGTGAAATACAACGGGGTGCCTGAGGTGCACAGAGTTGAATAGAAAAAAAAGAAAAGAAAAATTATCACATGTTCATGCACCTAGAAATCCAAGATAGCTCAAGGACAGGATAGGACAATGGTACAGCGAGTAGTCATTCTCCTGCAACACCGCCACCACCAGCAACAGTAAAAGAAATAAAAACCGGCAAAGTAAGCCCAGGGAAAGGAAGGCTTGCAAGACACTTGAACAGCAGCAGCAGCAATGGGGCCTACAAATATAAAATTGACTTTCAGGATAAACCAGACAGGCTGTGTGACCAACAACCTGAGATCCCAAGTAGGCCTATCAAGAACGGTAAAATAGTGTTCAGAATCTGTGAATTTGAGTTCTGGCGCCTTGCCCAAAACAATTAATTTGGTTTTGACGAAATAGTGTAAATAGAATTCTTCTGTTCGTAGCCACAAGAAGAACGTGAATAAGGAGGGTGGTGTGGAAAACAACCATACCTAGAGATAGTGTGTGAATAAGGGTGTAGTGTAGAAAGCAGCCACAGTGACAAGTAAAATCCCAGAGCCTCTAACAAGGATGCTAGCTGGGGGGGGGGGGGGGGGGTGGAAGAGCAAATGAGAGAACTCATCGCAAGCGCCACAAACACAACACGCGGCTGCAGCACATTGGCAGCGAGGCAAACTTCAGACGGCCTCCTGGCGCAGGTGCCGGCGCTGATAAAAGCTACCGTCGTACACCTGCTCCAGTGCAGCGTTGACATGGTTGGGCAGGTGATCTTTGATCATCTTGGAGCTAACGCGGACATTCTGGAGGCTGTTGAAGGGAATCCAGCGTAATGATCTGGACGGCTCACCAGAACAACAGCTATGAGCCAATAACAGCACACACACAAAAAAGGAGAAAAAACGTAGGTTAAACTGAACCCCACATATGAATGTCAGAAGGTACATGACTGTACACACACACACATACACACACACACACACACACACACACATACACACACACACACACACACACATACACACACACACACACACACACACACACACACACCACAGATAGGTATCAATATCTACAGTCATGTACATGTACATACAGACGTACCTGTTCTTAGCATCGCTATCCTCCACAACATGCAGCAGACGACCTGGTGGGTACATGGTATAGCGCGTGTAGAAGATTTCACGTCCACGGCGGGGACCCGTGCTTGCAACAGCACGACCACCATCTGCATCACTACTCGGCATTGGTGGTATGGTTGCTGCGACAAGACTCGCGCCAGGCTGACCTAACACAGGCTCAGGGCTTTCATCTTGGTCCCTGTAACTGCTCGATTCGAGACATGCGCTAGGGTAGGATGACGATGCTGCTTCGATGTCCACATCCAAGTGTTGACAACAGCAGAAGCAAGGTAGGAACGTTGAGCAGCATACCACACAGAGTATGTGAGGCTGAGCAAGCAAAGAAAGCAGAAACACCCAGCAATCTTTACGTACGGTACACCATGTCCTTAAACAACACACCAGTCGCACGTTGAACATCAACTTGATCAAGTCTTACATCACTCTGCATACTATCAAGAGTACATAACCAAGAGTGTGCAACTACTATCGTGAGCCGTGACAAGCTCGCTCATGGCTGAATTTTTTTATGATGTAATGTTTTTGGGAAAATTGCGACGAAGACATCCGAACTATGATGAAGTGCGTAGATGTTTTTCACAGTTGTACATGCGTAGTTCCGGGGTCAACGTAAAGTTGTGCCGTTTCGGCTCGTGTGAGTATACCGTAGACGGGTTTGAAGTTTTTTACATCTACGGTGAAAAGGTCAGTTATTTCGTTACTTTAATACTGAAACAAGAACATTTCCCTCCTTGTGTTATCATTGTTGTGTGCCATTAGTGGAGTAGTTTTTCCTGGTATTGTTCCCTTTTTCTAGTTATGGCCAGGTAAGCAAACATGAGGTGTTGGTTCTGAGTTTATTGAAAGTGCTCAAATATCAACAGACCTTTTGAGACGATGCCTAGTCAGTCGCGGACAGTGATTTTCTTCCCTAGAGTGCAGAAGTTTATCAGTTATCCCGGGAGCAGAATTCACGGAGATCGTTTCGCCAACCAGTGTAGCTCTGACATCGAACAGAACCCCGGTGTAAATCAGCAGACTAGTTGCAAAAAATGACAGTGACTTCTCCTTCGAGTGTCTACTGTAAAAGCCATTATTCTAACGGGGCGCATATATAACGATTTCCTAAAATTCACTGGTTTATGTGTACCAAAGGTAACGATTCTCACTCATTCTCAACGCTCAATAGCAACAGCATTGTATCGTTTTCTGTATAGCGATTTCTATTTTAACGACAGATTTCTCCTCGTTAACTCGTTAGAATTAGCACTTCGTTATAAATATGGCTTTTACAGTATCCGGTGGAACAGCGTACAATGGCAACTGCTATAGAAATTTGCAGCTGTTGGACACGCACATCGAGGATATGTTGCCAGAGTCAGGCCTGGAATTCTGCCCAGGGATTAAGGACCAGAAGACTACTCTACTTTCAGAAATTTTCGGTGCTCAATATTTTCGGTATGAGGGCAAAAGGCCAGGTTAGGTGAACAGAAATTTTCGGTGCAGAGAAGCAGTTCCCCATTGTATTATGTGCGTAAGTGTTTGTTCGGTGTATTGAAATTTTAGGTATGAAACAGATGCACCGAAAGTACCGAAAATAAAAGTACACCGAAAATTTGTGAAATTACAGTATTTTCTCCTCTGTGAGATTTGACTCCGGGCAGTTGAGACGCTGGATTTTCCCCTTTCAGCAAGTGGAATCTAAGGGTTGCACGATCATGCACAGAGTTCAGCGTGGCACTATGGGAGAAACGGCCTTGCCTATTGTCGCGTGTAACAGCTGCAAGCTTTTGAGGCGGCAGTTGCTTGTCCTCAAGAGCCGTGCTGAAAGGCGATCTGAAGCGGATAGAAAGGTACGAGTCAGCGCAGATTCAAATATACCAATAAAATTCCTGTCTCCAGCGAGCAATATAAAGCGACTAACCAGCATTCCTGAGCGAACTCGTCAACTCCATGATCGCATCGAAAGCCTAGAAAACCTGATGGTCGAGCTGAGTGAGCAACAATCTAAAGATATGTCCAAAATATGCAAATATGTGGACAAGAACCATCGCGAGGAGCTTGAGTTAGCAATTGCAGAAGCTGACCCAGACACGGATCAGGTCCTCATCAATACTTGGAAGGAGGACATTGCCCGAATATCGTTCTACAGCGATCAAGACAAGAACACCTGTGGCATTAAAGGCAATCGCTGGAGCTTGCTAACTTACAGGATGCCATTGGCTGTGTATTCGAGATCACCTGCTGCTGGGAATGAAGCCCTAAAAAGCTTCAAAGTACTGCAATTGCTGAGTGTGAGGTCGTTAAAGCACTTTACGTCTGGCCACCTAGACAAGCCTGGACGGTCGGAAGACACTGTTGCCTCCCAAATGGAAAGATACGAGCACTTCCAAAAGGAGCGAGTTGCTTCAGGGCACAAGAAGCCTCTCGGTGAGGGTGTGATGATCTTCGATGCGGTCAAAGTCATAGCCCGCGTCATGTGGAACTCGTCCAGTGAGGAAACTTATGGTCTGGCCATGACAGCGGATACGCTAACCAGCCTCCATGACATCTACAACATCTACACTTCAGACTGCACAGCCCGCACGGAGTATGTACTCCAGTTTGTTTGGAGGGATCTGACGCCACCATTTGACGTCATGGGCCAGTACTATTCTTTGCCCAGATCACTAGAAGGAAAGTTCACGTTGTCCTGTGTACTGGATACGATGCGGCTCTTCCATTCGTATGCATTTCACACCAATGCGTTGGTCTGTGACGGTGGGTCCACGACTATATCGTTCATCAAGGGAATGCTTAGCTGCCGCGGTGCCTTTGCTACATCTGTAGTAGATGGCACCAATAGCCACAACATCCCGCACTGCATCGACCACCCGTTGCGGCTTCGCCACGAACAATACTTCGTGATTTGCCCATCTCACATGCTGAAGAACATGATCAATGCGTTGTTTTCGTCGTCAGTCAAGGGCACCAATTCATCCATCGACAGGATGGGTACTCCTTTGGGCTGGTTATGTACTCTTGATAGTGCCTGTTACAACACATCAAGTGCTTTGGGAACAAAGCAGCTTCCTGGCATGATCCACAACACCCAGAACACTTCTGAAGAGGAGCGGTACCACAAATCACAGCTGCAGCCAAACTAGTGAGTCATGTACCAATCAATTTCCGGACAGGTCGCCATTTCGCCCTACTTACGCTCCATCAGCAGAGTTCAGAGGGACTGGACGAAGCGGAAAAGATGTATGCTTGCAGTAAATGTAGACAGCACATGCACACTGAGTTACACTGTACTTGCGTACCACCGTCATGATTAGAGCGTGACTTTTGTCTTTGGCTCATGTCCATAAAAAAATAGAGTGTGGCCTATAGAGCTGCCGCTCATCTATCACATTTCCACAAGGGGGAGACGTGTTGGTTCCAACACCACTCAACACCAATCAGCATCTGTACATGGTATCATGCTGCACGTTGCACATGCTATGCTGGTACTCACTGTACACCTATGGCACACAGTCATGCTGCCTGAACACTTCAAATCTCACCTTGGAGTGCGTCGTCTTCGTAAGGGCATCGATAATATCTACTCGCAAGTCTTCCAGTGCGGGGATACTCAGTCTGAGTTCAAGAAAGAAAAAGCACAAACACACATAGATTGACATTGAGGATTGGGATATTCTCAGATCGCTTCTGGTTGATCAAAATGCAGAATTTTAGACACAGTCTACTACTTGCATGAATGCCTATTAAAGACCTTACACAAGTTGTTATGTAGATAGGTTTCTACAATTGCACATCATGTAAGGTCTTGAATGCTGTACAGTAAGTCAACCCCGTTCAGCACGGTCAAACACACAGTATGGAAATGATTTTTGGCCAATGAACACACCATTTTGCATGTTGCTCTATTTTCCTCCGATCAAAAAGTTGTGGGGTCAGTTTCCCAAGACAACAGTCACAAACAGCTTTCTGCTTTGTCTCATTCTCCTAGCTCTTCTGCTTTGACTCATTCTCCTAGCTCTTCTGCTTTGTCTCATTCTCCTAGCTCTTCTGCTTTGTCTCATTCTCCTAGCTCTTCTGCTTTGTCTCATTCTCCTAGCTCTTCTGCTTTGTCTCATTCTCCTAGCTCTTCTGCTTTGTCTCATTCTCCTAGCTCTTCTGCTTTGTCTCATTCTCCTAGCTCTTCTGCTTTGTCTCATTCTCCTAGCTCTTCTGCTTTGTCTCATTCTCCTAGCTCTTCTGCTTTGTCTCATTCTCCTAGCTCTTCTGCTTTGTCTCATTCTCCTAGCTCTTCTGCTTTGTCTCATTCTCCTAGCTCTTCTGCTTTGTCTCATTCTCCTAGCTCTTCGTTTAGTCTACTAGGTACAGTATTTACAAACAGCTAAAGTCACACACACACACACATACACACGTGCACACACACACACACACACACACACACACACACACACACACATGTGCACAGACACACGTGCACACACACGCGCACACACACACACACACACACGTGCACACACACACACACGTGCACAGACACACGTGCACAGACACCTTTGACCTTGACGCCCATCGCTGGAGGCGATGATAGCAATGCAACGGCAGAAGCCATAGCAACTTGTGCTGGGATTGCACCATTCAACAGCTTGCACGGCTGAAGAATTGACCGTCACTATTCAGCCTGGTCTACACCATACGGCTATTTGAAGTGATTTTTTTCTGGCCAGTGAATCCCTATTTTTGGTCTTTTCATTTTTTTTCCCGCACACACATCACACCACATACTCCGGCATGCACTGGCTGTTGGTAACCACCCAGGAGAATGAAAGAAAAGTCAGGAAGAGTCTGAGAAAGAGAAGAAAGACGTGTGTGACCAAAATCGTCGGGAATCGAACCCGCAACCTATCGATTGGAAATCGCTGCACATACCACTGCACCATATGGGACACACACCATCATCGACACGTGCACACACACATACACACACATACACACATGCAGATTGTACCCACCGAGGCACCACATCGTCACCAAGAATCACCGACACGGTGAACTCGCTCGAGAAGAGCGAACACTCCTTGCTGCAAACACACACAAAATGTAATAATATAACAACACAGGCGGCTAACACACGGACACGAGGCATACGTCACACTGCAACACTAGCAGTTTGCATTCAGCAAGAAAAGAAAAATAGATGCAAGATACAAACTCCACCTGTAATAAGTGCGTGTGCATGTAGTACGCTTTCAGAGAGCTGCACTACTCGTAGTTGCCTTACACAAGACCTCCTGGAAGATTTGGGCAACATATACACCACATTTTTCGCTGATACTTTGATTCCCTGTAGGGAAAAGTAAAGTACAGCGAGAGTGCCCACCAGCTGGGCAGGGCTTCTTTGTGCTTCCAGGTTGTATATTTGGAGGTGGGGCGGATGAGCAAGTCTGTAGGCCATGCGATATGTACATTGTAAACATGGCATGGCGTGCAGTCAATTCACACTCACTTCACCTTTCGAGTGACAATGAGGTCCGCACAAACAGTGAGGTGGTCCTGGGCCATGCGTGACCCTAGTACACCCGGGTTTTTACATCGTAACTTTTCGCAAGAACCTAGACACACCCGGCCATACGATTTTCCGTTCACAGGCTGTAAATCAAGATGGGACGCTCCCGTGAGACGGAGCGCTCCTGTTAACGGTACACGTATGCTAGACAGCATGTACTACGAAGTATGTGTAGTGCAACGACTCATAACAAGTGCCTTGCCGGTCTGTGATAAGTATACATGTACATGGCTGCAGCGGCTGGCTTGTGTGACAGTGTGCACTAAGTGCTGCATGGTAGAGAGGCGCTACACGTACTTGAGAAGGGCGCCGGGAGGTGAGTATGCATAACAGCGAAGAGATGGGTATTCGGCCCGGTACAGCACGGAAAGGACGGATGCCACGCCGGCACCCAGGGAGTGACCGACGAAGACCAGATCGTAGTTCATCCCGCGACGCGACGCCCGCTGAAAGGCAGTTTCGAGCAAGCGCATCTGCTGCATCCGCCTGCGGATCCGCATGGCGCTTTCCAGCATTCCCTGCAAGATGTAGGCATATACACAGCACACAGAATATCTAGTATGACGGAACTTTGTCATCCTTGCCACGTGAAAACGACGGACACACGCACATACCCCCCCCCCCTACATACACATACACTTACTTGTACTAACTTGCTCACTGCCATGACTGGTCACATGAGTGTCACCCGAAGAGGGGTGAGAGATTCAAAAGGAATCTTGGAAAGATGACTCAATTGGCTATTGAACCGCCCAACGCACACACGCACACATACACACGCACACATACACACACACACACACACACACACACACACACACACACACACACACACACACACACACACACACACACACACACACACACTAGACCCTAGACACACATCGCGAGGCACAGGCGATGATAGCGACGTTACAGTAGAAGCCATCACAACTTGTGCCGCGATTACACCATTCAAAAGCACGCAAGGCCGAAGATTTGATTGCCACAATTTAGTATGGTAGTGCTCATCTCCTGTCCATCGCCACCTTTGCCTCCGCAACCCAAGCCAAGTATACAACTCAGGTCAGGTACTCAACCCAGGTAAGGTACCCTAACCAAGTGAAGTATCCAACTCAGGTAAGGTACCCAACCCAAGTATCAAACTCAGGTCAGGTACCCAACCCCGATGGGTTGGTCTACTGGGAGTGGTAATAAATTGCTAGTAATAATCTTCACCCAAACTTGGAATCAAACCCGTAACCTAATCTTTGGAAGGCCAATGTGCACACATGTTGAACAAGGAAATATAAACATCCATTGGTTTGAGGGAAAGAAGCAACCAAAACAATAGTCACATACAAAAAATGATGCTTGTAGCTACATCCAAAGACAGAGCAAGAGCGTGTGAATGTGGGGAGCTTGTACAGACATATCTAATGAAGAAACTCAACAAGTATGGATGTAGCTGGATTGATGGTAGTCTTTGTCAGTAGATAATTAGCCACAGTCAGGTTTGAGAGGCATACAGAGCAGCAGTGCAACAAACACAATTCTGCTGCTGCCAGAGATACCAACAAGAACTTACATCGTGCGCCATAAACTCAGGGTGACCATCCACACCCATTGCCCGGGGTGCGGCACGCATGTCAGCCAGGGCATCCTGTAAGGAAGAAAGCAGCAACACGGGATGGCCATCATGCGCGACCACATTGTTGTTTAACCACCGCTAGTTCAACAGGACTCCAGCACAATGCAGACAGGCCGGCAGCAAGCAAATACACACGCACAAAAGATGGCCTATGTGTGCTGACATTTAGTACTGGCATTTCACAGCTCTATATGGAAGTATATGCTCTGAGACGAATACACACACACCGTACACTGCTGACAACACCATGCCCGTGCTGCATGCATACATGTACATACCTTGAGAGACATTGTGCCACGAATACTGACCACAACAGCATCGTGAGAATGATCAACAGCAACGAAGAAGGGCAGCTGCATCAGCTGCACAAGGTTCACAAGATGAAAAAGGCAAGGTCAGTCATTCTGCTGTGCATAATGTGCTCTGACATTAGGGTTGACATCGAGACAGAAATGTAGCCTGTACCCCATCACACTACCAAGCAGTGCTCGTGTGGCTGAACAATGCATGCATGCTCTGAATCACTGTCTCTATGTTCACCTCCTAACAACACAAACAACAACTTAGTGCGGACTCTTACTCGGAATAATGATTCTAGGTAAAGAATTCCCTTGAGAAGAAAATCAACTGCATTTCAGTACACATATCCACTGGGCACAGAACCGTACCTCAGCATCAAATGTAGCATAGATGATGTCATCATACTGAATGCCTGTCCAGCTAAGTATAGCAGCAGTGTTACAGTGAGAGCCAGGACAATCCTTGTCCACAATGGCCTCGCGTGACTGACACTCCACGCAGCATCTGCCAAATCCACACACACACACACACGCACACACACACACACACACACACACACACACACACACACACACACACACGCACGCACACACACGCACACACACACACACACACACACACACACACACACACACGCGCACACTGCGTTGAATAATGACCAATAGGCAATAGAGACAGTGGGAAATTCTAAACATAGTACAAGTAGTGTATTTGTGCAATCCTGTCATAACTTTGCTAGTCATGAAATTTAGGTTACACCAAAGCTAAACCACCGGTATATACCTTATGCACGTTGTACAGATGTACGAAGTTCTGTACTAAGACCGTATGTTTGTACAGACCCGGTTGGGTGTTCATTGTGTGCTATGCATGCGCATTTGACCAATTTTAGCCTCATAAATTCATAATTAATGGCAAACAATCGCTTTTCCAGCTTCTTCACTTTGGTTAGAACTATTGACTAGCTAGATCTTTGTCAGAAAAAAGTTTTCGTATAAAATGCCTTCAGGGCCCATTTCTTAGTGGAAATAGTAGAAAACACAATAGAGTCCTGCACATTCAACACACAACTCGTGCATCTGTACAACGTGCATAAGGCTTATTAGCTTCCTGCAGTCATAGACTGCCACGACGAGAGAAGGTACTGTGTCTGAATGTGAAGTGGCTGCAATGGTGCATCTGAGTCTGAAGAAAGTGTTTACCGGTATCTTGTTTTGCACTGATAAGTGCTTCTGATCTGACGATGTTGGTGATAGATGACAAGACCAGACAGATTCTTTTTCTGAAAACCTCCGGGTTACAACGTTGAAGAGCTAGTAGAACAAGAAGTTCATTATTTTTATCGAGGCCAGAGCAAGCAGAACATGTTCTATTCGGGCCGACCCAGAACAGGTTGAGTCCCAACCAAACGCATCCTTGGTTAGAAATATAGACAATGCCTGGGGCCTGGCATGGGCGATCACCGGCAAGCACAGTTCATATACCACTTTTGCTCAAAATTGTAAGAGGAGGCACACCTGGACCCAACATGTGGGGACATGCAAACCAACCCTAACTTACAACTGCAGCTGGATTCCCTTCTTTTTTTTAATTATTCAGGGGCTGCGCGAACGCAAACCCCTCTACCAGAAATTGCGCACCCGACTTTCCCACGTTTGGGGAAATCGCAGGCTTCAGCCCCAACTGACTGCAATGGAGGGGCCTCGACCTGAGGGAGCCGCCTGGTTGATCACGGCGTCCCCTGTACAAGGTAAGTATGAAGTTAACAATTGCAGTACAAGGGTATTCATACAGAAACTGCTGTAAGTGGAGATAGTGGCTAAACACGTTTCCATGGGAACAGGTATCGGTGCAGGGATACTAAATCTGAAATCAAATTTAGTACCACACACCTTATGGAACCCAATGAATTCATTGACAATATGGCGCTACATTAGAATCTCAAAAATTGTTCGGGATGACTGAGCGTTGCCATGTCAACACAAGAGCCGGGATACCCACAATACCAAAAAAACAGAGCTAAAACGAAGCCGTTTTACATTGAAAAATTGAACTTATCTGAATCTCACGAAAAACTCGTCCACAAAATCCAATACAATTTACATCATGCAATCAATACACAATTACTACTGTCGCCACTTGTTTCCATGGTAACAGTGATGAAGATGGGCCTGGAAAACTTCAAGATCTTCGAAAAGCTGATGCAATCGCAAATTTGCAGCACGCAGCACCAGTACACGTAATTGATTTCACCAAGGGTCGATAATCTCGATATACTAGGATTGGTTTGCCAATCAATACTTCGTGCCCATAAGTGAATCCGCTGACTCACCACCATGAGTCATGACACCATTTTACAAAACCTCTATGCGCCCCAGAGAATGCAACTCTGATCGGCAAGCTATAGGTGCTGGTACTGATATACATGACATGAATCTTTAGTCTTCACCCCCAATAGCTCCACATAGAGCTACCTACATGTACACTATTAGAATACCCAATAGCTACGCGTACACTTAGACACTTAGATACATGTACAGTGCTGCTCAATGAAATCCAGTCGCGGCATCACTCAAGTTTCCACCTTGCATCATTTCGCAGCCCAGTGTTCGCAGGTCTATGGCTGCGCAACGCCCGGCGTGTACTTGAGTGACGCGACTGGATTTCATTGAGCAACACTGTATATCTTACTGGCAGTATGGCAATAGTCTGCAGCAGCCCGTCAGAAGTCTCTCATATATAAACAATGGCCAGCCGTAAGGACCCATGGCAAACTTCATGAAGTGGACCACCGGTTCATAGGCCTCTCTGTTGGCCTGCCAACAGCAACAACAACAAAGATCTCTTAGTCTTATAGGCCACCATCGGAAACAATAGCAATATAGAATTTGCGAAAAGAATCGGGAGTCCTTGCAACAGAGAAAAAAAAGAGTGGGAAGAACTAAGAGTTGGGTTGCCTGAGAGGGTTTTCTGAAGCCGAGGATGGCACAACACGCCCACTGTATGGAACATAAAAATACAGGCATGTACTAGTAACATTAATCATTCCTCGGAGACTGAAAGGAATAGGCAATGGAGAATGGAGTTTCCATTGTTCTTCTTCATTTGATTTCACCTGTATTTCACCTGATGATAAGGCTTGAAAGCATACTAGTGAAAACTATCAAGATGTTGTTGAAGAGCCTGAAGGGTGTCCTCCTTCTTAGTACTATAGTAATCAAAAACGATTCACCCACTATAGTAATCATTCAGTATAAGTAATTTAGTAATCATTCAGTATACTGTATAGCAGGAAATTTTCGGACGGAAATATTTTCGGACAACGCCGAATTTCGACCTTTCGTACGGATTTTATTTTCGTACAGTGCTGCATGCTAAATGCACATGTTCGCAAGCAGTACCTATGTACAGTGTACATAAAGTCACATGAACAAATTTTAGTACGGAATTAATTTTAGTACAAAAAGGCCGTGTACGAAATCGTACGAAAATATATTCCGTCGGAAAAATTCCTGCTATACAGTAAGTAATTTAGTAATCATTCAGTGTTAGTAATCATTCCAGCTACATTACCACCTGATGACTAATTACAGTGATGCTCAATGAAATCCAACCAAGCCAGTCAATGCCATGCCGGGCGCTGTGCAGCCCCATAGACCTGTGGACACTGGAATGGAGAGCTGGTGCAGAGCCCATACTTGACTCACACGATCGGATTCCATTGAGCGGCACTGTAGTACGCATAGAGTGGAGTCTGTGTGCTCTGAAAAAGGAACTTGTATACATGTACATAGGTAGGCTGAGTCAATCCCAGCACATGGGTGGTGATCATGCGTAGCACATGCACAGCCATCATCCACGGGAGAGAAACAAAACGAAACAAAGCAGCGCAGCGTGGGGCAAGATGAAACTACTGACCTGTTCGCTCAGTGACACGATACCCATGGTGCTGGCTGAAAACGTCTTTGCACCATCATTGCCTATGTGACCCCAGGCAAGGCACTGATAGAACACAGGAGCACACAGCCAACAGAAAAAGACAAACACATGAACATAAGCAAACAAGCATGCACATATAATAGGAGATCAGGCCACCTGCCTGCTGCACTGCTCTATTCTCTACCGAAACTCAACACAAGTTGAAGAAAAATTCCCCGCGAAGTCCAAAACTTGAATAGTATGCACACGTTAGCACCAAGCCTACACCGTGTACCATGTAATGCTGCTGCGTGCATGGTTCTAGGCCGAATCCATGTGCAAATAGGGACAAGATCAGAGAAACCACTCCAGCAAGCACGTACACATTGGCCATTTAAAATGCTATTGCCTTGGCAATGGAACAGCTGGCTAACTGATCACGTACTGGTATAACACAAGCAGGTATTGCACACACAAGACAATGTCAATTTCAAATCCAACACGGTTACACTACAGCACTACTGTACAATGGTTTTACATTCACAAAGCACATACCGGTCCATACTCAGTGACACATTGCTGCTCCTGTCCAATTGGCACTACGCGCGTGTCTCCATTATCATCAACACCCGCTGCACCCGTCGCAGCAGCAGAAGGGGGTACTGAGACAGCACTAGCCAGGCAGGTCTCATTACTTTGCCAGTCTCTGCGTAGCCTCAGCTGCTGCACCTCAGCAACGAGCAGCATGCCCGCCGCTATGTCCGTGGGAACAATGTCCACTTGGGAGCTGAAGAATGATGCAAAGATCTGGGATACTTCCAGCAAGGTCGTGCGGTACTCCGGATCAGATTTCTTACTGCCGCGAAAGCACATGCAACAGCACAGGTCGCAGCGTCTTTCCCACATCTCCTCATGCCTATGCCTAGCTGAACCTGTTAACTGACAGTCTTCGTCGAAGCTATGACCAGCATCTAAGAGGCAAGAACAGATACGCATGTTCGCACACGTACACACACTGACTGCATGTATTAGGATATTCAACCGATACGCGATTAAAGAGCATACCAGTACCCTTGCGAGCATACACACTCTTTTTCCATCAACCACCACACCACAACTGCGCTCTCCAATCGCTCTCTGCACTCTCCAGCCGAATGCTGCTGCTGCTGACCCTGGTTGAATGCATACTACACATTCACGGTAGAAAAGCACAACATGGAGTATGATTACAGAGTAAACTAGGTCTCTGAAGGAGCATGGCAGAGAAGAGAGCAGGCAGTAGCTGTAAATCGTAATCCATGCAGTGAGAGATAGCACACAGAGCACAACATCCACCTACCGCTGACATCCGCGGACGGCACTTTGGACGATCCCAGCCAGTCGATCACGCCCAGGCCCAGGAAGGCGAGGACGGAGAACAGTACCCAGGCGGAGGTGACGGCCACTCGCACCATGGTCAGGTCTCGCTCGGGACACGGCGCCCCGTGCAGGTCCGGCCGCCACGCCCAGATCGTGCCCAGCACCAGCCAGGCGAGCTCGGGAAACGCCATGACAATGCGCGCCACCAGCAGGCCGGGGACGGCGCGCCTCGCCGCCGTGTTGGAGATGGAGCCGCGACTACTGTGGTACGCTATCGCCATATCCAGCAGTCCCACCACGCTGGTAAGCACCAACGCACCATACAGGTAAACGTCGAGGATGTGTCCCGAGTTCGCACAATCATCCTTCTCTTTCTGATAGAAGTTAATAACCACTGCCGTCAGTATCAGCCTGATGAGTTTTAAAACACCAGAAACAACAACGCCATGAGAAACAATAAAATAATCACTTCAAAAAGTAGCAAATAAGTGGCGTGCTCCGCTGTGTGAGGAGTGCTACAATTAAATATAGTATTTAATGCATGTATATGTGTTGTGGGGTGCCTTTCAAGAGTATAGACCTCTATCAAATAATTCAAATTCGGTTTGAGCTTTTTGAGAAATTTCTTCGGGATATTGCTCAGGCAAATTCACCAATTATTCTCATATTGATTTCTAGGCGATTAGATAACAAACGCCGAATTTCAGAAATTTTACGCACAAAATGATAACAGATTTTAAGTGGTGTATAAACATGACATTGTAGATGCTGGCTTAACGTTTCTTTGAAACCAGAGGTTCACACTTTTGAAACGCACTAAAACACTCCATGTTTGTTAGTTGGTTCCCGTAGTCAGGTTGCCGGAAGCAGAAGTCGGGCTTTTGTTCCTCTAGTCGAGGTAGTTCAGTGGTGACTCTTATGTCAAAGTCGAAGGCAGCCACGTAAAGTTAGCCTCTTTCACCACTGGTCAGAAAGAGAACACCAACACCGAACCACCCAACTTGTACTTTACTTGAGAGTGCGAATGTGGCAGAGAAGTCGGTCACAACATACCGGTATGCATGCAGTAGAGTGGCAATAGACATCTCTCTCTCTCTCTCTCTCTCTCTCTCTCTCTCTCTCTCTCTCTCTCTCTCTCTCTCTCCCTCTCTCTCTCTCTCTCTCTCTCTCTCTCTCTCTCTCCCCCTCCCTACTGCTGCATGCCAGCAAGTACCCATGAGCACACATTACTTTATTCCTTCGTATTGTCAGTGCAGAGTACGCAATCAATCGATTTTCGTGTACACTTCTATCTCTCCTATCCCAAAGTCACACACGCTATGCGCATTTCAATTTATCGGGCCAGGCAGCATTTCATTCTCTGTTGTCATGCAAAGGGGGAGAAATGAGAAAGAGAGAACAGTGGAGAAAGTCGCATTCTTTAACGAAAATCAGGCCAAAATTGCTCTCTGCCGCCCATACCCCTCCCCGAAAATTCACCATTCATAAACTGAAATATGACATTATGATTGTCTGTCTCTGAAAGAGGGTTTACAAGACTTGCAGCTTACAATCTCCATACATGGCAACCGTCCAGGGTTTCCCGGGACAGTCCAGGGAACAGGGTGTTTGTCCCGGGGTCCAGGGATGTCCTGTGAAAGTCCCGGGATTGAGATGGAACATTTGAAATCGATGTTTTTCTCATTTTTAAGACGATTTTTCAGTGTTTCCTCAAATTAGATCCGTTGTAAGTACGTAGTAGACACAGGGCGAGTGCTCGTGCCCACAAGTGGAACTCGTTCGAGAGTAGAAATCTACTTGCAGCTTGGCATTGGACTCCAGAGTTCGTCCTCATGTTTCTCCTACATGTACGTGTAGTCGAAAGAGGAAGTTGTCAATTGTGACCTAGACGGTACCGGTTGTCAATTTTTTTACTTGCTCAATGCAATAACATCCTTTTTTCTTGAGCAGCAGTCATGAAAAATACATCTGCTTATGATGATGGATGCGCTACAAAAATTGGTGTCCAGGGAAAACGGTTAAAATCAAAGGAATTCAGCCTCGTTGTCCAGGGAACTCAAGCCTCCAGATTGGCATGTATGAGTCTCACTGGTGCAAGTTTGACCCAGAAGGATCAGTGCGCCAAGTGACCAGAACATCGGCTATGTTACAAGCTTTGCTGTGAATGATGGTCACTTGGCCCTCAGCAAAAGTGCAATCTACTCGATCAAGCCAATCAAGACTGCTTTGCAGAACGAACAGCACACCGCATGCCTGTACCTGTGTGTACTAATTATTCAGCACGAAATGCCTGAAAATGGTACAAATATGTTATCAATTTCGATTCTCCTTACTCGGAACATGTTCAATCACGGGCCAATTTCTCTTAGTAAATCATGCCATTTACACCACTGACATGCCGCCAAAAGCCATTATAAGTGGACATACGTACCAGACAAGTCTCAAGAACACTGAGAACACTCCTGGAAAGAAGAAATCATCTGTCGACACATGCAATCGGCGTCCACACGCCTTGATGGCAGGCATGGTCGTGCTCCAGGCGCCACACTGACCCTGCTACGGCGAGGTCACATCTCTTCTGTTTCTGATGCCTTGCAAGAGGTTATGAAAGGGGAACCATGATGCCGTGACGGAATTTATTACACGGAAGGTACTAAAGTAAAGGCAAGACTGGCCGGCGATGGCCGGATTGCATGGATATCATCGAGGAACAACAGCCTGAACAGGGTTTGAAAAATGAAAATCCTGAATGCGAACAGCAAAACTGTTACTTGCCAAAAGGGGACTTCCCATGGGCCAGTGCTGTATGTGATGCATGCATGCCTCTCATGTTTCATGATTCTACGTCATCACATTTTTTAGGGAGGCGGTGCTAGCTGCTGCGCTGTGCCTGTGGACGTGGCATGTTGCAGTTGCTGCGCTAGCCGCTAAAACCAGGCCTTGTACATGTACATGTATTTGCAAAAACCGGCAACAACCCAAGCCCAAGGTCAGGGTAAAACATCCATTCCTACTATTGACTATTGTCTTTTGTAAATTGTAGTGAGTGACTCAGATCTTGCTTCCAGGCTGTTCCAGCCCTATATTCTAAATCAGTCCCCGGCAATTACGGCCGCCGGCCGGTCAATGATTATGTTATCGCGCCTTCATCGGTTTGAAGCAGATCGTTGATTGATTTGTGGGCCATCCAGCATTATTGATATTTTTTCACACACTGTGACACAGCTACAGCTGAAACTGGTTTGGACCCACCCACAAATGGAAACATGTTAGTTTCACGGAAACGCCTACCGGCATGTATACGGACTACACACGGCATGTACATGTAGGTATACAGGCAATGAGTGCAACAAGTATTTGCCGGGTTATCAAGTCAAAGGGTCCCTCCCGCCTTCCCTCACCAGAATACTGTAGTTTCGAGAAAAACAAACGTGCATGGTTTGAAGGAACAAGGCGAGGCTTGAATGCAGTCGGTACTGTGCCAGCAAATTGCGTCTCAACAGACTGACAATGATCATCACTGTTTGCAACGACCAGCATTACTGCATACGGATGTGCCGGACTACAACAAATTCTACCGCCGCATGTAAAGCACAGTATGTGCAAATACCTCAGACACAAAGTACAATGTGCAGCCATTCAACTATAAGTAGCACACAAGGAAAGAAAGCCGTTGAAGAACCAAGTGCATGGGGAACAGAAAGAACTGATGTGCCGCAAGTTTCAAAGTTTGATAATCCGTTGTCCAGATCGGAATGCAGGAAAAATGCAATACACAGGAGTAACGGGGAGTGTTTCAGATATGATCATGCACTACACGTACTAGTATGCAGACATGACGTGCAGACGCAAAGTCAAATGGCATGCCAACAAAGCGGCAATTGATGACTACCGTATGATGCAGCAGCAGCAACAACCGTGTGGCCAGGTCGAGGACTGAGCTTCCCAGCAAAGTACTCACCCAGCGGCTCACAAGAGTACAGCTCATAAGGGGACCAAACTGTGGGAAATAATTACTTGGGAACAGTTTGCCTGGCAAGCGTGCAACGCCGACTGAACTACAGCGGAAGCTATGTATATTAGATTATAGTCACCATTACTACACAAATTGAAAAATCGGAACAGCAGCAGTACTAGCCAGTAGCAACAGCAGCAGCAGCGGATCAAATAATGTTAGGCAATATACAGGAACGACGATGGCCGCTGGTAGGACCAACCGACACATAGGCATAAGCATACGCACTCGTACAGCTCAATTGCGGCTACTGGCATACAGGTTCGGCAAAATGTGTTGGCACCTCTCAGGGACTAACAGTTCTCCATGCTCGCCGGGATGGAGCAACGGCGGCGGCTACCACAGCAGTCACACACGCACTCGGACGGAAACAACAGAAGAAGATGAGCAATTGATACTATGATACTGTCCTTTTTTTCCCAGTAGCAAGGTGGCACATGATGGCGTCAGTGCAGAAGTCATTGCACCACGTCAAATTAATGTTCAGATCGGATTGCGGGCCCATTGTGACCGGTACACGGAACCACAGCTGACAAGCATAATGTCTCCTTAGAGAATCATGCACCCCTTCTTCTTCTTTGGCTTCTGCTGAGGATGCAATACAGCCCGGATTGCCTCGTCAAACACTTGCTTCAGTCCCTTCTGCGTCAGCGCAGAGCATTCGAGATACTTGACTGCATGGATCTCTTTCTGCATCTGCAGACCATTTGTGAAAGAGATCGGTGCAAGCCGCTTCTCCTTGAGCTTCTCCACGGTATCCTTGTCATCACGCAAATCCAGCTTAGTTCCGACCAGAATGATTGGGGTGTTCGGACAGTGATGCGATACTTCCGGAAACCACTGCAAACACATTTCCACACACGCAAGCAGACACAGCAATTACTACAGTACTCCCAGGACCGTCATCTTCCAGCACAGACAAGATGGACCATGATGTGTAACTTACAGGTGACACTTGATCACCAAATACTCTTTTTCTACACATTGAGTACTGTAGAGCTGGTTGCACTATCGTGGGACACCTAAAATACATGGGTAGTACATTTGTCACCAGGGTATTCTGAATATTCTCTCCCATAGACGTGCATGCCTACTTATTCAGGCTGCAACTAACCTTTGCACGGACGTTCTCAAAAGATGCCGGGCTAATGGTGCTGAAGCAGATGAGGAAAACATCCTGCAGGAGTACACAAAACATGCGGCCATACATCCATTAACAGTTTATTAAAAGTTGTTTTTTAATAGGCCTAGATACGAGTGCATACCAGTACACATGTATGGTCAGTGTCAACTCTAAAGCAGTTCCAGCTGCATGGTGCCATTTCCAATACAGGCATAGTGCCCGGCAGGCAAATCTGTACAAGGCCAACTCGACTGTCACGCACGTAGATTCCTACTATATGTAGCTTGACCTACTCACCGTCTGTGGGTAGGAGAGAGGTCTCAGGCGATCATAATCTTCTTGACCTGAAAATGGTTGGAGCAACACAAGCAACAACATGTTCAGAAAAGAACCATTCGGTTATATGCTTCAAGCTTGTCCCATATTCAAACAATCACAGCTTCAGTTTATGGCAAGCGATTGTACACTTGCGTAAAAGATATACTTCGAAATGCAAACATTTCGCACATTGCCTCTCTAGTCTACTATGTACATGTTATAATAGAATACATAACAAAAGCAGACACGCTCAGATGACATTCGTGCCACAAAGCAATGATACAGCTGAAATGTACCAATGTTATAGCTGCTGTATGTGTACTAGCAAGTTGTGCCAGCGTATCACATGTTCGACTGTGACATGATGCTGAACTCAGCCAAGATACATAGATGGGCATCTGTTAGTACATGCATCAACGTTCAGAGAGTGCTGGATCCACGACACGTGCACGTGCACACACACACACACACACACACACACACACACACTCTCTCTCTCTCTCTCTCTCTCTCTCTCTCTCTCTCTTACCCGCAGTATCCCACAGACCCAGGTTGATCGGCTTGCCATCTACCATCACATTGGCAGAATAGTTATCGAACCTGCAGACACGGAGAAAGAGCAAGATGCGGATTGACCCACAGCCCGAGGTGAACACACATGCTACCCAACTCCCAAACACACCAAACTAACCCTTGCTGCGTCGGTAAAAAATAACAAAGGGATTGCGGTATCTTGTCTACCTAATCTAGGCTTTGTCGCTGGGGTGTTTTGGAATGCTTCAAAAGTCACTACATGCCAGTGCAGTTAAGACCAGCTGCATTCTTTTTTCTTTTTCCTAAAGGCCCGTTAACTTGAAACACACAAATGATGCCAGTATAGGGTTGAATGCCAAAGATAAAGTAACAAAGAGAGACTCGGAGACAGACACACACACATACACACACACACACAGACGGTGTGTGAGAGAGAGAGAGAGAGTGAGAGAGAGAGAGAGAGAGAGAGAGAGAGAGAGAGAGAGAGAGAGAGAGAGAGAGAGAGAGAGAGAGAAAGAGAGCCTGTGTGAGATAAAGAGTGTGAGAGAGAGTGTGTGTGTGTGTGAGAGAGAGAGAGAGAGAGAGAGAGAGAGAGAGAGAGAGAGAGAGAGAGAGAGAGAGAGAGAGAGAGAGAGAGACTGACGTCATCTCGCAACAACAACGCAAACACAGTTTCCAACATGATAACCACCTCCCATGGACACGAGTGCATCATGTCGCGTACCGCAAGCGTGGCCGATATCTCCAATTCCGGTTCAAACATTTCATACTTTTGCTATGGCGTTGCTCACTTTCCTGAGCCACGCATGAATTTCTTGACAAATATTGTCTAACGAGTTACGTACTTCCGTGGGATAAGGTGACAGAACTTGAGATAGGCTAAGTTTGAGAAACGTCTATTTCGTGACTGATGTCACGCAGAGAGCTTCAATTCCAGTATCAGCATGTACAGCCGCTTACTGCTAGGGAAAAGTAGAAATGCAAGCCACTTCTTACTCTTAGAAGCTTCTTCTGCTTGCAGCAGCTCCGGAAAAACCTCTCAAGCCACTCTGACAACATCTCCAATCAGCTCTGATCATGGGCATGCATACTCAAATTTCAGTATTGCTACTTCTGCTAGCCAGTACCAGTGATGAGCCCCCTCATGTGACTTTTCATGGTTAGGAGCGGAAAGTGAGAGGTTCGGCCTAGTTCTTTTCAGCACCTGCCAGCATCTGCGACGCCAACATATATTCGGATGAGATTATCGTACTGAACTAGGCTGAATTTGCTGCGACCCCGAGCGAAAAATCACATCACAAGATCACGTTTAGCTAGTACTCGCTGAAAGGTAAAAACAATGTACATGTACACAGTGCCCAGCGCAGGCTGACGCACAGAGATGTTCGCAACTTTCGCACCTACAAAGCCACAGTAACACAGTGCTGTTGAACATTCGGATGAAAACCGATCGACTGCAATGACCTTTTGTCTCAATCGAATCAATACCCAAATGCTAGATGCCAAACAATTGTGTCCAACTCCTCGCCCAAATACACCGCCCAGTGTCCTTCCTGCATCGCTCCGACCCTCTCTTTCCGGACAAATCCTCTCCGTGCAAGTAGAACGTGCGCCATTCCAGTCTGCAGCAGCTGGCACGAGATGTGCCGTAGTTTACCATCAGCCAGTCAGTTACCTTCCACCGTGGGCAAGGCTACTCTTCGCTGTCCGTCCTTGGGCCCATGATGAGAGTGTACTGCAGAGGACGGACCGCTGTAGCGTAATTTCCCAAAAATACAACACAACCTACATGCATATGCGCATGTAACAATTACTACAACTATATTTACTTGTAGAAGCGGCAGCTTTGCCGTGATTGTTTGCATTCCGAGCTGCAGCAGCAAGCAGACTTTCAGATGATGGCCAAAGCCAGTACTTACACAGTTGGGATGTATTCACCGGGGAAAGCATTAGTGGTGTAGCTGATTAGCAAGCATGTTTTACCCACGGCTCTGTAAGGACAAAGACACGCGCACACACAGAAGACCCGAGAAGAACACTCAACAACAGAGCACGAACATGATGTGCCCCAACATGCTACACTGTACTTTAGCTTCCGCGCTACATACGCATTCCGAAGTTCTTTCCTATGCTCTCCGCAAAAGGGCTAGCAAGGACGTACACCAACAAGGCCATTCAAGCAGAAGAAAACACATATCCATCGACTTACCCGTCTCCTACCACGACACACTTGATGGCCTGCATCTTGGCAAATCACTTGTAACGTACCACGAAACTGCGAGCACGACTAATCCCAACACGCGAAAGCAGCACTGCAGTAGTGGCGACCTCGAGCTGGTGTTAGCGATGAGGCGTCGTCCGTACAGGTCACTGACTTGCTCCACACGACTAGCACTTGCTCAGGTCGATTCTCACCGACTGTGGATTAGCAGCTGGAGCTGACGGAACACTATCGGATCACGGGGCGCAAACCAATCGATAGTCACCACGACCAAATGAGCTCGAAAATCGCAACAAATCACGGTCAGTCCAAGTAGTGAAGGCTCAACGGCGGAAGAACAAAATGGGAGTTACTCTGATGGGATATCGATAGGAAGGCTGCACTGCATGCACAGATTGTGGCTCCGAAATAGATTCACCCCACTGACTCAGTGTAGTGACTGCGCGTACACGTATGCGGCCAGCGGAGTGAAAAATAAAATTTTGCGTTGCTGCTGCAGTACTGACTACTGCCGTACCGGGGATGCAGGGTGCACTTGGCGATTCGATACCGGCTGTCACCACTGATACTGATACCACTGGATACTGTTGAGTACGTCTGAGCTATGCATACGCTTCGCTACAGACAAAATCTGAAGATAAAGCCTAGACTGCGCTAGAGTTGCTTCAACCTAGTTCAAGATCAACCAACCAAGCAGGACGTCTGTATGATCTGATGAGCGGAGTTGGTACGCCTATGTGCTTTTATAGAAATGGCGATGGTGGGAACTAGCCATGCTAACACTAACAGAGAGGAGCGCACTCACTGACTGTGTGACCACTGCCACTGGTGACGGGGATATGCTTGACAGTCCGGGCAGGGCTTGGCGAATGCTCTCTACTCGTCCTAAAACTGTCAATCGTGTCAGGCACGGAATGCCATTGGCATCATTGATGATGTGCAGTTTTGCTGACATGTCATTGTGCCGTGAGATGGCTATTTGCCATACTTCAATGGTCGGTGCCATCATGGACAAAAAGAGAAAGAAAGGTAAAGCCAAGGCGTAAACCATGGTAAACGGTAAGCCAAGCTTGCAAGGCGAGCTAGCTAGCTCTACAGTCATATCGAGCATACACCTACATGACTGTACAAGTGTCCTACTACTACCTGTACTGAGTAGTACTACAATGAATGACTGTACTGCCTCGACTTGCCCAAGTTTGACCTGGGTAACCATCGGTAACCCGCGGGTTGAGGATAAAGAATCAAGGTAGGTGCACGATTTGTGGGTTTTAGCATCATAAACTCGGGATTTCGCTTGTGTCTGAGTGAGTTTACAATCATGACGATTGTGTGTCTCCTGACTAGCGACAGTAGCGTAGTAGCGAGATGAAGAAGCGATGCATCCGCGATTCCGAGTGCGGGGCATGCAGGGCGTGAGTGCGGCGCGGAAAATAGAGGTTGATGTCATTTGAGGCACATCGCTGATCTTGGAGTGGTGACTCAAACAGCTCCGAGTATAAAACAGGCAGTGGTACGCTAAAATGGCTATTTTCTACCGTGCAGTTCGGAGATGATGTTTCTTACGTCGTGTAGAAAGGCGATAAATTATGTAGTCGCTAGGCTGTGCTACAAGAAGAAGTGACGAATGTTTCTGAGGGGATGGAGAGTCAATGGCACTTTTGATCCGAATGTGCAACCGGTTAGGAGATCATGAATCTGAAAATTGTCACCACGTAATGTTCATGTACTGCCAGTAAATCACTACTACTACTACTACTACTACTACTACTAGTACTAGTCTAGTAGTCGACACTATGACTGTGCCGTATGCGCACAAACTACATGATTGTACAACTACATAATTATTCATTACTGATACTATCACACAAGGCAGAACAACAGAGACCAAAAGCTTTCTTGTTACTCCGAGTTAAAAAAACACTCATCAGACGTGTTTTTTAACACGAAACACGGAGTAACTTGAATGCTTTTGGTCTCTGTTGTTCTGCCTTGTGTAGTACGCTCTGCCCTTGTTAGGGTATTGAGCACTATTTGCAGCAAGGCCTTCAGACACTTAATCTTTGTGTAGTATTAGATACTATTAGGCCACCCAGAATTAATTCGTTGTTTCGGGTCACCCGACCGTCTTTTTTCACCCGACCGCAAAATGTTTTTTTTTATAGTGCATGCAAATGTACATGACTAGACTATGTACTGTACTAACATGTACACACGCGCCTAATAATAGCTAGCAAGTAGCATGCAGTCCAGACATCGACCTCAGAAGCAGCCAAATAAAATAACAGGATGAAGCGCTTGGTGACGATGTTGTCTTCCGGCGATCCGCGGTCGTTCCGATCGGACAGCATCAGCTCCGCCACCGCGTTGCTCTTTGACAGACGTTTTCAAGGTGAGAGCTGCTCCCGGTCAGACTCGTTTGCCAGCGAGGTCTGGTCCTGGAGGGGACCTGGGTCTGATGGGACAATGACTGCGCTGGATCGTCTACAGTCATGATTTGATCGGCTGGCTTGATGGACAAAAGCTATTCGATATCCACAACTGTACATGTATGCACATAATACATGTACATGGCAGTAACCAAAATAAAAAATAAAATAAAAAATAAACCCGACTGACCGACCCTGGTACGGTTGAGTGAAGTGACCCGAAACAACGAATTAATTCTAGGTGGCCTTATGTCATATTAAATGACACTGTACTAATACAAGCCGCTACCATGACCACCATTACATAACATACTAAGGTACAATAATGTTATAATATCGCTCAGAGTTTGCTCAATTGTCACGGTCAATCATTCATAGGCGGTTCCCTGTAATAAGAGTTAGACGACACCGTCTGTAGGGTTCCCCTATTAAAATAATAAAATGTACTACTACTACCGGTATGCGTAATTAAATCTACTGACCTATGCCTGGTACGTGGTCCATACTAGGCCAATTGTACGAAAAATAGTCAAGATTGGCGCAAAAATTGCCTGGTGTGAACGGTGTTGTCGTACAGACTGTACTAGTTTTCGGCCAAGTATCGACTGGTCGATATTCGGCCGAAAAGTTGGCTGATTTTTGTGCTTGCACTTGGTGGAGCGGGACTCCAACCAATCACTGACGGATTTTCACCATCAAAATGCATGTGATTCGGAGTTACGGACATTTCGAAGTTACAGGCAGTGCCCAGTCCTGAACCGCCCAGATAAACGAGATATGAGTGTACATGTACCTGAAAAAGCACTAGAACTAAGTATTTGCGAGTCACAGAGTATCATGTCTCTGGTTTGTTGTAAGTTGTAACTAATACTTCGAAGTAGTGGTTCATGCCAGATGCCAGATGGCAATCTTCAGACAACTGTTAGTTACAACAAACCAGATAAGACGCGTGGCACTCTGTGACCGTCGTGTGATACAGCTCCCGCGGGCATCGAGTACTCTATCGAACAAGAGGACTCTGCTCTTTGAACTAAGTACACGCAGGGTTCTAGCCAGGTAAAACATTACTAAAAATAGTAGGGGGGGGGGGGACAGTTACTGGTGACCCATTTTCCCCTTTTCCAAAATTGCCCTGCCACACAAAATGCAACGTATGCGGGCAAAGCCCCCGTACCCCCCATTTCACTCCCGACAATCATGTCTTTATGATCGGTGACTGCATGCATTTTCGTAATGTGGCCTGAAAAAACACCCCCGCCCCCTTTGGTTAGAAACCTGACATGTACATGCATATGTATACTGTCCGCATGCACTTGAAGGGAAATGCTAACGGCTTCAACAAAAAAAGGTGCCACCAGTGACCTCATTCTATGCTACCAAGAGTACATAACCCCAAGAGTGTGCAACTCCAGCTATGGGGTCTGCGACGGCAGAACTTCACATCACGTGATGAACCCGTGCACTCTGTGCATGATAGATACTGGGTTGTACGCAGCCCAGCTTTGGGTACAACTCTCTTGTGGTCACTTTGCACTGTTTGCCAGCATAACCTTTTGAACCATGTCACGTGATGTGATGTTCTGCCGTCGCAGCACAGCATAGAGGTTGTGCAGGCAGTTGCACACTCTTGGCGTTATGTACTCTTGATGCTACTGAAATACCTTATTTTGAAACCCTTCGCCTCAGGGCTGCGGGCCAACACCTAAGCTCTGGTTAGTCCATACTCATTCCAGTGCTAGTAGATCTATACGAACTTTACGAATGACAACCCGCGACCAGGCTTTGCCTTTTTCTTTCTAGAACTTTGAGTTGAAGTTTTTTGGAACACTTGGGAAAAAATATTCGTTGTGTTTATTTTGCCCGTGAAAGCGGCTGTATACCAGGCGGGCATTAGTAAGACAAGTTGTTATTCACGAGGTTGAAAGTAAGCAGTCAACTGGTTACTATACTGGGTTTGAACATGGTGTTATTCAACAGTTGTTGCTATACGTTATAGACCCAATATTTTGTACTGATAGTCTAGTAATACTGTGGGTGCATAGCACAGCAACCTAGTGTAATGTATGTGTTGCATGTGGTTTTCGACTGCATGGGCCGCGACACTATGGCCATTTTATTATCGTAGGCCTTGCATCCCGGTAGTAAAGCAAGACAAGATGGATGCACAGCGCGGTCAACTACTGGTACTTGCAGTCATTAGTCTCAGAGTCCGATCAGTGTGGAATTACCCCTTGCCTGTACTGCTGCACATGCTACTGTCGACTCCTGATAGAACGAACACCGCTATGCAGGAGAATTAATTCTTCATATCTGAAATTCTTTACAACAGCAATGCATTCACACCATGACTGGCATGTGGCACTTGGTTTACATGCGGCTAGCTCTACAATTATGGTTCGTTCAAAACGACTCTGAAACGGTTCGCTACAAAGGGTCAATTTTGTATGGGTTCAAACAGGGATATGAACACTATGATCACGAAATTCGCTACTGGGTGTATGAGAGTTCATTTCCAAACAAGCATTATTCTAGCAAGACACTGATAGTGATAGCATGAGTGTAACTCCTTACACTTGTTGAGAGTATGTGTGTACGCGTAGTGCATGATGGATGTGTATCGGATACCGTCGACATGGCCTTGCAAGCTCTACAGCTGCATGCATGTACCGCCAGTAGTGCCCATAGTGACATGGCCTCTATCATAATAACTATACTTGATGCACAGCCATGATATACAATGTAACTATTACCGGTACTTGCACGAATTCCATTCCCTTTGCACAGCATTATGCATCTATCAGCAGGACAAACCATACTCATGAGTGGCAATGCTCTGCGATGCACCATCCATGCACTCAGCTCAGATACAGTGCAGTTTGGGAAACCGTAGCTGCATTGACTAGCCCCAGTTGATTGTGTGCTGCGTTAGAGCCACGGGCCAGCTCTACTGGATCTAAAGTGGGCGACCATTGAGTCACATTATAGGCTGAACAGGTAACAACACAAGGTAAGTCTGGCAGCCTTCCATGATGCCAATCTATAAAAACACCAACCCCAGTGGCGGGCACATCGCAGTCCTGCAATGACTACTAATGGTACCGGAAACGACAATTTATCACTTTAGCCAGTAAAAAAAAAAAGTGAAAATAGGACAACAGCTAGAGAGATTGACAGGTCATGATAACACAGACAAGGTAATAAAAAAAGAAGAAGAAGAAAGCAGCACTTCTTGCAATCATGGCTAGCGGATAGTAATTAGAACAGCAACAGCACAGAAGATTGCAAGGGTAAGTTTGTGATAGGGGTAGATGAAGTCTTATTGAAAAGCTAGAGTTATAATATAGACACCATGATTGTGCTACGAAATCAGCACAGAGTGTGTGGAGTATAATCTATGTCGGGTGGGTAAAAAAGCCCCTGAGTAAAAGCAGTTGCTTGTAGTGGCTGCTATCCAATTGTGCGTAAATCCAGAACACAGGCATAAGCTGGCAGGAAGGCTAGACACGCATAATTGAAAGAAAAAAAACCGGCTACGTCATGCAATGCAGTTCTTACCAAGAGCACAGACCCACTAACTGGTTCTCACAACGAATAATACGACGCAAGCAGCCAAAACGAAACCAGAACAATGCTTGGTCACTGGCAGCTTTGCAGTGTGCCAGACTGCCCCGCAGAGACTAGGAGTAAAACACTATAGCTGACAGGTAGGCTATGAGAGCATAGGACCGATGATACCTGGCAAACTCATCGACTTGGGACAATTCAGCAAAGAAGTAAATATACCATTGAATGATTCATTCCCATCGCCGACAAAGTGCAGCTGTTGGTCACCGCCGCGTTTCAACACAACACAAAGAAGGAATCCAAACAGACACGTGCTGGCAATCAAACAAACGAACCAACACCAGAACAGGGAGGAAGAGAAAAGGGAGAAGGGACTGTTTTGTTTTCGGAAAGAGAGAAAGAGGGGCGTATGTGCAAAGACAACACCTGCAACACTTTACAGAGCCAACACCACAGCGGCAGAGAACAAGCAATGAAGTGCAAATGTCCGAATAAACCATCTTAGTCCAACTCCTCGACACAGAGGGTTGCAGTGGGAAAGAAGCCGAGGCTTTCTAAAGTGCTGTCTTGCTCAAAGTCGGTGAGCTGTCTTCGCGGAAAGGGGGTCATAAGAGAATGGCGTGACGCAGGGAAACCCAGGTGGGCCATGTACTGAACTAAACCCTGTACGCACACATTAAAAACACAACACACGGGAAGGAGGAATTAATGCGGCGATACACATTGCTTTCTTCCATACTCCGAGGCTCCGCTGCAGTGGAGGAAATTTTGGTTGGGAAGGTGCAGTGGAGAGATGATACACATTGCCACTGCACTATGGGTAGCTTGAAAGTATGAAAAATACAACCTTCTGAACTTCAAGGCCCCAAAAGTAGAGTGAAACTTCAGTACTAAGAAAGCACTCTGGATGGCACATATATGCACGATTGTATATCTCTTATCCGGACCTTGAAGTTACGGCCACCTCGTACCTCGGTCTACCGGGCCTCCTGTGGATGGCTTTTAGTGGAAATATTACAACTCTTTTTGCCAATTTTCGTGGAAATAGTGACATCATACACCAGCTCTTTGGCCCTTCCCCATTGAAACGTATGAGATTTAGAGCTGCGCGCGCGCATGCGCGGACATTGCAAAGGTACGGGCAGTACCCGGTCCGGGACCGCCCGGGTAAGAGAAATATGAGTGTACTATGCATATGCTGTAAAGTACTATATTTGACAGTCACTTGACCTCCTTGGAAAGTTGCACATACATGTACCTGGGCTGCAAAGTACAGATTCTGCATGGCCCTGGCCTTGGCGGCGCGGTGCATTACAGTACACAGTACTGAAGTTCCACTGTACTCCAAACATGCATGAGGGAATAAGTATCCCCTTACGAACATCATTTCTGGGACCTATGCAGACCAGAGGACAGCTTTTTAATACGTCAAAAACAAATAAACAGAGAACATTCATTGGTTTGAGGGGAAAGGTGCAAACGGGAAAAGTCTGAAGAAAAAAATGACTGCCACCACCAGAACTCGAACCAGGGACCTTCGCTTGAGTTGAGGCCAGCGATGCTCTAACCACTGAGCTATGGTATAGCTGTCATCTTAGCAGAGACCGTTCAATATTTTCTTCAGACTTCGAAACTCACGCTTCCCGCAAATCCACACAGGCGGGCGGGACACAGTCCTCACTGCAACCCACACACTCCATGCACAAACCAGCACGCGGGGAGCCCCAAGCCACAAACCATTCATCGGTTTGACGTGAAAGATACAAACGGGACAACAGAGAACACAGCTCTTCTTTTGTAAACGCTTCCCCATGTCCAAAGCAACAACATGCTACATGTACTAGAGTCTTGCGTGCATGGCACCTGGAGATGGTCTGCTTTGTTATCGAATGGGTGAGCTAGAGAAAACGATTACTAGTACTCGGTCTTAACACTCCTACTGCACGGTCTTTCAAGTTTCTACCATCACCAACTACTTTGAGAAGCAATAAAACTAAAGTTGAGAACGTGTGCAATTGGCAGCGTTGGTGTGTGCGAATTACCTCTAGACTGAAACACGCAGCACAAATCTCAGCCAGATCTTACCGCGAGAGTAGATGACGAAGGTGGTTCACAGTAGTGCCGGCTGCCGTCTGGCAATCGCATGAGAAGACGAATAGACTTTTCACCGGGTTGACACACCCAGTCAGGAGGTGGCGGCGGCGGTGGCTGAATATCATCCGGGACGGAGTTTGACATGGTGTCGATGGACTCATCCTGAGCACTTGCCGCCAGTTGGGAATCAGACAGCGTAGCGTCCAGGCTGGGTGCAGTGGTCGCAGCAGTTGCCCGGTTGCCGCCGTGAGCCTCCTGAACGGACGCCGCTGCTAACGCCTTGGTGGCGCTGCTGACGCTGGAATCCAACTGGACCTTCTTTAGCTTCTTGGCTCTGCCAACTGTGCTGGGTATGTTTGATGGCGCTGCACTGCTCGGTGAGCCGGGCGGAGAAGGAGATTGCGCCCTTCGTTTACCGCGTGTTCTAGGTCTACTAGACACAACACTACTGCTGTCCTCTTCATCACTGGAGATACGAAGAGCCCGTGACCGTTTAGAGCGGCTGCTTCGCAGAGAAGCTCTGGTTGTGGCAACGCACTGAGCGCGATGATTGGTATCTTCATCAGCAGACGACTCCATACTGGACGTTGCTGGCGATGAGCGGTCGTTTTCACACTTCTCGCCCGACGACGCAACTATGGAAGCGGCAATGGCAGAAGCCATCTCTGCTGCCTCCTCCACGTCGCCAACACGCTGCAAGAATACACACCCATGCGTGTGCACGCACACACACACACACACACACCCATACACACCCATGCACACGTACACACATGCACGCACACACACACACACAGCACTTTAGCACAACACTGCAGACAGCCGGGCAGGTGTTTGGCTTCTCGCCAAAACAAAACATCCAGAAACTCACATCCAGTACAAATTCTCACCAACAACATGTATCCAGAGACAGTGAAACATGTCACCAAACACCACTCGGTTACCTTTGGACGCCTTGAGCTTGAGCGTTGCTGAGTACTGCATGCTGCGCTGGATTGACCTACTGTTGAGCCACGGGCAACGGTAGTCCGTGCCTCAGGCTCTAGCCCATAGATAGGAAGAGCATGGCGCGAGAGGAAGTCCTCTGCTCGCCTACAAAACTCGGCGTGCTCCATAAAGCCAAAATGCTCCAGTCTTTCTCCTGCCACCGGTGAAGAGAAAACAGATTGCACATACCAGCTAGATCTTAGCACAATGTTACGCAAACCAACAAGATTTAGGATGGCCCAGATGGAACGCAATCCTGCACTTATTACTACAAACTGGGAGGGTGCTATTCCAATAAGAAAGTGATCTCACTCACTTTCCTGGAACCTGGAACATGACAGGTTCTGTATGTGTGCGTGCGTGCGTGTGTATGTGAATGTACATATTATCTGTCGCAAGAGCACACGATGTAAAGGGACAATGCACAAAAAGAGGAACAGCACAAAACAGTAATAATAATTTCTGTTTTGAAGGGTTTGACCAGTTTGTTTCGGATTTTTGCTCCTGCTGAGCTATGAGACAGTGCTGCGCCCGGACCATCGCGGGTGCATTTTTGTACTGGTCCTGGTAGCTTCGTGGTTTCGATCCATGATTTCCAGTACAAGTGTGGGGCATTCGAATCCCATCACGCCTCCTGCCTTTTTTTTCTCTTCTTTTCTGCATGTTTAGGATCTTGTTGGGTGAAATACAGTAGAGATGATAATCAATCTGCGGACAGAACTGTTTCGTCCTTTGTGGACTCGTCAGCGCAGCACAGAGGAAATGAGGCCGAACCTGATAGCAATGGAAATAAAAAATTCCAATCAGGTCCGAACGTACCTTGCCAGAGTGCTCAAACTGACAAGTCAGTGAGCTCTGCATAACGCAAACAGCAAAGGCACTAGGTAGAGATGATAATTATATTTTCTCTTTTTGATTTGATTTGAGCCTCCCTGTTCCCTTCGCCTGACACAACGAGTGACAGTGGTTTCACTCAAGCCAGTTGCAAGGTGAGTTCGACAACGAGGATTTCGGATACTCAAGCGTCAATCAAAATCCAGCTCTTGTTCGAAGAAACAATGAACACGACTAATCATATCTTTCTCGGCATCACTGAGATTCTTACGGGCCTTGGAAGCCATTACAGTCAGGCATTCAGAAAATGCAAACAAGAAGAAGATTCATTTGAGACTTTCATTTCTTTCGAGACTTTCCTCACACCTTTTCATTTGCGACTTTGCGTGTTTTGCATCTTTTGTATTTCCCGCGGCGACGAAGAAAAACCTGAAAACACATCTGAAAACCAGAAAACATTCATGCAAAACTCACGGCTGTCGTGCGCTACAGTACGTACGGCTCGTACGTATGAGTTCACGCGCCTATAGTTTTGAAATGGACTGTAAGAGAGCGCAAGTGGCATGGGCTACACCAGTTAAACCAGCAGTACACAGCATAACACCATGATCATGCAATCATGCATGGGGACTACGGTACAGTCACCGTACTGCAGTGTCAATGCAGTGACAACTAATACTGTACTTCAACTTGTGCACATGCAGTAAAACTTCCCCACATCCGGACTCCCCAGATCTGGGCACCTTTCTGACCCATCTAGGGGTCACAAAAACCGGCACCGAGAAAATAATATTGATTGGCGTAAAAAGTGTTCACTCGCATGCAATCAGTATGACACTGTTTGTTCCGAGTCGTGGGCAATTCCTAGTCATGGGCAGTGATCGGTCCCAAAAGTGCCCGGATAAGGGGAGTTCCACTGAACTTCTTCTGTGCACACCGTTCAGGTTTCAGGTTGGCAATGTACACCACCTCCATGCATAGGCAGGAGCCAAATGAGCAGACAGATTCATCGCACAACATACCTGTCCGCGGGTCCAGAAAAGCAATTTGCGGGCATTCTCCAAAGGTGTAGAACTGCTGGAAGCGGCGACCATCAATGCTATCAGCTTGCACCTAGCCACCGACCAAAGCAGATCAAAGACAAGAAAATAAGCCGTTGCACACAAATAGGGCTTTCTGGAACAGAATCTGCCCATATAAAGAATGACAGCTGCACCATAGCTCAGTGGTTGGAGCATCGCTGGCCTCAAGCGAAGGTCCCTGGTTCGAATCCTGGTGGTGACAGTCAATTTTTCGTCAGACCTTTTTCCTTTTCCATTCCCTCAATTAGTGAATTCAAAGAACAGTCATACTTCGAAGTAGCAATTGTAGGGCCTGAAAGTAATGATGCACCACACGAAGTAGAAATTTCATGCAAGATAATTACTTCGGATACACTCTTCGGTAGCTTTCACACAGCGCTACAGTAGTGGGTGTAGCACCGGCCCCTCGTGTCACATGCTGGTGTGGGGGTTTTCCCTTTTTTTTCTAGCAACAGTGGCCACCCCCAGGGCCTAGTCAAGTCCAGCCCGGTTGATGTGTTACATCCCTGGAGACCCGTCGGGCAGGCTATGTACATGTACACACATAATTATAACAGTTACATCCCTGGGGACCCGTCAGTCAGTGCACAAAACAGCAGCACGGCTCATACACATACACCGTACCTGCCAGAAGACAAAGCTATCTTCCAGGATGCACCGCACGTCCTTGTGTCGCCACAGGTCCCGGTTGAGCTTCTGGCACTCGAAGACCTGTGGATCGTGGATATCGACGAGAATCCACTTGCCAGCTGCTGAGCCAGCTTCTCTAGCCTAAGACAGTAAAGTAGACATCATGGACAAACAACCAACGCAAAACATAGCAGGGTTACATGTAACAGAAAATTGCAGGGTAAAGAGCACAGGCTATTAAAACTAGTGGCAACGCATCCAAAGTGCATAACACTGTCGGGAAAATACAGTACATGTTCTGAAGGACACGCACGTGCGAGACATTTCTGCCGAGCAGAGGCCACACAACAATATCCTTGAAGAACAGGTACCAGCAGGGTAACTGCATTGTACCGTATACATGCGCACAAAAGGGCACGCACTTATCTTCGAATACAAGGGCACCTCCGCATATAAAGGCATGGAAAAAAACTCAAGATCCAAGAGTGTATTTCGAAGACTTGAATACTCGTATTGAAAGACATGCCCTTGTATCCGGAACATTTGTTTCCTGGCGAAATGAAAACCCCCCACATGTTTTCGCATATAAGGGCGTGCACCTGTATGTGAGTGAATACGGTATGAGCACAAGAAAGGGACTTACCGCCTCCAGTGAACCGCGGAACATGATATCAACCGGCGGCCGGAACAGATGTGACAGGTTACCAATCCCGCTATCGGTGCCGTTGCCTCTTGGTCCTACGCCATCAACGTTCAACACTGCGTGCAGCACACAATAACACCGTGCAGTCAACCTCATGAATAACGACCTCGGGTATAACAACAACTCGCGAATACCGACACAATCATCAGACTGTGTGACCAGTTCCGACTGCATACTCTCAATGTCGCGAATAACGACACTGTTCTCATGCATGATCAAGAGCCGCTACTAGTATTCACAAGGTTGACTGTACATACAAGTCAGCTCTTGTACAGTGCTGCTCAATGAAATCCAGTCGTGTAACTCAAGAACGTGCCGGGCGTTGTGCAGCCCCAGACCTGCGAACACTGGGCCAGGAAATGGTGCAAGGCGCAAACCTTGAGTGACATGACTGGATTTCATTGAGCAGCAGCACTTGTAGTTCCGGGTGTCTGCTGTGCCACAATACAAGCAATGCCCATTTTTTTCATGCTCCAACTGTTTAAATACACGCTGATCTGTCCAGGGCGACCAAGTGCCGTGTGCACCAGCGGCAGTGCTTCATGCACTGAGGCTGCTTGCCAACCTGTTGTGAGTCAAGTGATTACGAGTCTTCGGACCAAGGGCTTAGTTTCTAAGCAGTGTAGCACCGCAATTAGTTGCACGCAAGCCAGGCCCAACCAGACCAGCGAGGTGTGAAAATGCACTGGTTTACAAGCTCCATAGGCACCCAACCTCGTCATGAAATCCGTACGCAATACGAGCAGGTGTGTACATCTTGTCTGAGTCCTTGCTACTGTTGAATGATTTTCACCGAATCAGAATTCCACAAGTAATTCAAAGTACATTGTCTTTGGACACATCACCACTTCTGCTGCTGATACTTACATCCCTCTGCTTGGAAATCTCGCATGTGATTGAACGGGTTGTTGGCATTCACCCTCGTCCTGCGTCGAGCTACACGTCACCAAACAGAGAAAGATACAGCAGTAAAATCGTGAGGCCTGGTTTTCGAAATTTCAAAAAGCACACCACGAGCATAATAGTGATAACATGCTCGTTGAAAATCTAGTGAACTGCAACCAAACTCTCTCTCTCTCTCTCTCTCCATCGTCAAAAATAAGTATACTGCTCCACTACTAATCTTCCTCTATCTCACCAGGTAGAAGACCAGGATTGCCGACCAGCACTTCTCGTCTGGCTGGGATAGGAGCGCGGATCCTGAAAAGTAATAAGTAACACACACACACACACACACACACACACACACACACACACACACACACACACACACATGCACACACATGCACACACATGCACACACATGCACACACATGCACACACACACACATGTGCAAAACAACCCAAATCTTCACCATAGGTACGGTAGAATTAGGATACATTGGATGTCATTCTTTCTAACACTGCTGTTACCCAATGCTGTTAGATACAAGATAGGCTGTGCATACTTGTATAGTGCTGACTGTCTGCACAAGATCCATGTAGATGTTCGTGAGTACTCTTGGTACGGGGGCTCCTCTTCGGACTATTGATGTTTTAAATTAAAGTTATTCCGGGCTCATGCATTCAAATAGTACAGGCATACTGTGCATGTAGTGTTACATGAAAAACACACTGGGGTTCTCAAATCTTGGTGACTTTCTAGTCTGGATGTTCAATCTGCGGGCAGAACTGTTTCGTCCTTTGTGGACTCATCAGCGCAGCACAGAGAAATTGAGGTCGAACCTGATAGCAATGAAAAATAAATTTTCCAAAGCCAGATTTAAACCAGGCCTGGACGTGCCTTGCCAGAGTGCTCAAACTGACAAGTCAGTGAGCTCTGCCGAACGCAAATAGCAAAGGCACTACCCCATACTCTGGATGTTCTTCGGTTGCCAGTTCTTCGGCACCCAATGTTGCTGTATATCATGGTGTGACACCTTTCATGTGTCGGATCCAGCCTTCGGTATTAAAGACATGACAAAGAAGACTTGTCACTCCGCAGTGTGGGGCTTTGGGATTGAGAAAACGGTCAATGGTATTGCCACGTACACTCCGTGTATTCTGTGCAATCCAGCAAAAGATGTGGCTGACCGGGGTGGAACTACGAGCTTGCAAACCCACCTTAGACCCACTCACATGCTGATTTATAAAACGATATAGGTAAAGTGGCAGAGAATAATTCGAAACAAGAGGGGGTTAGCTGCCTGCTTCAAGACGACAGCATGCAGTGCAGTACATACAGACCGATCCTCTGGGCACCATGACTACCTGGTGGACCTTGTATGCAGAGATCCTCAACCCGTGAGTGCTGTTCCTGCATTAACTTTTTTATCACACTATGCCCGATTTAAAACGATATCAGCAAATAATTCATCCAGCTAGGGATCCTAGAGGGTGGTGGCGTTCCCACGGCGGATGCGGAAAACGTGGAAGCCGAGTCTCACGCGAACCGTGAATTTTTTTAAATTTTTTTAGGGATGTAAAGCTGGCGCCAAGGGTATATACGTGTTGTCATGTGGTGCTACACCTGATTCTAACAGAAGTGTTCATTGTACTAGTGCTTTATACGAAAGTTTCATTGTAGACGAGGTATGGATAGATAGATGGTTGGAAGAAAGCATAATATTATAAGGAAAGGAAGACAGCAAGCATCAGTGCCTACCCATCCTCGTCCAAATCAGCAGCCGGTTGTGTAGAAGCAGTTGCTTGAGCATGAGATCTGCCACTGCTGCTACTACTGCTGCTCGCTGACTGCGCGGAGCGTGAGGCAGTGCCATTGCTAGCACTGGGATCATTTCCACCTGAGTCCAATTGCAACTGAATAGCTAATTCCACGTTTCCATTGCATGCCTCCAGCATCAAGACTGCAGCATCGCGTTTAACTCCAGTCACTGCTATAAACTGTTTTATGTCCTTGGTGGACGGTTTGTATGATCCAGGCATTCTTTCAGCAAACAATTTGCACGGTGCACTGCTCAACAATGTTCAGACTCCAGTAGAAATGTAGAAAGAAACGTTCGTGCATCCCATAAGGGACTGTCAGCGTTCTGAATAGATAAATCCAATCAAACCTTCCACTTGCTTACTGCACAAACAAATCATAAGGCTTGCCGTCGGCTTCTACTAGTTCTAGACAATACTAATAGCTGTTCAAAAAAAACCATCCCTCCAGCGCTCTCAAACGAAGCAAATCGAAATCGAAATGTGACACTTGAATTGACTGATCACTACGAACTGAACGAACTGATTCACTGATTGATATCAGTGATTGACAGTGCACTACACTGTACACACAGTGGAGTTGCGTGGCACTGGTCATGTGGTTGTTCGAGTCGAGCATCGTGTAGTATGCACTGTGCAAGAGTTCATAACTCCCAGCATGCTATAATTATGCGCTAGCGCTAGCAGTCCTTTCCCAAACGACCAATATTGCAATCCCGATATACTACAGATTTCGAGGGTTTTTTTGCCGGGAAACGTTCTCAAGCTTGAGAAATTTCGAATTTGTCTAGTTTTGGGGTATGTATGAAATACTAGTACTAGTAGTAGGGTTATCGGCCTGGTCGAGCAGTGAAGGCTTCTTCCACATCCCTTGAATTATTTCATATGAAAGGTTATCAGTTTGGCAATGCCCTGCCGCCAGGAGAATGCAAACAACGCGATAGAGTGCGTCCCGGGTGGTAGGGATCATTTTTCTAAGTGCTGAAAATAGCCGACATCGATGCGAAAGTCGGCCTCAAAGTCGACATGGACATCTTGAACAGGTGAGATCTTTCAATATATCAATGGAGAACACCCTAAAGAATTATAGTGTTTCTAAGCTTCTAACCCTTGTGTGCTCAAGTGAAAATTGACCATATTTGGACGTGAATATATCACCACACAAAACCTGATACTGTACATGTAGTACACTGTACATTTATCATTCAATGGGTATACAGTATACAACCACCATACAAACACGAGCAGGAGAATGAATGGACAGGAGAAGAGTTGGTTACCCATTGCTGTTCAACAAAGAGAAGCACATACTAAAAGTTGAATAGGATTAAATTGGATTGTTTTAGCTGATCGCGGCCCACATAATAAATTTTATTATGATGACTGTGCATGTGATGCAGGGAGTCGAGTCGTCAAATACCATAGGGCTTGAAAGTGCTACGTCACAGCATAGCAACAATTTCAAAAATTCAAAAACTGGATCCACTTGGATCCAGTTTTTGTATGGATCCAATCGTGACATTTCAAGCGGTCTTACCCACAGCATGGTGATGTAGCCAGTGAAACTGACTGATTTGGCTACTGGGGCGGGGTTACAACTGGTGGCGAAATAAAAGTCACACCTGCATGCGACATGAGTGGGTTGCTATGCACCCACATACTTAGGCAATAGCAAAGTCACACCTTAGTGGATCCAAAAATAGAAATCTGATGTCAACTTACTACTCCCTGGCCATTTTGACGTCATCACTTTCAAGCCCTATTACAGTGGCGGATCCAGGGGGGGTTCCGGGGGTTCCATGGAACCCCCTAAATTTTGCAAAGTGTGCGGCTGAGAATCGTAAATTCCGCTAGGACCCTAAAGGTCTGACGTGGAATTAAGGTTGCATAAGGAGGTGAGGCTGAGAATGTGACAGTGTGTTAGGCCCAAAATCGCTCCGTTTTCATATAATTCATAGCGTTTTAAAGACAAACACATTCCACCTCGTTTCCCGCCAAAACCAACCCTTCCCAGAATCTCTTTGGCCTTTCTGAGCCGTTTCTTGAATGGATTACTGTGACAGTGTTCTGGGGTATCACTGCACTGGGAGGGTGGGACACTGTCACATTCTCAGCCTCACCTCCTTATGCAACCTTAATTCCACGTCAGACCTTTAGGGTCCTAGCGGAATTTACGATTGCATTTCGGAGGCTCGGCCTTCGAATGTGACAGTGTGATTTTCAAAGACAAGGCTGAGACCAAATCCCAATACTTGCTCAAACATGTATTCTCCACAGTGATAGAGCTGGAAACTTGAAGCAATAGTATAGCATAACAACCGTTGAACGTCATCCAGTGCAAACATGGACAACAGCACTCACTCCTCAGGGTAAATAGCCTGACAAGAGAAAACCTCCACACAGTTTACGGCACCCTAAGTGATGCACAGACAGTGACACTCATCCAGACTACATATACATTGTACATGAATGCAATGTTCGGATATTCCCACAAATACTCAATACTGCAGTTGGGTTACTACCACGGATTGCACTATCAGTAGGTGAAACATAGGCACCCTCAGTCCGGAGAGGCAGCAGCTGAGTAGGGACAATGGAAGGATGATTATGAATGGCTGAGCTATTGAGCACATCTTGTGACCATTATAGTGGGATACAAATGTATCAGGCTGGCTCCAATTGGTTGCCAGCTAGGCATCTGACATACAGATGACAGCCTGGAAAGCGGCTGCAGCTGAGGCGCCGCGAGTAGGTGTAATGAGCCTGGAAGGAGGGATCAATTCCCAAACAGAGACAAGATACCCTTCAGCCACTGTGCCAGAGTGGATGAGCCCACTGGTATGTGAGGCGCTGGGATTGCCAAGCCAGTGGTAGAATGCTGATTGCTCTGGTTTCAATCGAAACTTGGCTGTGCGGGCTCTAAATTCTCGAGCATAATCAACTACATTTGTAGGCTAGCCAGACTACCTAGTACTAGTAGTAGCTTGGGAACGAAGAATGAGTTTGGACTTCCGGACCTCTGAGACTTTGTCGGCGAGGTAAGCTGAAACATCAAGTAGCACCTGCATTTAGTTGATATCCAATGAGGTCAGCTCAAATGATCGAGCTGACTTTGCAAACGCAAGTAGCATAATGCTAGCATTACACACTAAGTCTTCCTGGACAGAAGGGGCACCCGAAGTTGAGCTTTTAGACCCAGAGCACTACTCTTATCCTACATCATCTTCACGTCCCATGTGTTACCACACTATGGCTGTGGTGGTCGCTAGTGGTGATAGATACCACGCAGGACACAGCACCCATGCAAGTCTTGGCTAGGGGGGAAACCGGATGGGTTAGGCAAGGGGGACGGCAGAGCTGACCGACACATGTTGATAGTGCGGTACTGCTTACCTTCGGAAACCTGATCAGCTAAGAAGTTAGCTAGTGAGGCAGCCATGTGATCTTCCGACCGTGCACCCAATCAGCTGTTCTATAATCGGAAGGCTGACTCGTATGAGACAGTAGGTCCGTCGCGCCTCCGTGTGGAGGCGTCTGCTGAAAGTCCCAGCTGAGCTGTAGTATGCCTGAGATGGTCCAAATGGCTAGTCGGAGGCCCTGCAGTGGATGTAGATTCTTCCCATGGATCAAGGAGCATAGGGTCGTGCTGTGGCAGCTGCCAAGAGCACTAGATCAACATCTGCAGCGAAGGGATAGAACCCTTGTACCAGCTAAACTAGAGCTACTAGAATTGCTCGCTGGATCCGATGTTCTCGGATGCAGCGTAGACACGCGTCCACCAAAGCAAATGGTGGAAACAGGTAGCCGTTCCGCCACATGGCCGGCGGTGCCGTCAGGGCATCGGACCACTCTGCCACTTGGTCTTGGCCGTGGCTAGCTGATGTACACCGGCAGCTGGCAATTGTGCCGCGTCACGAACAGATCTCGGACAATTGGATGGCAACTCTCCCTGGTCAGCTGAACCAGCCCTGTATAATTGGATTGAGCTGCCAATCGCCGCTCTCTTCAATGTTCCATGATAGAAAACCGGCCTCAGTGTTCAGGCGACCGGCACATGGAGGGCTTTGAGGTGTAGCACGCGCTGCTCGACTCAGGCCCAAATGTCCTTGGCTAGTTGGCATAGCTGATGAGAATATGAGTCTCGTATGTCCCGCCTTGGTGATCAACATAATTATGCAACTGCTGTTGTGTTGTCCATCTCTAGCACAGCAATACTGTTATCAGTGACTGGCAAGAGCAAACGTCTGCAGGCCCAGGAAAACAGCTTGAAGATCCTTCCAGTTGATGCGGAAGTAAGTAGTTGTCCAGATGTGTCCATGGCCCTCCCGTGGCCCGGTTCTGGCACACTGCGCCCCGACCGTAGTCGGATGCATCCGATATGATTAGAACTGGCGGGGCTGGCACTACTGCCATGGCATTGTGTGCTGCCGACTGGTGTGACCACCACTGCAAGGAAGCCGTCCTGAGGCTCGAGCGTCAGACATATTCTTGTCCAAGGCCGCTCCAGAGCCCGGTGTAACTGGAATTGGAGATTCCGAAATCAAAGCAACGCTACAAGTAGGCAAATATTAATTGCTATCCGGGATGCTACCATCCTGCCAATGAGGCTTCGCAGCTCTCAACAGCAAGCTTCACCACACCTAGGCTATAAAGTAAGACCCGTACCCATGGCATGGGGCACAGCAGATCTCTTTCCCAGTTAGCTAGGAACGGGTATTGTACATAACATAAGCGATCCACCGCAAACATGTCCATACTAATAATAATAATGCACTCCACAGCTTGGCGTAGTGACAAAGGAGTCTGCGGGGTCTTGGTGCGTATGTCGGGCCAGAGCTGGACTGCCCCTGAGAGCCTTCTCGCCAGGCTGTCCGATACACCGGGGAGTGTTTCCACTTCTGTGCTGATGACCACTGGGGATGCCACGACCGATTGGTCTGGTATGGGGCCCCGGTCGGTAGCCTCCGAATGGCAAGGGGCCCCTGCGCCAAAAGGGGCGACCGGCCGCTAAACGGGCAGGTGTCACAGCAGAACGGAGGGGACTGTGGAATGCCGCATAGTTTGAAGGCGGGATTAGTGGTGACGCTGTACTCGCAATGGGTGCGATGCATCCACCAGGGCATTGCCTGATTTGACCTTTTTCATGGCCTTGGCGGAAAACATTTTGCCACTGAGATTTCCAGTCTCCGACAGCTCTTAGCTAAGACAGTAAGACCTTGTGCTTGGCTTCTATCAACCAGTTCCGCCTCATTTTGGATAAGGACGCATTGGCATACACAGCACCCAACCACATCATCAGCCCTTGGCATCAGTAACGTGTCTGTACTGTGTGCGGGGTCTCGCATGTGCCTCCGCTATTATTGTTGCATAGCAGCTACACCTTACGCAGTTATCTGGTTATGGCTGGGTCGGGCAAAGTACGTGGACTGTTTTGTCAACATACATGTAAGTATCCTGCATCATGGCAGGAGCCTCAATCGAACACGATCATAATTAAATCTACTGGCCGCGGCCAGCGTCTCTGGATCGAATACCGCTTCCAGCAGCTGTCATTCAGGCTTTCTCCCTGGCCCTTGCTGACATGTAGATTAAAAAGTATAATAAGGCTTTGGAAAATATATTTTCCATTGGTATCAGGTTCGGCCTCATTTTCTCAATGCAATGCTGATGATCATATCAGTCCACAGTCATGAAGGATGAAACGGCATGCTGTTCCAGTGTCCGCAGAGATTGTAGATTAAAATTAAAAAAAAAATGTTTTGTACTTTTTTTTGTAATTAATTTTTATTTACCGGTATTAATTTTAATTTCAGACTGATCTGAATCAATCATAGGCCTATTCTGTATACAAGGCATGGCCATCGTGGAAATAAACAATATTAGTATCACTATCTAATATTCTACTGACGGATTTCCGCCCGTCAAATTGGACCGCGCTGAGTTTCCGCTCAGCCACGGCCGTTCCAGTTCCCAACTCAGCAGCTGGATTTCCGTCCAGCTCCGAGTGATCGGAATACATAATAATCTACTGGCAGCCGCCAGTGCTTGCGGATCGAATACAGCTTCAGGAGCTGACGATCGGCTAATTCTACTGACAGATTTCCGTCCGTCAAATCGAACCGTGCTGAGTTTCCGCTCAGCCACGGCCGGTCAAGCTCCTGTTGAGCACATCGTCCAACTCAGTAACTGGATTTCCGTCCAGCTCCGAGTGATCGAAATAATCTACTGGCAGCCGCCAGTGCCTGCGGATCGAATACAGCTTTTAGTAGCTGACGATCGGGCAAATTCTACTGACGGATTTCCGTCCGTCAAATCGAACCGTGCTGAGTTTCCGCTCAGCGACGGCCGTTCAAGCTCCTGTTGAGCAAATCGTTCAACTCAGTAAACTGGATTTCCGTCCAGCTCCGAGTCACGATTGGAATGTAGTGACGACGGGCTTTATTGCTATGAAAGCTAAAGAAAAATAATAAGGCACCCATTTTGATCCAGGGGATGGCCCACGCCTGGTAAAAAACGAAAAAGAAATTAAGAGAATTGCAAAGCGGAGCTGGAGTGCAGCCGCCCAATAGCGGACTGAAAACTACTAGTAGTAGGATGAAAAGAGCACAGACGAAGCCAATACAGACAAAACCAGAGGCAAATGGTATCAAATGCGAATGCCCGCCTCAGCAACCGCCAAGGTGGGAGGTGAGTCCAACTGCACCGGCCGAAGATTCCGGGATCCGCGCAAACACATCACGCTGGACCGGAGTAGGGCAAAACTCAATTTGCATCGAACCCAAGACATAACACAGCTGTATGCTTCTCCAGTCTTCGCGGCTTGAAGAGAAGCTATCCGCTTGTAGAGCGACTCCGCGTGTTTGCCCAAACCACCAGTGGTAGAGAATATGGCCGGAACAAACGACGAATGCTCTATGTCGCGGACACGTTGCTCGTAGCAGCGCCGCTTCTCCTTCTCGTGCTTGGTGTAGCAGGAAGCAATGGAGGTGGCGCGGTTTGAGGTCGCATGAGGATTGAAAACCCTCACATCGATGAAGGTGCGCTCAAACCGGCCACCCCAGATGCCACTTGCCGCAACGTCGAGACGGGCCTGCTCAGTCTGGATAGCGGTGCGATACCGGAACTGCTCCCCAGTGACCGGCTGCAGGTGGGGCTCCACGGAGACATTGTGAGCCACTCGTTTCAGCATATGGGCAGTGAGGTCACGCACCTCATTGTGCCGCACCGACGGAAACCCCCCTGTGGAGCAAGACAAAGCGTGAGCGACTGAAAATGTGGCTCCACAGCTGCAAGATGATGGCAGTCGCTGTGGAAGCCAGCCGTAGCGCAAGTGGATTCCGTCGCGGAACTCACCCTTGGTGAGGGTCATGCCATGCCGCTTCAAGGGTCGACAGGTCAGCCAGGAAGAAGCTCCCTTCTCCGACGCTAGCGCAATGACCCGCTGCAACTCAGTATCCACAGATGAGGAAAGAAGCACAGCATCAGCCCGAACCGAGGCGTCAACTGTGTTCTTCGCTTGCTTCTTGGCAGCGCGTACATCGTCAATGGCGGTGCCTAATTCCATATCTTGGACCAAGATACGGCTTGTCAGGGGCGCGGTGATGTCTCGAGAAGACTGATGTTGGGAGGCTCGCGACGATGGGTGGGGCAGCCCGAGACCGCCGAAGCGACACGGAAGAGCAAGGAGGCTGCGCTCCTGGGATCCGGGTCGCGACCCGATGCCACTGAGTTTCCGCTCAGCAAGGCATGCACACTGCTCCGATATGAGCATGTGGCGTTGCTTACGAGGCCATGGTTGTGACAAGAATGTCAGAGAGAAGTAAAATGAAACGTTCACAAAACGGAGCGAAGAAAAAGGCCAAAGAGATTCTGGGAAGGGTTGGTTTTGGCGGGAAACGAGGTGGAATGTGTTTGTCTTTAAAACGCTATGAATTATATGAAAACGGAGCGATTTTGGGCCTAACACACTGTCACATTCGAAGGCCGAGCCTCCGAAAAATATCATGTGTGCACAAAAGGACGTTTTTTTTTTTTTTATTTACTTGAAAAAGCACATAACCACCAGGAAAGCTGACAAAGAAAAAGAGTAAGAAAAGACAGATAAAAAGAGAGCTGAGAGAGAGAGAGAGTTGGGGTACGGTTAGGGGAGGACGAGACATTGAATGGTGGTCGCCACAGTCACAGATAGTAGCAGTGCTGGTGAGGCTACAGGCACTCCACTGACCATTAGGTCTCAGTATCGCCATGCCGGTAACGTCCGTCCGATCACAGTCAGTGCAGTCACTGACTCACTGAGTCAAGGAGCACAGACTGTCAGTCAGTGCACTGCATGCGCGTGCGGTAGATCGATGCTGTACGGATAGTAGTCTGTACCGGTGTTCACGTCCGTGATTTACAAACGGACACTGTCTGTAGACAACATTGGGTGGTTGTTTCCTTTTTGATCTTTCGAAACGATCCAAACTTACCTCCATTGGCGCTGTCATTCACTGCTGCTCAGGACGGGTGTGGTGTGGTCAGTATTCCTTGGACAAGTTTTTTGCAGAAGAGAAAGGATGTTTCGAGTACTGACACTCTTCAACGAACTTCGAACCGTACACGTAGAGTTCAAGCTCCTCAGAAGATGAGGGCTCCGACATCCAAGCAAAGTCAGTAATCTCTACCTGCTGCAGCATGCAGTAGTGACTAGTTGTTCCTCCGCAGGAACGGAGTGCTGCGCCAGCGATGTGTTTTAGATGACATTGGCAGGATTATACCCCGTCGATACTGTTTCGCTGTTGTTGTTTCTGTCACTGAAGTGAAGACGATGCTCTTGTCCTGTGACTATAGAGCATTTCGCATCGTAAAAATGCCAAAATTTTCCGAAAGTACAAATGGACAAGGAAAGTAACTTAGTTGTCATTTCGGCATTCCTGGCTCTCAACGTACCCATGACTTGCATATTCAATCTTTACAAGAAGTTGAAAGGGTCTTCAAGCCCTCACTGAACCTATGTGTCAGTCGATTGCATACATGTATACTATGATTATGTGTCCGTACTAAAAAATAATATACAATGTAGGGTAAGCAGCAGCATTTGGCCCTGTATACAGGTTTTCAATCGCCCACCACACCACAACTGCGCTCCGACTCAGTCTCCAGCGATGGTGGTGTGCTGTGGGCGAATGTGTCGAGGACGGCTGGAGAGCGGTGTGGTCGATGATGGAAAAATGTGATAAATAATTATTATGTCCGTAGTCAGTTTCCTCTGAGACAAAAATGCGATAATACTCATAAAAAGGACACACTTCAGGCTCATTACAAACATCTTGAAAGTTTTCGTCTTCACAAGTATACTTTCAAGCCTTCTCATCAGGTGAAATACAAGCAAGGGAAAAGGAACAGGAACAGTGGATTAAATACAGTAAGAAGGTGGTAAAACAGCGCAAAAAGAAAGAAAGAAAGAAAGAAAGAAAGAAGATAGCTAAAGTAAACAGCGAAAATTGCAATAATGACACAAAGGTGCAAATGCGAGAAAACTCAATAAGCGCGACATGTAGTGCGACAACAAGAGACAACCACTGGACATACATGTAACTAACGAGGTTTTGACGACCTACCTAACAGCCTAAGTGTGAATTTGATTTGTTTCTGCTTGCAAAGGTTGGGTTTCCTTGTGTGGATGTATACAGCTTCCAAAACATTCAGCAATCTAGCACTGCGTACACGTGACACAATCGAAAAACAATCATCCGAATACACAGCACGACAATCAGGATGCTCAAACAAATGACTAGCAATGGACGACTCATACTTATCAGAACTAACATCAGAACAATCAGCATGTGCGGTGGACACATCCGATTTCACATGGCTAGTCGAGTGGACCCTAGCCGTTGCCTCTGTCTGTGCTTTAGTCGCTGCCATCGCCGCCGTTGCCGATCTTGTTATTCTTCTGGTTGATGCGGTTCCTGTCACTGCCACGCACGTAGGTGTCTTGTCCGGTTGTTTTTCTGGTGGTCTAGTTAATTGTGAGGTGACGTTCCTTGGTGTTGATGCCGCTGCGTTGGACCATCTTGTACCAGGATGATTCTTTGCTGGACGTCCCCTCCGTGGTCGAGTGGATCGTGCGTGTTGTGGAATAAGGTGTAGCGGTGCGTGTTGTCGGATGCGTGCGTCCAGATGTTGAAGAGTCCTACCTACATATCGGCTCTCACATTGCCGACACTCGAAGTGATAAATCAACATCATCAATATGTCCGTAGTGTGTTATAGCTATCCTCTTTAGCGCGAGCGTCGTACTAGTACGACGCACATGAGTTGCATGCCCCACGGCCGTCGTACTAGTAGTACGACGCGCACTGTACACTGTACAGTGAACCTGCATCTCATAGTCGTGGGGTCCGTGTTGAGTCCATAGTGACTTGTTCAAACTATCGCAACTCACTCAATACTTGGTCGATTCTCACAATCGAAACATGTATCTGCAAGAGAAAACTCTCAGCTGGCGATAGAAACAATCGCCGAAGCGATGCGACTACCGGTTGTTGAGATATGCGACTCGACACGGCAAATTTCAACTCGATTTTTTTGCGCAGTCTGCAGAACGCGTATTTTCCATCATGGATCCTTTTTGCGCTACCTGCTGCCATGGAAACAAGATTCAAATGATGGTAGTGGATCCCGTGAGTCCTCACAAAATATTTGAGCTCGATACGAGCAAGGAGACCGAAATGGCAGCTGAATATTTGAGCTTGATTAGTTTTGGCCGTGCTCAAGTCTGTCGAGCGCGTGGATGAAGTTTGCCAGACTGTAGCACGGGGTTTTGGTTTCGCTCCGAGCTGGGTTTGATACTAGTTTGTCCCTCGTCTCACGACCTTTCCAGGAAGCTCAAGATCGTGGAATTCGTCCAAGGGAAGGTAAAGTTATCGATCCTTGAGCAGCTAGTACTTTCATGGGAAAATGCGACTTTTACAGGTGTTGACGTGGGGCGCGCTCAGGTAGCGTCGTGCTAAAGAGGTAACTTAAAAGCATGCGATTCCCACTAACACAATCGGATTGTCGTAATTTTACAAGTGTCAACCGCACAACTTCAAAACAATCTGATTCTATAATATTTTGGCTGTTCAATTTTGGCTCAACCGGAACCCCCCTGTAGAGATCTCTGGATGCGCCCCTGCATTAATTTTGACGACTCCTCTGCTCTGCTGTGATGCCATGACGTCGGGTAGGCCCGGGCCAGCTAGCTCAGCTGCCAGGTCTTCCTGCCCTCACCCTGGTCCCCGAATATGTACATGCATGTAAAAATAGCATCACTACTCCCTTGTACGTGTACTTTGGAATAAAGAAGCCTTGCTTGGTAAAATAATATTAATAATGAGTGTTTCAAAGAGTACAGAACCCCCATGGGTTATGCACTCTTGATGTTTCCCATATCTCTTCAGTCCAGGCAGGTCTAGGCCATGGGAAACAAGTTGTCATTATCACTACGCACGTACTGGCCACCGCAACAAAATCAATGAACTCACGACTCACAGAGCACCAGTAATCCAGTAATGGCTGTGTAACGAATGGCACTACATGTATAATCAATGAAAAACAAAACACACGCTGCAACCTAACAAGTCCTTAGGTGCAGCAGCATGTACAAGCTTGTAACAAAGTCTCGAAAAGCAGGCACACTGGCTACCGGAGACCCGGTGGAAATCGAGTGAACTATGTATCTAGTGGCAGCAGCATAAGCAATGAATAACGACTAGTAAGTTAGTTCAGCAAGCATGCCAGCTGGTCTGAGAACAGTCCGCGAGCAGCTCGAGACCGACTATATACAATGCCCACGGCTTGTGAACGCAACAACAGCAAACGACTAACGACTAGTAAGAAAGCGTCAACGAGGGAGCAAGGAGACAGACACAATAATGTACAAGGGACGTTTAGTAAAATAATGAAGGGGGGGGGGGGTCAAACGATAAAATAACGCATGTCATAAAAGCAAGCCGAATCAGAAAGCCTAGGGAAGCAGTGAAGTTAGATGTCATGTGTTTCATACCGGCTTTCGTTCTGTACATAAGTATTATACATAGCATCTTTGTGATGCGAATATCGTGGCACAAACTGGGCATGCGGTGCTGCAAGTGCAGCTGGCCAGGAGCAACACGCGTGGACATCGCCACATTGTTTCGTTTCATGGATTGCGTATCAAGAAAAGTATTGGCATGCCATGCATGCACACCTGTCAAACAGCGAGTATTCAAAATCTAAAGCTGCTTACTACGAAGTAGGTGTAAAGCTAGTCAATAATCTGAGAATTGGGAAAGGGCAAATATATGGCAAAGATAGAAAAGAATGGGAAAGAAAGGGAGTTAAACATGCTGAGTGACTGTACAATTCAAGTCTATCCACCAAATCAGTGCAGATAAAAATACGAGATTTGCTTGTGGACACCGTCAACGCCATCATAAAACGCCCCCAGGCCAGGGTACATGGTTGCTACAGGAGGCAAGCCAGCACCAGTACAACGTGACAAACCGTGACACTCACAGAAGCTGCGGCGGGTGCACGTGTGGCGTGCTCTGAGCCAACGCTACGCCAACCATAACAAACCCAAGCTGCATAGCGATGGGCTGTGTGGCTCTCGACGCAACCTACAAGGCATGCAGTGCTCCCCCAAGCCAGTTCAGCACACGGGCAAGTGGAACGCGTTCTCATGACGTACCCCTCAGTTACCACCATACGGGATAGGACGGGGCAAGGATGCAATGTACACGGGCATCAGAGGGCTGGAACATTAAGCTGGTCACCGAAAGTTAACCAGCACGGTCATGTAACAACCGGGCCATCATGACTCGTACTGTCGAAGTTGTTTTTTCCATTCCTCTTGCTCCTCCAGCAGTTGTTCCTAATCACAGAAACAGGAAAGTCACAAAAATCATCCCCAAAGGAACAAGCAAGTACAGCGAGTGCTTCAGTGAAACAACACAGTACACTCAGTAAGAGTATTAAAGCGACCAGTAGGCACAGCAGTCAACACAGGCCATATACATTGTACAGTACAGGAACTCAGTCAGTAAGTTCCACTTGTAAATGACTAGCCGCCCAAGCTATAGAGGTTATGCGAAAGGATCACGTGCAGGCGGCGTGTAGGCGGCCAAAGCGGCCGCGCTCCGCAGGGGTGGCAAAAGAGATGAAAAGTTCAAAAGAAGTACATGTGCCTGGAATAATTTCACGAAGGAAATTTCCTGTATCGCTGTTACGTTCCTCTTCTGTTCTTTACAAAGGACTATTGTACGAACGCTGAATCAGTGGCCATGACTTCTCCCAAGTTTTCAAAAGTGTATGACGAGTTAGATGACTCCAGCAAATGCCGGTACCGTGAAAAGCTCGAGCGCGTTGCACCAGACTCGAGTGATCCTTACCTGCCCAGAAGTATTTTTTTAGAGGAAGATAAATTTCCACTTGTGGACTATCCCGATATTTACAATTTCTTGGTCAACGCGCCCAGCCCCTACACCAAGGAGCAGCTCAAGGCCTACAAGAGCTTGGAAGGCTACAAATACCTTGTCAGTGGCTGGGTCGGCGATGTTCGTGCGTTTCCAGCGTCCGAATCTGACACATGTGACAGCAAGTTTGTCATCGCCAAAGTCCGCCATTCCCAGTCAGTTTCCGGCACCCATCTGCAACCCTGGATTGCTGCGCAAAACGACGGTAGCGTGATTTGTGTACACTGCACCTGCATGGCTGGTCTTGGTGAGTCTTGTTCTCACGTTGCTGCACTGTTGTTCAGCCTGTATTCTAGAACGCAGCTGATTCAGAACACAGGAAGCACTTCATTGCCGTGCCAATGGTCAACTCCTTCAATGAAGGAGGTGGAGTATGCCAGGATTCGTGACATAAACTTCACTGCACCCGACACTAAACAGCATGGGAGCAAGCGCCGTAGGTCGGAGGAGAAGGTCCCTGCTGATATTAAGCAACCCTCCAGTGCTGAGCTGGGTGAACTATATGGAAATTTATGTCAAGCCGGTAAACCGTCATTACTCTCCCTTGTTCCCGGGTTCTGCGATAGGTACGTACCTTCCAAGCCCGAGGGATATCCACCCATTTTGGATTTATTGTACGAACCAGACATGCTGGATGCTAGTTTTGGGGACCTGCTCGTTCGTTGCGAGGCAGTATTTCCAGCGGTCTGTGTTTCAGAGGAGGAAGCACGCGCTGTGGAACAGGCTACGCGGAACCAGGCAGATTCCAAGGCCTGGTTTGAATTTCGCGCCGGCCGGATCACAGCTTCAAAGTTGAAGTCTGCTGTTTGCACGGATATTAGCCAGCCCTCTGCGTCCTTAGTCCGCTCTGTGTGTTACCCTGAGGCACACAAGTTCCGTAGCAAAGCCACACAATGGGGATGTGATCACGAGCAGAAGGCAATTGACAACTATAGTGAACATGCCAGTGCAACACATCAGAAGGTTGAAGTACTCCCCAGTGGCTTTGTAATTCATCCGGACTATCCATATCTTGGCGCTACTCCCGACTCCCTTGTGCAGTGCTCCTGCTGTGGCAACGGCGTGGTGGAAGTGAAGTGCCCGTACGGGTGCCGAGACAGTAGCCTGCATGATGCTGCCGATTCAGGGAAGTTCTGTCTAGTAAAGTCCGGCGGAGCACTCCATCTTAAGCAAGACCACATGTACTACTACCAAGTACAGCTACAGATGCTGGTGTGTAAGGTGCAGTACTGTGACTTTGTTGTGTGGAATGAAGGTCAGCTGTTTGTGGAGCGTATCTGTGCAGACACAGATTTCATCCGTGAAGCGGTAGCAGGTGCCAAGAAATTCTTCCAGTGTGCTGTTCTCCCAGAGCTTGTTGGGAAATGGTTCACTAAGACGTTCTCCACTCTTCCTGCCGATGCGTCTTCAGCGGCTACATCAGCCTCGGAACCACTTGGTGCTGCCAGTACAACATCTACTGCGGATCAAGAACGCCCTCCGGAGTTTTGCTACTGCAAGTCTGTGAAGGCTGGCGAGGTACTGCGATGTTCCAACAACGATTGCAGTATTCGTTTGTTCCACATGGCTTGTTTGCAGCTGAAGAGTAAGCCAAAGCGCAAGAACTGGACCTGCCCGGAGTGTCGCAAGATTAAATCTGCCACTAAATAATGATATGCATGTACAATTACAGTGGTAGCGACTTCAGCGACAAGTTTATAGGAATGTTGGTCGCTAAGCACAACGTTCGTCAGCCTACTCAAGCTCAACTGCATGAGGGGTGAATTCCCCGAAACACTGTGTATTGAGCAGGGAGTGGTGCTTTCTTGCAGGTTTGCCGGAAGGAGGGCTCGAGGGACTTCTTCTCTGCTCTAGATGGCAGTTGTGAGTCAGTCAAGTGTCTGGATGGAAGTCGTGAGTTTGTCAAGTTTCTGAATGGCAGTCGTGAGTCAGTCAAATGTCCAGTCAAGGCGGCAGAAAAGCTCGACCTCTAGTATGGGGTGCAACCAACTTTCCATGTACATAGTCATTTTTGTCGTAGCATTTGTAAATCCAAGTCTCAAGCATTTGAGAAGTGATTATATTCATGGAGCCTGCTATTCTGGTATTTCTAGAGTTGCATTTTCAACTTTTTCTGCTGTGCCTTCCACGGTACTTGCTGTTGCACTTGCCACGTGTGTGCATACAATCGGTGGCTGGGCTTTCACAACGATTTCCGTTACCTTTCTTGTATTTATTTGCTTGCATGTATCTCTGAAGGACCATAATGCTGATTCGTATTTGTGGGTCCCAGGACATGCGTGAAGACCACTCACTGCTTATGCATGTGAGCAGAGGAACTCCATCATTACACATCAAACACTTCGCTCTTTACGTCTCTTCCGGGTGATGTTGGCATAAGTTGAGTTGTTCTTTGGTGCTGGGCATACTACATCTGATGGTACATCGCGCACTACCCAGCACCCTAAGTTGGGTTTCAGGGCTATTCATAATTATTATATTGTGTTGTCCCTATTTGGACCACGAGTCATTATATTGATGCAACAAGAAACGGAGGCATGTCGTGAGTGATGATAGAAGCCATTATTATTACTATTATTATAAGTCTGTTGGCGTTGCCATGACCAAGCAAGCTTGGCTAGCCAGACAAAAGAAACTAGAAACAAGCGAGGTCAATGAGGTGAACACATGCGCATGCAACTGCAGAATAGGTAAAACAGAAATATAATTGCCGGTATATCCAGACAGTCCAAAAAGCACAAGGGGTTAATAATAAATTTGAATAATAATATAATAATAATAATAATGTAGCAATCATTACAGCTGACAAAGCGGCATGATGTAATTTACTCGAAAGGTACCACGGACTCACAACAGTTGCACAGAGCACAGCAGACGGTGACAACCTTGTCAATGAATGCACATGATGTAGCTTTATCGTCATGCATGAGGAAAGCAATGGGCAAAGTGCCAGAGAGGATCGTGTATTTCTGGCGAAGCATTCCAATCACTCGCTCCACATGGATACGGACGCGTGACACTTGTCGAGCACTGTCCAATTTCAGCCTGGAGAGTTGCTTCTTCCCCTTCGTAAATGGGGGCATCACCAACTCTGCGCAGAACATGCCAACGCTGTCTTCAACAGTGAAACCACGGTCAGCCAGCACCTGGTCACCCGGATTTAGGTGACTAAGCAGACCGCAGTGCTCTGTGATGAACTTGTCTGAGGCTCTCCCGCCCCATGCATGCGAAATAAATGTAATGACACCTTGTGGCGCTACGCCAATCAAAAACTTTGCAGTGTTATGGCTTTTATAGTGAGAGTACGTTTGAGCTCTTGCCATCAGATCAGAAGGTCGTTCACAAAAAACTTCAAAGCAGTCAATAATGACAGCACAGCCCGGGAAATGCTTACGAAATTCAAGTGGCAGAGTTTTGCGTAGTTCGTCCCTTTCCGGCCATTTGACAAGTGGTCCCAGCATCACATGCATCACCCGGATCCAGCGCTGGAAAATCCGGCACACGGTCGACTGGTGAATGCCGAATCTGTACGCCAAGTCTTGGTCCCGACAATTCAGCCGAAGCTTCATGAGAACAATCAAGAACTGCTGGAAGAGAGAGAGCGTGTGGCGGTGGTGCTGTGGAACTCTCTTCCTCACGTGTTCAAATATGCCCATCATGGTCCCAAAAGACTGCAAACCAGTGTAGAAGAGCACCTTCGCGTTGTCTTTCTCAAACGACTCGATTGACAAGGTGTCACCTTGTCCTGGAGCGTGTGGCATCCGTTTGCTTTCCAGGACCAAACAGTTGTTTGTCTCCTCCAGCCGCGTCAAGTGCTCCATATCCATGTCAGTCTGCGATGAGACACTGGAGACTGCTACAGGATCAGACTCTACCTCTGCACCATAGGCACCAGGCAAATCTGCCATTGCCTCTGTGAAGTCATTCCCGGAGGCGTCCACTTTCACTGGTGTCTGCGTCTTGCTCTCCTCGAACGTCAGCTTCCGCTTCGCTCGGCGTTCATATGCCACCAAATCCCTCTCCGCTTTACGCTTTACAGGAGTCCTGACATGTTCAAAAAGTTTCGGAACGTAAGCGGGAGATAGTGGATCGTTGCTCTTCTCTGCGCCTACGAAATGGTCTGAACAGATCCTGCTACTGTCAGTTGGCTTCCAATTCTCTCGTCTCATAGCCGCAACCCATAGTTTGCGCCGCTCGTCCGCTACGGGAAACTTGTAAAACTTCACAGCCGTTCCAGGATCGGCACGATTGCTACATCCGACGGCTGCACAACTCTTCGGCATGTTGAAGGCTAAAAACTTCAGCAAGCGAGACACCAGCGGAAATTAAAATAAAAGTGAGGAACGATATGTCGACAACCAACAACAAATTTTACTTTTCCTCTCAAAGACTAGTAAAAAATAGTTCAAGCAGAAACGACTTCATTTTGCCACCCCTGCCACTCGCAGCCGCCTTGGCGCTCCTCGTGACGTCATTCGCATAACCTCTATAAGGTTGCAAGCACACATTATACATACCTTCTGCTCCAGGAGTTCCTTGAAGCGCCGCAGCCGCATCTGACCCTGCTCGGCATCACGCTTGTCTTGAAGCAAGTATAAGTCCAATTCACGGCTGATGACACAGAGCCAGAATACAAGGCAGAAGGAACCAATGTGAGTGGAAACACAGGAGCAAAGCAAAGGAATATTATACATGTACAAGTATACCGGACATTGAAATTGTCAAAATGCACATACTGCAAAACCGGAAAGTCTAACGTTGTACGGCCAATTATTTTTTCGTTATTTGAAAATTCGTTATAGCTAGATGTCTGTGTAAAGATGCGCATACAGATGGGTGGCCAGCTAGCCATCATTAAACTTTCTGCACGTAATCATGCCAAAATTACAAATACGTTTAACTTTTTGGTCGTTAGACTTTCCGGTTTTACAGTAGTCATAAGCACAGATCTTTTAAAACGTTGGCACCAGATCACATTCGGCAAGGCATAAGTACTGCAGTTGGAAACATTACTCAAAACAGCGATGCAACAAGATAGGTAGTGTCTTCCATTTCAATCAAGCATACCTCTCTTCTTGAGCTACTCGAAACTGCCGCCTCAAATCCATGTAGCTGTTGGCAAGCTAATGGCAAAAGAGAACACACAACTAGCAGCACTGAAGCATGGAATACCACACTCACACACACACACGCCAATACTTCGAAACGGGCTGAAGAAAGGCGTGTGACTGGTGCAAGCAACTTCCAGCTCACCATGCAACTTTACTGTTCATGCCGAAAGTAATCCAGAAAGAGTTGAATCCACATGTAGAATGTGGGTTCCCTTTGTGCAACAATGAAAAATAATGAACAATGAAGAGTTTCGGAGCAGACTTACCCCCATATGTTCCTCATAGATATCTACAGAAGTTTGTGACTCTGGTGTTGGTGGCAATGGTTGCAGCTGAACATCCAAATCCGGGTGCTGCACTGCATTTGAACAGCCGTCATTGCTAGCAAACGGGGATGCTACTGAGGCAGGAAGAGAGAAGCAAGCACAAGCCACGCGGGCGCATACACGCACCCGCACAAAGCACACAAAGCACATGCATAAATGAACAGGTGTATGTGTGTATGTGTGTATGTGTGTGGGGGGGGGGGGGATTGGGGTGAAACGACTGACCCAAATTCCTTATCGACTGACTATCGACTGGTTATCAACTGACATTGCCCTCACACATGAACACAACTTCCAGACAAGGAAAGCATATTTACGCATACATACATGCACATGCGCAAGCATAGTCAACACCCCTGCACAAGCAAACAGACGCACAATATGAGCACATTGTAGGTTTCAACGTTCAAATGGACAATGTGTTTCGTACCGTTCTTGTGCTCAGCTGTGTGTTAACCTGAACTCGCAGGACAAGTGTATGGACTACAATACATTGTATAGATACCCAGAAGTACATTGTACTTCTGGGTATCTATACAATGTATTTTTTAACATAGGTGCAGGTTGATAAGGGTTTTCCTTCTATCGACTCAACATTATCGACTGGCCAGTCGACTTATCGACTCAGTCGTTTCACCCCATAGTGCAGGAAGTACTTCCGGACTCGCAGTGCGGCTTCCGTTGTGGTCGAGGTTGCAATGACATGATAGTCGTGGCCCGTCAGCTAATCGAGAAGACCATTGAGCATGATGATGGGCTACGTGTACTGTTCGTAGATCTCCGTAAAGCCTATGACTCGATCCCCATGCTTGCTCTTTGGTCAGTCCTTGAGAAGCTAGGTGTACCTCCACAGATGCTTCGGGTTATTCAATCTCTCCATGATGGTATGTCGGCAGCAGTGCGAGTTTCACTTTCAGGAACAACAACTGATCGCTTCTTCGTACACAACGGACTCCGTCAAGGATGTACGCTTGCACCGGTGTTATTTAACCTTTACTTTTCTGCTGTCGCGCACGAGTGGCGTTCTGGTTGTGTCTCTGCTGGGATACCAGTGGCATATCATCTTGGTCGGAAGGTCGTCGATGACCGCACAACTAAAGCTGTGTTCACAACTGGCGCGTGGACGCGGTACGCTTGCGGTTCATGCGCCCCCAAACGCGCGCTCAGCCTTTCACAAAAAACAGCAATCCGAGTCATCTTTAGCGCGTGCGACACCTTCGAGTACTAATTTTTTGACCCCGCCAGTCAAAGTGACTGGCATGTACGCTGATACGCGCCTGATACGCGCTGAAAATTCCAACATGTTGGAAGTTCCATTTCGGCGCGTTTCACCGTGAGGAGGATGCGGATGCCATATTGCTCGCCGACGCTTCGAACGCCTTCAACCGGCTTAACCGTGAAGCCTGCCTACGGAACATCCGTCACCTCTGTCCCTCTATAGCGCCAGCTGTAATCAACACCTACCGCCAACCATCCCGCCTATTCGTTGATGGAGAGTGCTTGCTATCGTGCGAGGGTACCACTCAGGGTGACCCTCTGGCCATGCCCGTATATGCGCTTGGAGTCCTCCCGCTCATCAAGAAAGTTGCAGTGCCTGGTGCGAAACAGGGCTGGTATGCGGACGATGCTGCAGCCGGTGGCAAGCTAACGCCTGTTCGCCAATGGTGGGACAATCTCGTCAGCCACGGTCCTGGGTATGGCTACCACTGCAATGCCCAGAAGTCACTCCTCCTGGTCAAGCCCTCCAGGTACGCAGCTGCTATCGAGATGTTCGAGGGGACCGGTGTGCAGGTCACGTGTGATGGTTGCCGCCACCTTGGTGCACCTTTGGGCACGGATGAGTTTATAGAACAATTTGTCCAGTCCAAGGTCGCCACCTGGTGTGAGGAAGTTGCGCAGCTCACGACCATCGCAGCATCGCAGCCACAGGCCGCCTACTCCGCCTTCACACAGGGCCTGCAAAACAAGTGGTCCTTCCTCTGCCGGACCTCCTCCATCCCGCCATCCTTGCTTGAACCGCTGGAACACGCAATCAGCGGTCGGCTCATCCCGGCCATCACGGGTCAGGCTCCACCTGGGACAACTGTTCGCTCCCTACTCTCTCTGCCTTGCCGGCTTGGGGGACTGGGTATGGCAGACCCTTGTTCAGTGGCTGAACAGTACACCTCATCCCGAAGGATCACGGCTAGCCTCGTGTCTCGCCTGCTGGAGCAGGAGTCGTCTCTTGGCGACTCTCTGACTCAGCTCCGGACGGTCAAGGCGACGGTTCGGGCCGAGAAGCGGAGTGCGTTCAAGTCTATGGCTGACGCTCTTCGCTCGGATCACCGGGAGCTGGCCCCTGTTCTCGACCTGGCCTCAGAAAAGGGTGCATCCAGCTGGCTGACCTGCCGCCCCCTCAGCCGCCATAGTTTCACACTCAGCAAGGGAGATTTCCGGGATGGCCTGTGCCTCCGGTACGGCTGGACACCTCCTCGGCTCCCAAGCCTCTGCGTGTGCAGTAAGCCGCTGAATGTGAGTCACGCCCTGTCGTGCCCGTTTGGTGGCTTCCCGACGCTGCGACACAACGAGGTGAGGGACATCACCGCCAGAGCTCTGAGGCAGGTCGCTCA